>NC_089839.1:204586708-204908204 GCF_035609145.1 Eleutherodactylus coqui | reverse complement strand
CTATGCAATGATCTAGCACAGGAAAGGAAGAGAAGTTTCTCTAACATGGCACAGAGGCAACCTCAGCAAGATAGAACAGATTTGTAGGGGATAGGTCTTCAGATCCTTGAAAATTAGAACATCATATATTAGGACATGATAGAGAATGTTCTAAAAGATGTGTATAAATTGTTAAAAAACACGAGGAGGATTGCAGAGAGCAAAGGATTTCACCAGCTATCATAGTGCACATTCTGGGTATAGTAGTCCGTTTTCAATTCATCTACTTCTTTCATCCAAATTAGGTTGTAGGCCCTAAATAGATCCAACCTAGTGAAGAAGCGGGTCCCTGTAATGTGATCAAACAACACAAAGAGGAACGTGAGCAGAAGCTTGTTTTTCACAATAATCTTATTCAGTCCACAGTAATCAGTACAGTGGCTCAATGATCTATCATTTTTGACTGAAAACAATATAACCCTGACAGGCCAGGGAGGATTCCCAAATATGGCCTGTCTCTGGATCTTCTTTGATGTAGGTTGACATTGCCTCAGTCTTAAGTAGAGAACCTGGATATACACTCATTGTCAACAAAATCCCTCTCTTAGAAGAAGTTATCGGAATGGAATGAAACTTTCTCTGTGTGATTGCAACATTTAATATATGTTAGTGATTACAATATAAGAGCAAAAGGATCATTTATTGCAGAAAACTGACCCCTTGAAGGGAGAATCTAGTACCCTGTTGTACTGCCTCTAGCTTAGATACAAGATGTTATACAGGCGGGCATGGAGGCTCTAGTACCCAGTTGGGCTGCCTCTAGCTTAGATACAAGATGTGATATGGGCAGGTATGGAGGCTCTAGTAGCTTGTTGTACCACCTCTAGCTTAGATACAAGATGTGCTACGGATGGCCATGGAGGCATACAGGTTTTTTAATGCATCCTGCGGCATATTTCCCCACATTTGCTGTAACGGAGCCTCTAGATTGTGCAAAATCGTGGGCTATTGAAGTTGGTGTCCCAGACAGTCCCATACATGTTCTATTGGTGTTAAATCTGATGACCAGGCAGCCACAGAAGTGTGACAATGTTATGGAGGCATTCCTGTTACCCCTTTGTGTGTGTGTCCGACCATTATCCTGCTGGAAAATGTCTTTTAGAAGCCGCCATGAGAGGAACACATGTGGCTGCAGGATGTCCTGAACATATCGCTGAGCTGTCATTGTCCCTCGTACCACAACTAGGGGTGACCGACTGTTGTATGCAATGGCCCCCCAGACCATCACATCAGCAGAGGGCAGTGTGCCGCTCCACAGCAAAGGCAGGATTGGGGCACTCAAGCCCTAGGTCTACAGACATGAGCACGGTTGTCATCTGTGCCCAAACTAAACCTGGATCACAGAAGATAACCCAGTTCCACTCTGTAACAGTCTAGTTTCATCGTTCAGGACACCACTGCAAATGGAGGTGACAGTAGGTTTCAAAGGCAATACACATAATTGGCGCTCTGAAACCAAATGCCCATCAGCCAATCACCTGACATTGGTTTTGAAAGACTCCGCTGCCTATAACAATGGTGGCACCTGTCTCTAAATAGTTTGAGCTGCTCTTGCTTGCCAGACGATCAGACAATCCTCTCTACTGGTGGTCTGTCAAGGACATCCTGAGCCTGGTCACCTTGTGTACGTGCCCTCACACATCCACTGGTCTCAACACCCCCTAACAGTCTGGTCAGAACGGCCCAGGTGGTGGGCAATTAGTTGATACAACCATCCAGCTTCTCACATCCCAATAATGCGCCCCTCTCTGGTAACTGGGTGAAATCTCTTCTCTGTGTCGTAGAGGCGCCTAATGGTCAACAAGCTCTACACAAGCAGAAAAGGAGGTCCCATACACACAAGGAGCCTCAGAGAGCCTTTTCAAAATCCAAGGATGGAACCACTTTTAGGACCTCGGGTGACAAGACCTTCATCTGATCACTCCATAACCAGAATCATTTGCATATCTGCCTGAGATGTAACTGCATGCTGAGCTTTGCACCAGAAAAAACTCCTTCTAAGGGCTTGATTTTGAACTTCAGGAACTGTAGTGACTGACATGACTCTAAGGAATAGGTGATCTGTCGACTGAAGTAAGATAGTAAGATGTAGAGGTTCTTGGACGGGCAGCAAAGGAATCTGGATTTTCTTGATGACAGAATGTTATGTGAAATTCTCTGCGGGTCCAGAGCCAATGAAAGTAAGATAAGATTCTTGGAAAGTTTTAAAGTAACAAGAGGTAACAGTCTACCATCTGGGAAAGGAAGCATCAGGCCTAAGGTTAGCTCCCAACACTCACACCTAAGCCTTGGAGTTTTCCGGCCTCATGGGATACACTGAATAATCGAAGCACAGGCATCCTTTTTACCTACAATAAAAACATAGCTCTCTGGTTAAACAATGATTTCTTCCGGAGGGAAAAATGTGCAACAAATTACATCATCTCCTCTTCCAAGTGAGGACAACAGTGAGCACATTACCTTTCATGAGACCTTTTCTGGAACTGGAAATCCACTTTGGTCACTACTAAGATTAGATTGATAAGAGCTAAAGGAATGTCATGACCTGACAATTCATCGTTGTTGTGGCCAGACAGTCCATCATAAAAAGTCATCACCAAAAACTCCTTCCATGCCAACCCTGAATCACGAGTGTGGAACTTGATAGCATATTGTCCAAGCACAGACACCTTGGATCGGTCAGAGCAAAATTGCTTGGCACAGTTCAGAGTGTACAGAATAGTACATTGATAAACTCCTGACAAGTCTTATATTCCTGGTTCTTCCATGAAGGTGCTGGAAGCGAAGGAACCAAAGTGGAAGGTGAAGGCTGGGTGGTCAAAAGGAGCTCTGCTGGATCACGGGAGGAGCAGATGCAAGTGACTGGAGATTCTGTGGAAAGCCTTTATAATTTCTTGCTCACAAGAGCCTTGCTGAGCCATTTGTTTAGCAGGTTCATACTATATGTGGCTGTAGATAAGGCTACGCTGATAGAATCCATGGTCGGATAATACTGTGAGCTTTTCTTACCAGAGTTGTGGATTTTTGAAGCTGTAGACGGTTTGGCACTGGTTAGACTGTAGTATAGCATCCTGCACTTGCACAGGAGCCAGGTGAGGGAAAGACCTCAATCGGCAGGTAACGTGGTAGAGCTGAAGCCTTCTTTAAATAGACAGCAGAGTCTGATGTCATCTTCAAGTGCTGATTGACTTAACAACTTGATGCCAGCAGTATGTAGACCGTGGAGGAGACTGCAGCTAGACTTGTAAGGGCAGCAGCAGGGAATAGAATCCTAGACTTGTCAGGGCAGCAGCAGGGAATAGAATCCATTGCTGGAGTGGAGGAGGCATCGGGTTGCTTAACAACTGAACACAACCGGATCTGGGGATGCAACAATATGCCCACTCAAAGGGGCCACATTTATTACCCAGATATCAATCGCAGTGAACGTAAGGGTGATGATGAAAGGGCCCACAAGCACAATCCCATGACCTTACAGTCAGATGAGAGAGGTTGAAGTGTCAATCACATAAAGGACATGCCTCCCAACCATCCTGGCTCCTTCGGGACGGTCCTGAATTTTTAGGCTGTTCCACCATCTTGGGAAGTAGGAGACATGTCCCCCACCCACTGTCATGTATTCTGTCCACAATAAAAACTCAACTCACATACAGGACAGCCACCCCTTCCTCCAGGTCTGGCTCTCATAGTGCAACATATCCCGAGCCAGGGAGAGGAGTCATGTTATCCTCCAATATAGAGTGCAGTGAGTGGTAATTCTGTCTGTAAGTAGCCTTGATTCTACTGCTAGATGGAATACTGGAGTAGGGACCAGCGTAGGTGGGTTGGGGAACTATAAGGGTGCTTCCACACATCCCAGATTTGCTTTGGATTCTGTTGTGAATCTATAGCAGATTTCACCCTTTGAATTAAATTCAAATTGAAGGGGTGAATTATGCTGCAGATCTTTACCAAAATCCGCAACAAATTACTGAAGTATAAGCACACTCTTAGACAGTGGGGCCACAGAATGGAGCATTATAAGCAAGCGCTGGCACGGATGGTGCATTATTACTTTGAGGGCACTAGTACTATGCAGCACTGAGAGGTCCACTAGGGGTAGTGGCAGGATGGGTAGAATGTGCACAATTTATGGCTGGAACAAGTTTTTATGCTGATTTAGGGGAATAAAAGGGAAAATGGTCTTCAGCAATCATAGAAGCTACCCCTTGTGACCACTGGCTATAGCAGCACTGTAATCACTATCACTGCAGGTAACTGCACTGTAATTACTATCTATCATTGGAGGTCACTATTACTGCGTAGAGCTGGTATCTGACTATTATAAGGTGACTGCATTATTTAGAGGTATACTAGCGCTCAATTGCTGTATCTAAGCCCGCTGTAATTTAAAAGTCTCTAATGAAACTGAGTGCCCGTTTAATTCGAACCTCTCATTCCCGCCTCCAAGACTTCTCAAGAGCAGCACCTGTCCTCTGGAACGCGCTACCAAAAAATATCCGGGCAATCACTGACACACTAAACTTTGGCGTGCTCTAAAAACGCACCTATTCAGGAGGCATACCATATCCCCTAAACCAAACCCCTCTGTACTCCACCTGATAACATGCTCCCTGTCCCACAGACTGCAATCCCTGCTAGCTGTAATCAACCGGCACCTGCAGTCATCACGATTTTGCCACTATTCGGCCTGACCATTGTCTGTGTGTATAGCACCCCTCACTCTCCACCTCGCCATACCGTGCACATCTCCAGCCACTTTACCTTCTGTATCACCCCATTATCTGTAGTATGTAAGCTCGTTGGAGCAGGACCCTCACCCCTACTGTTTCCATTAATTGTCTTGTGTTATTTCCCCTGTATTGTAAGCGCTGCGGAATATGTTGGCGCTATATAAATAAAGATTATTATTATTAGTATTATTAAAAGTTGTGGGAATAGGATCAGTACTATGATGGAGTCCTAAATGGGTACTACTACTGTGAGGGCACACGAAGGGTATGACTTAATATAGAATGGGCATAGCCTATCAAAAAATTATTGTGGTGTGCTGTGGAAATTGTTCCTCTTCTCTTTTTGTTCATAAACGGGGAGGTTTGCACGTAGCTCTGGAATGGGGAAGTGGCCACAAAGTATTGTAAGATGTATCATTCATTTGTATGTATCAATAACGGCTCTGGAGTGGGAATGTAGCCACGAGGTATTGTAACGTATGTATCATTCATCCAGTGTGTTAGAGCGTATTGCTGCATTTAGGAAACGATTGGGGGAAAATGTCAGGCACGTCAAGAATCCCTGGATGCTGTTCATGAGCAATTATCCTTACAAACACTTCACTGGCCTGCAAAAAAATACAGGGATGTGTTAAAGGAGAACTCTACCTCACATCATCTCTTCACATTCTCAATCTCCAAAATCCAGAGCTGGGATCACAGTTCAATTCTTCCATCATGTCTTATACTCCAGCCACATCCAGAACTGGAATCACAGTTCAGTTCTTCCATCAAACTACTATTGACCACTTGTCTGTATGTTTGTGTGTGAGTGCTTCATCGCTCCGCCTCCTGGTGACGCCATCAAAGGTCCTACAACATATATAAAACACAGACTCTGACCGACAGAAGAACAACACAGTTAGGGCTCTTGGAAGGGGAGGACAAAAATAACACACTGAGAATACAACTAAACTGCTAATATCTCAGAAGTCCTGACAGAAGACAACAACCTACCACCACCACAGAGATCCAATGGGCTAAAGGACCTGTGGTGATGTCACTGCTGTGGAAGGAGCCAAGCTGTGTGTGTGATGTGTGGGGTGTAGTAGAGCTGTGTGTGTGCATGTACCATGTAGCAGAGCTGTGTGTGATGTGTGGCGTGTAGTAGAGCAGTGTGTGTGCATGTACCATGTAGCAGAGCTGTGTGTGATGTGTGGCGTGTAGTAGAGCAGTGTGTGTGCATGTACCATGTAGCAGAGCTGTGTGTGATGTGTGGCGTGTAGTAGAGCAGTGTGTGTGCATGTACCATGTAGCAGAGCTGTGTGGCGCATTGCGCCACCAGAAACACTGGTACTATAATTTCCTACATAACTCAGCAGTCCTGACAGAACACACTGACCTACTTCCACCACAGAGATCCAGTGGGCTGAAGGACATGTTGTGACGTTACTGCTGTGGGAGGAGCCAAGCTGTGTTTGTCTTTTGTGGTAATCAAGTTGCTGTGAGTGTGATGTGCCACCAGAAACACTGGGACTAGAATGTCCTAATAATTACTAGTCATGTCTTATACTCCATCTACATCCAGAGCTGCAACTACCATTCTTCTCTTATGCCGTATACTCCAGTCACATCCAACACTTGGTCCCACTTCTGCTTTTATATTGTTTCATGCTCCAGTTACGCCCAGAGCTGCTGTCACAAGCTTGCAGGTGAATGTTTTATGGAAGCACAGCTTTATACCTGCACTGTAACATAAAACGTTATGCCACATTCTAATAGATGTTGTGCTTTCATGCCTTACCAGTTCAAGATCTCAGCTTGCTGTCAGTGAATGGAAACTTTGTGGGGTTTTTTTTTACACCCAGAGGCTGAAAATGTGTCCTACTCACACAACTGAGAGTTTGTTACCGTACAGCAGTGCAGGTAAGAGCTATCATCCTGGGTTCCAGAACAGGAGAGATTTGTGCCTCACAAATTATCTGAACTGATGCATTGTAACGAAACCTCAGCTGTGTGAACAGGATTGGGTCAGAGGATGTTTTGACTTCTGGATACAAATGAGTGATAGAATAATGCTCCATAGCGCCACCTATTGGAAGGTAGCTACCTTATGAGTCAGTATCTGACCTTTTAACAAGCCTTGTAAGCCAAATCAGAGTACCCGGGTACAGACAGCTGGTGCCCCTCATCAGTGCACTGCAGAGTCCTGGATGGCAGGGGAGAACACATCATCCCCTAGATGTATAGAAGACATGATCCCAACCCACTGACTGACCCAGGGCTCTCGGCTTCAGCTACTGTTGGGGATCTCTGTATCAGGGAATATGGAGGTGCAGATAGTCAGACCCCTCCTGTCTATGATATGAGGCTCGGCTGCCACCGACAACTGCATCATGGAACATTACACGCATTCCTGGCTCCGAGCCCGGGTGTCACGGGAAATGACAATGGAAAAGGCCTGGTGCATGGGGGGCTCATTAATATGGGGGCCTGGTGTACAGGAGGTTCATTACTAGGAGGGCTGGTGTATGGGGAGGGGGGACGACGACACATTATTAGGGGGCCTAGTGTATGGGGGACACATTACTAGGGGGCGTGGTGTATGGGGGGCACATTACTGGGGGTGGCCTGATGTATGGGGAAGTCACAATAGGAGGCCTGGTGTATGATGGAGCACATTACTAGAGGGCCTAGTGTACAGGGGGCATATTCCTTGGGGGCTTGGTGTATGGGAAGCATATTACTTGGGGGGCCTGGTGTGTGAGAGGGCATATTTTTAGGGGACTGGTGTACAGGGGCATATTACTTGGGGGCTTGGTGTGTGGAAAGCACATTACTTGGGGGCACTTCACTGGGGGGCCTGGTGTATGGGAAGCATATTACTATTGGCGTGGTCTATGGCAGGGAACATTACAAGGGGCCTTCTTTAGGGAGGGAGTAAGTGGCAGACACCAGAGAACTCTTCCTTGGACCTTTGTTTTTTTTAAATAAGTAATCAGAGTTCACAGTCAGGAAGAGGTTAAACATTTAACAAGACACAGATTATCCGTGTTATGTGGTTTCCACAGAGATGGTTCTGGCGCACATAATAACGCCACGCAGTAAACTACATGTATGGAAATCAACAACGGCCTATATATTTATACGTGAAAGACTGCAGAATTCATGAGTACGCACACTGCCGCAGTGTTCTGTATAGTCTATTGCTCCCTGATATCAACTATGCATGTCTTGTTGCTTATATAGCACCACTGTATTCTGCAGCGCAGTACAGATCGTCACCCGTGGGGTTCACCATCTCAATCCCCTCTCAGACCCATGAGGGTCAATTAATTTTTTAAGTACAACGCACGAGAACAAACTAGATTCATGACAACTGTGCTATCCACGAGCCCTTCGGCTGTCCTGACTGTAGAACTGATAATACAAGCTATTGTTCCCTGTCATCTGCTGGCTGTATGGCAGGTAAATACAATCTATTGCTCTCTGTTATCAGCCATTTCAGCTGGGTACAGAAGGACACTTCAGGAGAGATTAGCGTTATCCTGCTCCCTTCAGAGCCTTCGGGGAAAGATGTCGCCGGAGTCAGCAGTGGAGGACGAGGTCTGTAGTGATCACCTGCGACCCTCACCTGAGACATGAGCTCATCCATGGCCCGAGGAGCTAAATGATGAGTCAATGGAAGGTTCATCTCCAGACACTAATGCCAGGGGCCAATACTGGCATACTAACGCTGCCAGGGCAGAGGGCGAGGAGCTAGAGACCAGAGAGACTCCGACACTACAAGAGACTGCAGAAGAGACAAGAGGCAGCAAGATACATCACAGGCAGAAAAAGAGACCGTAACAGACAGCAGGCATAGCAGAGACATGACATACATGAGACGTGGTACTAGTAGGGTACCACAGGGGGCAGTATCGGGTGGGTTAATAATGGGGAACCACAGGTGGTAGTATTGGAGGGATCACCATTACTAGTGGGGTATCACAGCGATCAATATTGGAGGAATCAGCGTTACTAGTGGGGTACCACAGGGGGCAGTATTGGAGTAGTGACTAAGGGAGTACCACTAGGGGAGGGGTCACTGTTACTAATGGTGTACAAATGAGGGCAGTATTGAAGGTGTCATCTTTACTAGTGGGGAACCCCAGTGAGCAGTATTGGAGAGTTAGTAGTGGCATATCGCAGGGGGCAGTATTGGAAGGGGATTACTTTTACTAGTAGGGTACAACAGGGGGCAGTATTAGATGGGTTTCTGGTGGGGTATCAAACGGGACAATATTAAAGGGGTGTCTAGTGGGTTATCACAGGGGGCAGTATAGGAAGCAGTCACAGTTACTAGTTGTGTACCATAGGATAGAGTTTTTCAATGGGTCACCATTACTGGTGGGGGTCCCGGTGATCAGAACCCCTGTGGCTCCTGCTGTGAGGGATACCCTTCTATCTTTGCACATCTCCTATAATGGATGAGGTCTAGAATTTTGGTCTTATCTGACTCCATATAATTTGAACTGGTGCAACAGTGACACCAAGAGTATGAAAGTGGAATTGCACTCTAAGTCAGAACGAACCGCCTGGATGAAACGTCTCCTCACTCCTCACTGTGTAATGTGGGATAGTTATGGTCTGACCACACCAAAGGATAGGGTCTTGGTAATATTTCCATCCACTGACAGCTTGCAGAGATCTTAACAACAGTGCAATGCAGTTGATTAGAAATAGGGCCAAATTCTGGTTGGGAAAAGCCTTATTGAATTGGAAACTTGGTGGTGACTTTTTGGGACCCCTTATCACAGCCTCAGAGAGTACAGGTGGCTGCGCAGGTGTGTGCCTCTCTCTGCTGAAGTATATAGGACCCCCAAAATGTCCATTACTGTACTTACAAATGATCCCTTGTGAGTGCGCTATGACATCACTTCAATGCTCCAAACTGAACTCAGTGTCAATAAGAGACAGAACCTGCGAGCGGTGAGGTTCGCACACCGCCTAGTCCTATTACTCTCGAGTGAATTGAAACTGTGTTTCTTTTGATGACTGCTGCGTTTGCGGTCTGTCGCGGTTCTGCATTTTTTCCCATTGCTATTTTACCGGAAGTTATAGTCTCTAGATTTCATCCACATGTGGAAATGCAGTATAAGTAACTCTTCCACCCCGGCGCTTGGAGTTGCCCCTACATGATGCAGCTCCAGTGGTTTCGCCTTTCATTAACGCCACCTGCTGCCTGATCAGTGTAAGTGCAAGATGTCAGCCAGGAAACTACTGAAATAAGGATACCTTCACATGGAGTGGAAATACTACAGATTTTCCACAGCAGAAAATTCTGCTGCAAAATCCGCAGCAGTTCCGCATATTGGTGTGGATTTTAACTCAAAATCAGCTGGGGATCCGCAGTTGATTTGAGACTGCCGCTTCTCACCTCACATGCAGCAGCCCGCACTCAGTCTCATTTACTAAGCATAGTGGCTGTTGGTCAGGTGATGCATCCACTTCCACAGTACCCGACTGGTGGCTGCGAAGCTTAGCAGTGGCTGTCAGGTGCAGGATGTGAGGACTGCTCTGTGCGCTACAGTGAGGGGCTGTTGATTGCGGGGTGAGAGGAGCGTCAGGGTGAAAACAACTGCAGTATTGCAGCTAATTTCGAGTCAAAATCTGCACCAATGTTGCAGAATTTGACTCTGTTTATGATGGGGAAATGCTGTGGATTTTGCCGCAGAATTTTTTACTGCCAAAAATCTGCAGCATTTCCACTACATTTGAACGTACCCAAAAAGAGCACTTATCCTCCTCATGTCATAAGTGCAAAAGATGCAGATGGGATGTTGTGTGACAGCCGACACCTGCCCACAACAGCCAGGATTGGAGATAACATCCATCTTCACAGTTGTCCTTTTAATGCTGCTGTCAATTCTGATATCGCCATTGAAATGCCCTGACCAACATTCGAGGGGCATGTGCGGATTTCCCCGTGATGAGCTCACGATGAGCCATCCGGGTGTCATGGCAGCTGGGGGCCTTCTGAAGCTGTGCAGACCTTTACAATGCCCAGTCTGCCTCTGGGTCCAGCCAATAGTGAGGAGGGAAATGCTCTCTCCAACTACACCCTGC
The DNA here is from genome assembly GCF_035609145.1 of Eleutherodactylus coqui. Classification (NCBI taxonomy): domain Eukaryota; kingdom Metazoa; phylum Chordata; class Amphibia; order Anura; family Eleutherodactylidae; genus Eleutherodactylus; species Eleutherodactylus coqui. Next base: position 204,897,345 of record NC_089839.1, on the reverse strand, counting down.
AGGGTCTTGCATGCCTGACTCTTGCCTGGACCCGAAGCATGAGGATATAGCTGCATGGGTAGCTTGCACTATTTCAAGAATGTCTTTCATGGCCACTTTCTTGTAAAATGACCACTGCCACTTTAAGAATGTCTGCTGCATCCACTCTCCTCAAATTGCTCTGACAGTCTGAAAACAAAATGGTGCCATCTGGTGCTCATAACATCCTCTCTTTGTTGCACTAGCGTGATGCGTGGAGGGTCAGGGCTTATCCCCCCTTTACTTCTCCTAATGGGGTACCACCGGCATCATAAAGGGAGCTAGGCATCCTGCCCCTGATGCCTGCAGTGTCATTGTAAGGAAAAATTGCTGTAGGTACTCTCCTTAAGGAGTGATGATACCCTTACCAACCCATGTCATAGGTGTCTCACTAGCCAAGCCAGAAACCTACTGCACACTGCTGAGGGGCAAAAACCCTGAAACAGCTGTCTGTGTATGGATTCTGGCTTTTGGTTTTCAATTCCCAATCATTCTTATAAAGACCTGTATAAAGGGTCTGACATTGATTTGGAATGCTGCCATCCAATATGTGACGCTGCAGAGGTATTGTTTCATCTTCTTTATCAACACAACCCAGAAATGCCGGCGTCTTCTGTGGGCCAAAGCTCATTTAAAATGGACTGAGACAAAATGAAAAAATGTTCTGTTATCAGATGAATCAAAATTTGAAATTCTTTTTGTAAACCGTGGATGATGTTACTTGAGGAGAGGGACCATCCAGTTTATTATTAGCGCACAAGTCACAAGCCTGCATCTCTGATAGCATGAAGTTGCATTACTGCCTATAGTATTTGCAGCTTACACATCTTGAAAGGTTCTTTCAGTGATGAGCAGTATATAGAGGTCTTAAAACAACATATGCTCCCATCTAGACAGCATTTCTTTCAGGGAGGCCTTATATATTTCAGCAAGACAATGCTAAACCACATACTGCATCCATCACGCAGTATGGCTTTGTAGTAGAAGAGTTCGGGTGCTGAACCGGCCGCCTGCAGTCCAGACCTTTCATCAATAGGAAACATTTGGCGCATTATGAATGAAAAATCCGCCAGAGACAACCCGGGACCGCTGAGCAGCTGGAATCCTACATCAGTCATGAATGGGACATCATTCCTCTCCCAGAACTCCAGCAGTTGGCCTCCTCACTACCCAGACATCTACAGACTGTTGTAAGAAGAGGGATGCCACACAATGGTAGACATGGCGCTGCCCAACTGTTGTGAGATGTGCTGCTGCCATCAATTTCTGAAGGAGTTAATTTGTTACATGAAATGTTACAATGTCTCCCTCTCACCTTCTGATGGGTTCTGTCCTCTATTGTGAATAATATATGGTTAGATGAAATTTCCAAATCATTACATTCTTTCTTTTGTAACACCCCACAGCAACCAAGGCACAAGGCTCACGCTGAGGAGCTGGTGGGGTAGAGATGGCACTTGTCATGGTGGCTCTATTAGACTTCTCCCCGGAGGGACGCATGCAACCTCGGCCAAGGCACCGCTAGGTCAGCAGTTACCTGAATAACTGTGTAGTGGACTGTAGAATTTGTCACTCGTGACGCCACCGTTCCTTCACACTGTTGATTATCAGGCGGTAGAAATAATAAAGTCCACACACTGTTATGCTTAAAAACTTCAATCACTGGGAACGGGCAGTGACTGGAACTTAAGGACTAATGCCTATGGCCGGATTTCCGCTGCGTGCAACGCGGCGGAAATCCGCGGCGTTACACCACAGCTATTAGGTTCTATTGAACCTAATAGCTCAATTAGGTTCGGCAGCATAAAATCGCAGCATGTCCTATTTCCTGCGGGAATATGCGCGGCCAGCTTTCATTGTAGTCAATGGAAGCCGACCATCACGCTATACTTTCCCTGTCAGAACAGCGGAAGTATCGTGTGAATATGTGACCCCGCCCACTACGTCATGCGCTGTACTGTGTATGCACGTCGACGCATCAGGCGGGACGCACAGTGGATCCGAGAGGTGAGTATGGGGTCCTTTGGAGGCGCTGTGACGGACTCTGCTGCGATATTCCGCTGGTGGAGTCCGCCACGGCCGTGGACATGAGCCTTTACTTTTTCAAGATACAAGCTTCACACACAAGTGCAGGAATGACAGTTAGACAAGGTCAGAGAGGAGAACACAGGATGACATCGGACCTTCAGGCTAAGTTGTCTGTAAGGTCCGCTCCTAGAAAGGGAACACTCCGGAGGAAGATGAGGGAAGGGAACACTCCAATGACACTCACTTGTACTCTGTAACACGAACACTGCACGGCAGACTCCTTGCTTCTCTCACGTTTTACAGGCAGTTCCTGGAATTGGAGACCACAGGATACCTTTCTTCTGCTTTCATCCCTTCACCACTTGAGAGTTGAAGGTACCCCATGTGGCTGGCACTCTCTCTATGAAGAACTCCCTCACTGACTCACCTTGCAAGCACATATATCATGCAACATCACGTGACTAGACAAACTTGTTACATTTTCCAGACATATCCCAGCCACTTGCAGACATTAACCTCTTTCATGCTGCAGCTGTGCAATACACATAACTTGAGACAGGACAATTTGCACAGTGTATCCACACTGAAGACATGACATGTATGACATTTATTGAGGGGCCAGATACCGTATATATGTTTCAGGCCAGTACACTTTCTTTACACTTATTTACATTTTACACCGTGGCCCAACTTTGGAATTGACATTGTTCTGTCTGCGTATTCTACAGACAACACATGGTTCCATAATAACTAATAAGGCCATCCATATGGCTGTTTTTCATTGATAGTCTATGTGAAAAAAAAAATCATTGCTTGTCCTAATTTCATCCATTTTCATCAATGAAAGTAGGGCATTCAGTGATTGGGGCTCTGTAAAAGTCGGACAACGTTGGTGGGCTGTCCAATGATTTTTGCATTCTAAGTCCTCAGACAGCTACTGCTATGTGACTACAACCTTACTGAAATTGTAGTCAGCGAGAGACGCAGCTATTACCACCCTGGCCACAAGAGTGCACTAAACCACTAATACTATAGACAACAACTTGGTGACACCAGCACTGCAATAGCACACAGGTTTACACATATGAAGTATTGTAGATGAAGGCAGGTCTAGGCTTGTGCTGGTAGCAGCAGACAGGGCCGCTGGGAAGAATAGTGATGTCTCTGTGGAGAAGGTTCCTGCCTCCGCATGTCAAGGAATCTGTCAGCAAACACCTCAGTACTAAAGTCAGTGCCAGGTGGAGTACACAGTAGGCGATGCGCGCCGCATTACAGATCTGTACACCATGCACCCATGATATAGCTGTGTACATGAAACAGCTGAGGGTGGAGGGGAGAACATGACAAGATGGCGGCCGGCACCACCTCCACTCCTGTGGTGCAGAACAATAGAGCGAAATGTGCAGAAGTGAAGCAGCAGCACATTGTGGGTGCGAAGATATATGCGAAATCTGAATATGTCCCTAATGAAGACCATGCCTTCAACAAATTACAAACCAGTATATTCAGACGGGCGTATATTCGATTTGTGTCCTGTCCGTGTATTCCAAGGACAGCACACAGACCTGTAATAACCTGTAATATAGTCCCATGCTCATTTATTCACACAAATTGATGGCTTGCGTGAAAATCGCTATGTCCTACTGCATTAACAAAAATGACGCATGCAATGTGTGTGGTCCATGAACATCGAACAGCAAATGGACGGGGGTCCGCGTGCTTAGCAATGTATTATGCACCTGATTTTATGGGCGCGTCTCACATGTGGCCTTCTGAAAGCTCTGATTTACTTGAGTATATGCAATTTTGGTCCATGGAAATCGCACAAATTTTCCCTGCGTGTATATATGCACATTGCATGCGTTTTGATCCGTGTGCGTGGCTTTTACATCCGTATTGCCTTGGTATTCACTGCAAAGTACCCTTGCTCACTGTTGCGCAGGAGAGAGCGTATTTTGCAGTACACCTGTGTAAAGCCACCCTTACATTCATAAAAATGCAATATAGACAGAAAATACGCCCAATACTGACAAAAAGGGCCCATTAAATCAACGGGATGATATAAAAATGCAACTAATGCACATTTGCATGCGTATTCACTATGCTCTTTTATGCGTTTTGTGTCATCATTCGGGGCTTCTTGCGTTTTTTTTTTGCTCACATGAAAAACTATGTGAATATGGATGCAACATGGATGTAAAAAATGCGCACATGGATCAAAACGTATGCAACACGCACATACACATGTGGTGAAAACAGTGGGTTAGTGCACATGCAATATGCAGAGAATTCATCCCATTGATTTTAATGGGTTCGTTCACATTTCTGTATTTTGTGCGCGCATTTAAGTCACGCAAATGAAAATAGCACATGCTCTATTTTTCTGCGTATTTGTGCACCAAATGTTCCCATAGAAATCAATGGGGGTGCGCAAATGTGCGTACAATATGCAAGGAGAGGCGTGAAACACTGCGTAATTCTGCTGCAAAAAGAACACATCTGGAACTAATTAGCCATTTCAATCAGTGCAACTTTGTTTGCTGCGCGCACATGAACATGCCTTGTTGGGACAAAAAGTACAGTAAAATATGCTGATGCCATGCAAAATAGGATGTGAGGATATATGTCATATACAACTGTGATATATGTGTATTGTGGATGAGGAATGTGTGCAGATCTACTGCCTGTGTTGCTGAGTGATCGCTCAAACATTCTTCTGCTGTACTGTTTGCGCAATATATATATTGCTATGGACATCCTTTGGTTGAAAGATGAGTTCGTTGTCGTATTTTGGATCATATACACATCTCTTGGTTTTGGAAAACAAATGAGTCTTGTTTCATAATGGACATAAAGAACACCAAAGTTACTTCCTCCCCAAATGTTTGACCCCACTCCAGCATCAGCTACACTTGTATGATGGATGTTGGGTAGCAGAGGCGGGTGCTGGCTCCACAATGCAGCTGATACCTGCCTGCAGAGGGTGGGATCGGATATCATTTTGATCCTGGCTCTTTAAGGGCTTACGCAGCGTATTACGCATGTATTTTTTAAGGGCAGAATAAGCACAGCAGATCCTATTTTGGTGCATATTACGCATCAATTAGCTCATATTAAACTTTAATGTACAATGAAAACAATTAGAGCATGCTTGTGTGGTATTTTGTGTGCGCAAATACTCAAGCCATATTACTCTCAGGACTCCTACCCAGTTGCGTTTTTTTAATGCACATTTCAATGGGACTTTCTAATGTTAAAAACGCTTTGCACAAAAATCACAATGCACAAACTTGCCATGCGTTTTTAACATTAGAAAGTCCCATTGACATTCGCAATAAAAAAGAAAACGCAAGTGTGGGGGAGCCTTTGAAGGGGGATCCACAAAGTAACTACCATTAGTTTTAGGGGGCACACTGGGGGTTCACTCTTACTTTATTGGGGCCAGAGACAGTCCACTATTACGTGGTGGGGCCAAAGACGGTAGACTATTACTTGATGGGGGAACATAGGGACCACTATTAGTTTGTGGGGACACAGAGGGACCACTATTACACACTGGGGACACAACGGAGGGACCACTATTACACAGTGGGGACACAACAGAGGGACCACTATTACACTATGGGGACACAACAGAGGGACCACTATTACTTTTGGGGGTCACAAGGAAGGTAAATTATTACTTTGTGGAGCCAGAGAGAGTCAAGTATTACTTTGTGGGGGAGCATAAGGACCACTATTAGTTTGTGGGGACACAGAGGGACCACTATTACACTATGGGGACACAACAGAGGGACCACTATTACTTTTGGGGGTCACAAGGAAGGTAAATTATTACTTTGTGGAGCCAGAGAGAGTCAAGTATTACTTTGTGGGGGAGCATAAGGACCACTATTAGTTTGTGGGGGCAAACAGGAACCACTTTTACTTTGTGTGAACACAACGCAGGCTTATTACTTAGGCGCACTATTACTGCGAGCAACAAAGGACGCATTATTTTGTGGTTGGAATAATGGAGGAATTATAGGGTATCTAAGCCTGTCATGTTATAATGCAGACATGTCAACTTTGATGTATATATTTTTCTTTTCGGGCAGGTGGGGAACAAAACTTATGTCTTCAGGTCTGTGTCCTTGATCTTTTAAGACCCTAAAGATGCAGCTAAAGGATACTGAGGGCATGCCTATGAACTGTAAAGTGAAGTTGTGTGTGTGTGACTGGGGATGCCAAACTTTTGCAGCAGGACAAAGGTTTTTAGTTACACTATGCTGCTGCCATCCTTTAAACCCTTAAGAACCAAGAGCGGTAAATATTCGGCACTTGGTCCTGGGCTATAATCTCGTCCGTCAGGAAAAGTGTAGCACAGGATTAAAGCCTGCAATCAAGCAGGAGCAGGTCAGGTCCTCAGCTGTCAGACACAGCCGAAGACCTTGATGAAAAGAGAGAAGCATTTTTTAACCGCTTCTGCCTTCTTCTTTCTATGCCACATAGCTCTCAATCATCGCTATGTACTAAAGAGTGAAAGCGGAATACCTGATCAGCTCTGCCAGTGACTGATGTCACTACAGGAGATGTTTTTCCCTGTAACTGGGGCTCCTATGGATGCTGCTGGAGCATCCCTTAGGGTAACCCCAGAAACATGGCATACGATGAGGACCTGGGAGGGCAAGATGCTGGCTTGTGATGGCGGCACTTACCAGGCTCCCTCCCGGAGGGGCACATGTAGCCAACGCCAGGGCAGCACAGGACCTCTTCCAGACACCCCCAGCATGGGGATGCCCAATAAACAGGATAACAGGTGTAGAGGGATTTATCACGGGTGACGCCACCATTCCGATACCCCCAGTCATGACCAACGGCGGTGAAAAAATAAACTAATCTCAGACAGTTTAAGTACCTCAACTTCCCGGTCGGAGCTTGGAAATCACTAAACTGGAAAACTTCAACACTACAAGGCATACTAGCACACTGCAAGCAAATTCAATAAACTGGACAATAGTACCTCTACACAGTAACCCAGACTTTAGATCAACCCATGTGTGACCAAATAAAGACGCATACCTCTACTCAGCTGGATTCAGACTTCTAGACACTTGAGTGTGAACAATGACTGAAGAGTACCTCCACCAGACCGTCCCAGACTTCATGACACGCGGTTGTGTAAAACAAACAATTGAGTACCTCTGCACTGGGCCTTGAAGCACACTTGCTCACAACTGCTCTTGCTCTCACTCTCTCTCTCTGGGGCTCACTTAGAATTCATGTAGACTCTCACACACGGGAAACCTCTCCTCTTCTTCCATCTTCAACACATGAGGGCTAAAGTTGCCCCCATGTGCCCCTGCGGTGTGCCTCCAGATGGGACTGAAGATGGCACTCAAGATGGAACTTCTTTCCCGCTCTGAAGCACTCACATTTATAGCCTCTCTCACCTAGACATTAAACCATTCAATGCTGCAGCAGTGCAATGCACATAATCCAAATGCATACTACACATAAGACACTGACAAGACAATGGCACGAGACAGACATTTAACATTATGGAGTTAGAAATGAGGAGAGAGGTCAGTGATTTGGGTGTAAATGGGATAGAAGTGAGGAGAGGGGTCCGTGACTTGGGTGTAATCGGGATAGAAATGAGGATAGAGGTCGGTGATTTGGATGTAATTCTGTTTGAAGTGAGGAAAGTGGTTGGTGATTTGGGATGTAATCTATCTATTCATCTGTCTCATATCTATCAATCTATCTCATATCTACCTGTCTATCAATCTATCTATCTTATATCTATCTATTCTATAAAAAAGGCAAGTAAACAGAAAGACTCCGGTTTGCTTCCATTCCTTCTGATTTCCGTTCGTTTGGAAAGTAAAATAGCGTCGTCTGCAGCAAATTGTGGAGATGACCGGCCTTAGATTGTGCCAGCCAATGTTTTTATTTAACTATCTATCTTTCTTTCTTTCGTTCTTTCTTTCTCATAGTGATCAAAGTAGCTATCTATCTATCTACCGTGTTTCCCCGAAAATAAGACAGTGTCTTATATTGATTTTTGTTCAGAAAGGTTTAACTTTTTCTTACATGTATAGCTGCCTGGACACTATTTAAATTGACTTTTTAAATTAACTGTAAGCAGGGCTTAATTTTGGAGTAGGGCTTTTATTTCAAGCATCCTTGAAAAGCCTGAAAAATCATTTTGCATGCTCAAAAATTCTGGAAAATCATGCTATGTCTTATTTTCAAGGAAACAGGGTATCTATGTATCTAGTTGTTTCCTATTTATCTCTCTATCTAGCTATGGTATCTAGCTATCTTTCTTCAATCTATCTATCTTTCTCAAATCTATCTATCTTATATCAAACTATCTATCTATCTATCTCCTATCTATCTATCTATCTATCTATCTATCTATCTATCTATCTATCTATCTATCTATCTATCTATCTATCTATCTATCTATCTATCTATCTATCTATCTATCCATCCATCCATCCATCCATCCATCCATCTATCTATCTATCTATCTGTCTGTCTTATTTCTATTCATCTATCTATTCTAAAAAATGGTCAGTAAACAGAATGGCTCCCGTTTGCTTCCAGTCCTTCTTGTTTCTGTTCTTTTGGACAGTAAAATAGCGCAGTCTGCAGCAAATCGTGGAGATGACCAGACTTAGATTGTGCCAGCCAATGTTTTTATTGAAAACCAGTCTGCTTAGTAAATCCTTGCAGCCCCAAAAGGAACAATTCTATTCTACTCTTAGAACTCTTCTGGCTGCAAGTTGTAAAATTGTAGCAATAATCAGCTGCAGTCACAACCCAGAGCTGCTATGGGGCTGAGAACTGCAAGCCTGAGAATCGCAGACCTCCTTCACCTGCATTAGGGCTCTCTCACACCAGCACTTTCCATGTACGTGCAGAAGCATGCAGTAAGTACGCAGTGAATCACATACTTGCTGCATGCCAACAACCCCCATACACTATCTTGGTTTGCATGCTGCATTACTTTTTGCATGCGCAATTCGTACACCGTGTGTGAGAGGCAAAATTGCACATCAGAGCTCCTTCGCACAGGTGAAAGCGTAATCACGCTCGCCAGTGGAGGACTTCATTCCGTTCTGAATGGAGCCCGATCCCGTCTTCTTGAGAGCTGATCCACGCTTTTTGCAGTATTTTTTTTCCGCTGCTGGCCTTGTTCACATTGGCACGGGACACATCTGCACCATGTTTGAATAAGCGAGGCATTCTAATAAATTGGCGGGCCAGCATAATTAGTTGCCGATGTTATCGATTAATATGGCAAATCTGTGCTGTTAATAGCACAATTATGCTCAGAACAAGTACGCATTTGTGCACCTCACAGATGCCTATGGAGTCTTGGGTGCGCAAATACGGGCAAAAATAGAGCATGTTGTGTATTTTCATGTCTGGTATATATGCACCACAGAAAGCAAGCCAATATCAGTAAACCCACTGAAACCTATGAGTTTTAATAGTTGCGGTTCCTGCAACCTATTTTCTGCACGCAAAAACATGCGTAAAATCGCCCATATGAGGGAGCCCTTAATGTCACATTGGTGCTGCGTATTACGCCAGGCTGAGACGGACGGATTCCAATTGCGCAGGCATTGAAAGGCATGTACTTTAGCTTTTTTTCGTATACTCTCGTGGATATGAATTGCGTATTCCGCGAGAGGAAAAAAATCAGAGCATGCTCTATTCTGCATTGGACGGTTACCCCCATATGGAATCCGGTTCACCCATGTAAGCCCAGCCTTATGCGGTAAAACACGCTCATGTGTGAAAGGTCATAGAGCTTAACCATGATGAGCGTGATAATGCGGGGAATAGAATTGACTTTAATGGGTTCATTTTCACTTTTTTTGGGGGTAGGGGGGGGCAAAAAAATAGGACCTGCCCTATCTTGTGCATGTTTGCGCACCAAAGAGCCCCATAGAAGTCTATGGGAGGCGTGCACACAGGCATATCTGCCCTTTCGGGTATGCGCTAAACGCTGCACATAAGGGCGCCCACCCACTTGCGTTTTTTTACCTGCGTTTGCGTTTTGCGTTTTTCCTGCACAGGCATAGAGATAACATGTGTTCCTGTCCACTGGCGTTTTGCGTTGCGTTTTTTAACATAGGAACTGTCAGTTGCATATGTGTCCTTATTTTTCTCCTAATGCACCCATGAAAGTCAATGGAAAAGCCGCGAAAACGCGGCAAAAAACGCAGCGAAAAACGCGGGGAAAACGCTGCGTTTTTCACGCACGAAGATCGCAAACGCCAGTGGGTGGGCGCCCTAACTGTGATCACTGGCACCATATGAAGCTAATTAGCTTTTTAAATCAGGGCAGGGTGATTTCCGTGTAAACAAGTATTGCCTGCGCAAATACGCTCTGCATTTTTCGCACAGGCATGAACCCTAAATATACTCGTTCAGTGCAAAAAAAAATGCGTAGGAGCGAGCGTATTGCATAACATGCTTGTCTGTAAAAGCCGTGTCAAAATCTGGCTACAAAATCATGGCTACAAAATGCATCCATGCGAAGCCCATCGTTTCCAATGGGTTCTTAAACATGGGAGATGTTTTGTAGCCTGGGAGAACTCATTGGAACTATGGGCTTCACATACATGCATTTTCTAGCCATGATTTTGTAGCCCGTATGAAAGAACTCTTAGGCTTGGTTCACACAGGACAGAATTGCCACGGAATTTCTTTTTTTTTTTTAAAGGGATTTTATTTAGCCAGAAATTAACAAGCATATAAACACTGATAACGGGCACCGCAGGTGTCAGGTTCAGCAGAGAGTACATTGCGTGAAAAACAGGGTGGCGACAATCTTTGCCTGCGTACATACATATATTTCTTCTTAGCATGTTATACTTGGCTAGTACTTTTTTTTATTTCTTTCGTCCCCCCCCCTGCCCTTTAAACTCTAACTTTATCGGTTATTACTAAACAGCAGTTTAACCTTTGAATAGATCAACTATGGTCAATCAGGAGAGAAAGCAAAAACTTAAACTTAGACCCCACCCCCAACCCCTTGGCGCGACTCTCTTAAGAAGAACTGTGGGAATAGAAGAGAAAAAAAAAAAAGGGGAATAGTTTTCTGAGCATAGGGTTTTAACATAGAGAGCAGATTGAACAGATATCTCACTCTTTTTATCCTTCTCTCTCCCTCACTCCCCCCCACCACCTGGCTTGGCTCCCCCGACGCCGTCGCGGGGCAACTCACCCAGCTACCCCAGATCTTGTCGAATTTTTCGGGGCACCCCCTGGCCATGTACGTCAGTTTGTACATTGGGGTTTTCGGTGTTAACGACCCGGACCCATGCGCTCCTAGTCGACCTCCCGGGGTGTTTCCAATTAAGTAGAATCACTTTTTTTGCATAAAAGAGTAGCAACTTGTACAGTATACGTGTTGTTGCGGCTACCGGAAGGTCTCCCACGAGCCCAAAGAGGCACGTTCCAGGATGCATGATCCTCGGTGCCCCTAGATGCGTTTCCATGAAGACAAGCACATCTCTCCAGTAGTCCTGTAGGACCGCGCACTCCCAAAACACATGCATGACCGTCCCATCCGCCACCAAACATTGCGGGCACGTTGCAGTAGGGAGCAGGCCCATCGTGCACAACCTGGAGGGGATATAATATATGCGGTGCAGAAACTTAACCTGGATGAGCTTATCTCTAGCGCTAACCAGGGGGGGACCAGATTCACCCAATATATCCTCATCCTCCCCTGAGGTCAGGTCAGGGATGTCCCCCTCCCATCTCTGTACGGCCCTTTCGCCCAGCGGGGCCAGGTGTTGCGCTGTATGGGCATAAAAACTTGACAGCGGTTTGACAAGATTGCACATCTGCGCCAGGCTCTCCAGCCGTGTCATGGATAGCGGGATAGATAAACCTCCACACTGAGCCCTGGTTACATCTCGCAATTGGTAGTACCTAAAGTAGGAGTTTTCGGGCAGGCCGTGGGCTATACGTAGCTGCATAAAAGTGCAGAACTTGCCCTCGCTGACTATGTCAGAGAGGACATTGACGCCCCGGCATCTCCAGAAGGCGGACTCCGGGAAGCGCTGGAAGTGTGGCAGTTTGAGGTTATTCCAGAGGGGAGTGTGTGGGGATCACGCAGTCTCCTCTGCAGTGGACAGTCTCGTGACCTGTTGCCAGACCTCCAGTGTCACCAGCATAGGAGTGGGTAGAGGGCCGACCGAGGATGAGGGGCCGCTCAGTAGCAGCCCCTGTAGGTTCTGTGCAGGGTCCACCATTCTACGTTCCAGACCCACTGCCGGGTTATAATTTGACGAGCATAGCCACCATCCCGCGTATACCAGTTGGCTGGCCAGGTAGTAGTAATAGAAGTGTGGTAGGGCCAGTCCCCCTCCATTCGACGGGAGGCACAGAGTCTCCAATTTAATCCTGGGTGTAGTGCCCCTCCACAGTATGCGCAGCACGATCCCGCGGAGCTTGGTAAAGAATTTTTTTGGGACCAACATAGGGGAATTATGCAGTATGTACAGGAATTTTGGTAGTAGTTTCATTTTTAGCAAGTTTATTCTGCCCACCAGCGTGAGTGTGTCGCCGCCTCTCCAGCCGAGCCCAGGAGAGGGACCAGGTTGGAGTTGTAAAAGGCGGATAGTTCCGCTGAGACTTTTACGCCCAAGTAGGTGGTCTGGGTTGTCCAACTCAGCGGGGCAGGCAGAGGGAGCTCGGCGGCCGCAGGGTCCACCGCCAGTAAATGGGTCTTGTCCCAGTTGACCTTAATGCCAGAGTGTGTGCCGAATGCACCGAATATAGCCAGGGCGCCGCGGAATTTCTACGTGCAATTTCTGTGCGGCAATTCCGCCCACGGCTGCTGATCCCAGGATTAGCCAGCCATGTGGATGAGATTTTGCAGAAATTTTGTCACACAGGGCAGCCAATTAGTTGCAGAAATATCGTGCAGAAACGGACATGCGGTGCGGAATTCAATTCCTCGGCATGTCAATTCTTTTTTTTTCCCCGCTGCGGCCTCACTCCTCTTTATGGGGAGAGAAAGCCACAGCAGTATGCCGGCAGCCAAACCGCTCTAAAACCTGTGGCAAAATACCGCAGGTGTTGAATCTGCGGCTCTCCCGTGGAATTCTTGTGGAATTTCGGTGTGGTCATTCCGTGAGAATTCTGACGGGAATCTGTCCCGTGTGAACCCAGCCTTATAGTGTCAAACTGTGAAAGTGGGCTCAGCCTATTGTAGCTAAACAGTTACATGGCTGCACAAAAACCCAACATGCACTGAACAAGGTCAATGACAAAAGACAAAGCAAATAAATAACATAAGGTGAACCATCACACCAAGGAGCGAAGTAGAAGGGAGGAGGTCAGAAAACCCCATGCATATCACTAGCGGTGTCCCAGCTTCTCCTTATGTGCTTACTTCTGTATATAAGATTATGTATCTGTAGGAACTTGTATTTTCGATATCCCATCAAACATGCATATATAATCAGCGGTGTTATCTCCACCTTTGTACTACGGGATGATTGCTTTAGTATTTGGAGTCCTTCTACATTGTAGGATTGGGTTGCAGCAGGCAGCCCTCATCATGGGGGTTACCTGTGAATATGGGATGGAATTCTTTATCATCCTTTGTGGGTAATATTATTGTGCTTTGTACATGCGTTGAAATAAGATTTGACTAAAGTTTTAACTGACTTAGGGCGCCCACCCACTGGCGTTTTTTTTTCCTTTGCGTTTTGCGTTTTTTCTCAAGAGCAATTAGTTTTGAATGTGTTCCTGTCCACTGGCGTTTTTTTTTCCGGTCCGTTGCGTTTTTTAACATAGGAACTGTCAGTTGCATATGTGTCCTTATTTTTCTCGTAATGCACCCATGAATGTCAATGGAAATGGCGCGAAAAAGCCGCGAAAATGCCGCGAAAACGCCGCAAAAAACGCGCGGAAAATGCTGCGTTTTTCACGTACGGAAATCGCAAACGCCAGTGGGTGGGCGCCCTTATTGAAGTAGTGTGCCTATTTGCTATATATAATGAAAAAGACATAGAGAGGGCGGCAGCATAAACTGATGCAAAACGTTTGTTTAAAGGAACATTTTTATTGTTTCAGAGTTTTAAAAGTAGGTTATTTGCTATACATACACATCTTGCATTGTCTTTTTCATTTATTGTACTGTGATGCGCTAAAAATTCATGAGTTTGCCATATCTGAATGTGGCAATGAGCGCTGATCAACAAGACTGAAGTTTGTTTACCCGGTCTTTTGTGTGATTGTTCTCAGTAAGAGAGACCAAGTAATCTTGTAGGTATGATACCTTTTAATTTGTATCAAAAATACATGATGTTATTGTGAGCTTTTAAACCTAAGGTTCTTCTTCAGACCTGGTCTTTTCACACAGACCAATTCATACAGTCTGGAGGATGAACGTTTGTTAGTCCCACATCCTGGTCATCACTATCAGCAGCACATCTCCTGTTTATATGGGGAAATGTGCTGCAGACAATGATGATTTTTTTATGCCACATGAAAGGTGTAATCACCTGACAAACAAGCATTCACTTATTCATCACGTTATTGGCGGCACCTACACACAGCCTGATGATCAGGCAAATAAAAGTTCTGATCATCTGACCATGTAAAAAGCCTTTTATGGTGCTCATTTCTGCCACCTCCTCCTAGCTAGTGTGAAAGTATATTTATTTAGGCCCCTCCTCTCAGGGGGCGCCGGTTATTCATCTTCATGGTAGAGTTCTGGTCCTGGCGTCAGCACACTTTCACATAAGTCCCCGGAGCCTTTACTTATTTAACTGGTTTAGTGACATCTACTTCCTAGGGCTGTTTTGTCAATTATTATTTACATCTGTCAATTGTCACCTTACCTATCACCACCTACCACTATCTATCTATCTATCTATCTATCTATCTATCTATCTATCTATCTATCTATCTATCTATCTATCTATCTATCTATCTATCTATCTATCTTTCCTATATTCATATAAGTAGTGAAACCTTTTAGAAATAACCACTTAAAATTGCATTGACAAAGGGTCTTCTAGAGGGGTGTCCTCCAGAGACCAAAGCCCACTACACATAGATTTTCAGTTACTATATAGCCTATCACCATTTTCAGTAACAAACCTATAATTAACCCTGCCATGACTGTAATTTTAATTAAGAAGGAATGGCTATAGACGTTGAACACTGGGATTTCGCAGCCCGACTTCCCTGTAATAGTTAATAGAATAGGATAGAGAATATTGGATCATATGACCAAGAATGAAATCCCTAACATAGTCATATCATTTTAATTTTATGTGGTATTTCTGAGTTTTATAATATCTCTCATTGGTATTTATATAAAATGTCCGGTGATAGTTTCTGCTAAAACTTTTAGCATCTGTATTTCTCAAAGACACAACATAATATATAACAGATTAGACATAAAAAGATATTGCCTGTCTTTTTCTGTCTGTATATCTATCTATCCATCCTGATCAATTAGTTTTTACTATTAGTAAGTGAGGACTTCTCTCCACATGATGCTGGAATGACACCTTACTAACTCCTGTAACTCCTGCAGATAAAAGTTGTATTATTCCCAATAAATGGACAATTCCTTGCATCATGGTATCTTCTAGATAAATGAGGATTCGGACACAGAACTCCATTCATATTTAAATCCAGGAAGATGGACATGCCTTTAGTCATGTGCAGGGATGAGCTGATCTATTCTGAAGAGTCAGTCCTGGAAGGAGAAGACATCTCAAGAGCATCAATCCTGGAATCAGTGCAGACTCGCCCCGCTCAGGTCCTGGATAGCAGGTGAACTACTTGTCTACCGAGGTGTGTGAGTCAGAGATGGGCTCAGCTCCTATCTGCTGCATGCTGATCCCCCCAAGTGTGCTGATCCCCCTGATCAGCAATGCTGTATAGCCCCCTACCCTACTCTTTCCCACTGCTACTACTGTGGTCCCCTATTACTAGACAGCATCAGGCTGTTACTACCTGTATCCAGTATGGAAAATAAAGAAAGCTGTAAAATTGTAACAGTTGTTTCATTTATTTGGAAAAGCAAACAAACAAACAAACAAACAAATCCAGAGTTAAAAGATGATGTATAGAGTGTGTGCGCCACCTTGTGGTTAGAAAGTGGTGATTTCCAATGACTATTTCTGAAATAGAGAATTCCTGCAGAATGTGAATCATTGTTAGTCCATGTTGTGGGAATGTCTATACCTATATGTTTAATGATGGTAAGTCTTGTCATAAAGACAAAGATCAAAATGGGCCTGTTATTAAAGTGCTGGATTTTGACATCTAGGACAGAAAGGTCTTGCATCTGTTTTCCCCTCCACTTTCTTTTGATGAACCTTAAAGGGAAGCTGTCATTGACTATGACTACCATAAACTAGTTATGGTGCTTACAATTTAGGTGACGTGGAGTCCGAGCGCCCTCTTTTCCTACTCACCTGGTCCCCCATTCCTTCGGTGTCCTCTGGGGAAGTCACTGTGCACACAGCCACTTTGACTATTTTAGAAGGCTTTACATGTATGTGCATTCCCATTCATCTCTACAAGAGTTTGAGGTCATCGCTGCATTCAATCTGATGTGACTGCAGGTGGGAGACGCATCCCCACAGTGACAGAAGAGGGGGATGTGGGACCTCAGCTCTCCAGAATTGTGGTGTTCTCAGCGTTGAGACCCCTACTGATCAGGCTTTTATCACCTATCTCGAAAATGTCTTTCTTGGCACAACCCCTTTAATCTAACTAGATTCCAATTTTAAAGGGGTATTCTGGACAGAATTTTTTTGCTATGAGATATGTATGTTTAAGCTAAATAACTTACTAAAATAGTCACTGAATTAAGGATTTTTTGTAAGACCTTTATCTCACTTAGCCAAAAGTCCTGTAGTTTCTAATTTTCCACAGTGTGTCATTCCAGTACTCCATCCTCCCTTTTGGGATACTACTTCATATTTCACTGACACATTTGTATTAATGCACTCCAGATCTGCAGGCGTCTCATTGAGAACCGCAACGACCAAGTGTTGTTATGTTCTGGAGAAATCATGAAAAGACCAAACTCAATGCAAGAAACCAAAGTTTTCATACTTAAAGGGAAAAGAGGAAGCAGATGATCATAAGAGAAGCCTGAAGATGTCATGAATAAAACTGGTCCATCTCAGGGTCAAAGTTGGTGCAACCTCCAGAGCTTGGCTGGCTCAGCACCTGGCCAACCTGGACAGTTGCTGGTGCCCACTGACTCTGGGTGGCCCACTCAAGGGTGGGATTGATCCT
Source organism: Eleutherodactylus coqui (assembly GCF_035609145.1). NCBI lineage: Eukaryota > Metazoa > Chordata > Amphibia > Anura > Eleutherodactylidae > Eleutherodactylus > Eleutherodactylus coqui. Next base: position 204,880,008 of record NC_089839.1, on the reverse strand, counting down.
GTCTTTATTCTTTTTTTAATGAATTGTAGCCGCATCTTTAAGACACAGATACAATTCACTATGCAAGCAGCACTACAATAAACCAAGCACTTTCTGTTCCACTACTTGGTGTCTTCTCTGTCACACCGGGTACAAAGATTTCATCATGCAGCCTGTGGTATTCCACATGAGCTTGGACAAAAGAGGCCAAGGCAGAGGATGGGGGATGCTGTAGGATGGTAATGGAGTTTAGTGGGCCTATAAATACCTTGGGGGCACAATTAGGCCTTATCAATGACTTTGAGGGTACTATAGGGCCTTATTAATGACTCAGGTTACAGAATGGGGTCTATAAATTACTAAGGTGGCCCACTGAGACTTTGTTGCCCAAAGGTCTATGTAAACCCAGAGACGGCCCTGACCAAGGGTCTGGTTCACTCCTTCCTTTTTCACTCATGCTACAAGAGTCCATTATAAGTCCATCCATTTTTTTAAATGTTTTCATTGGGTAGAGTTATAGGGGTGGGGGACAAGAGGAAGATTGGAGAATGGAGCCGTTCACTGGAATGAATGGATTAACATTTGTTCAATGTTGTTTCTCTGTCGCGACTGCTTTTTGCCTCTCAAATGTGATTTCTGATGAGGGAGGGTGGGGGAGGGGAGGGAGAGGTTTTTGAAGGTGACAGAAGGGTGGGGGAGTGGAGGGGATTAGGGAAAGGGTTATGGGGTCATATCTATCTATCTCATATCCCTATCTATCTAATATCCCTATCTGTCTTTCTGTCTCATATCCCTATCTATCTCATATCCCTATCTATCTATCTATCTATCTATCTATCTATCTATCTATCTATCTATCTATCTATCTATCTATCTCATATCTTTCTCGTATCCCTATCTATCTCATCCCTATCTGTATTTCTCATATCTCTATCTATCTCATATCTTTCTCATATCCCTACCTATCTATCTTTCTCATATCCCTATCTATCTTTCTCATAGAGAAATAGGGTGATTATACTGGAAGATAATTACTGGAAAAAGACGCAGTTGCTCCAGTCCATAGTCTGATGCCACCTGAGGAAGAAGGTAAAGAAGAAGGAATTATGAATATGTCATTTATAGGTTATAAAATGGTCAGAAAAACGATATTTATACACAAAAATCTAGAACAGACAAAACAAAGAATTTCCTGCAATAACCAATCAGATTGCAGCTGGGAATTTCTGCTGATTGTATGAAGGGTTATTTTGTATTATTTGCCTGTCTTGCCCAGATGCGGCTATCGGATTCTCTCCACCTCTAATAGAGCAATGCGGATGAGTCACCTAACAATAGGGCCTGCTGGGGTCGGGGACATTTGTATTATATTTCCTTCTACATTCCCACTATTACTATAGTGTTATGTATGGCCCCTTGTCCCTGAGGTCTAGTCTCCTGATGAGTGTGGGAGTCTTGTCTGCGAGGGCTAGCACCAGATATTGGGGTAACAGTCACTATCATGGAGGTCCTGCAGTCAGATACTTACATGTTCTTTGTGAAGTATACAAGTTTTTAATGTTTGTCCAAACCCTGCAGGACAACATCTACGTTCTCCAAGGTCCTAACAGAGAGTAAAGAAGACAATCTCGAAAATCGTCTTTTTACTATAAGATGTATGATCAGGAACATCAGCGCCGGCCATGAATGTGTCCCGTGTACCGACCCGACATTATCTATGAATTATTTGTAATGTAGTGTAATATTTGGTGTCTGTATAGATTGTAGGTAATTCTGTACTTACACACTGCTGTTCGCAGATCTGGTGTCGGTGCACTCACTGATGAGTCCGGTCTCAGTGACATCTTGAGCTGGTGCTTTGCCACCTCCGTCCTCATCTTCCAATCTGTAGAACAACACATCACATATATAGAAATTTAGTTCTGGCAGCTAATATCACCAGAGAATAATATGTGTTATATGTAAGTATAAAAATAAAAACCTATAGGTGGTCAGGTTAACCCTTTAAGAACTTTGTCTTTTTTAGGCTTTAAGGGTGCAACAATTTTTAAGATTTTTTAATCTTCACATTCTAATAACTATAACTTTGTGATTTTGCCATCAGTGGCACCATATGAGGGTAGAGTTTTGTGGGATGATTTAATAATGTCTCTGTGCACCATTTTGGGGTAGATTGGGGTTTACTTTTTTAGGAGGAGAAATAACAAAAGAAACAGCAATTGCAAAAAAAGTAGAGAAATAGGGTGATTATACTGAAAGACAATTACTGGTAATAAATGCAGTCGCTCCAGTCGGTCGTCTGATGCCACCTGCAGAAGAAGGAAAAGAAGAAAGAATTTTAAATATGACATTTACAGGTTATAAAATGGTCAGAAAATGGTATTTATATACAAAAATATAGAACAGACAAAACAAAGAATTTCCTGCAATAACCAATCAGATTGCAGCTGGGAATTTCTTCTGATTATATGAAGGGTTACTTTTTGTATTATTTGCCTGTCGTGGCCAGACACGGCTATCGGATTCTCTCCAGCTCTAATAGAGTAATGCAGATGAGTCACCTAATGATAGGGGCCTGTTTGTGGTCAGGGACATTTGAATTATATTTCCTTCTATATTCCCACTATAACTGTAGTGTTATATATGGCCCCTTTTCCTTGGGGTCTAGTCTTTTGATGAGAGCGAGGGTCATGTCTGCGAGGGCTAGCAACAGATATTGGGGTAACAGTCACTATCATGGAGGTCCTGCAGTCAGATACTTACATGCACTGCAAGAAGTAGACACGTTCTTGATGATGATCCATAAACTGTTGGACGTCCTCCCAGGTCCGAACAGAGAGTAAAGAAGATGGTGACAATCTAGGACATTGTCTCTCTACTATAAGATGTAGAATTCAGGAACACCGCATATTACCGCAATTATAAAATTATTATATTTTGGGAGTTTTGTGGTGGCATCATTATTCACGATATCCCATATGAGCTTTTAATCTTAGATTATTAAAATTTATTTTTTAAATGTCGGTTTGAGCCCCTGTGGATGCTTTCTTTTTCCTTTCTTTTGGTAGTTTGAGTAATGATTGAAGGGTGGCACCATAACCAGAAGGGATTTTTCTTCCTTCTACCTTTAATTTAAATCCTCCTGGGGACTTGCAGACCATTCAATCATTTCTACAATACTCTGCACTACCTATGTGTTATTATCTCCATGTAGCTATAGGATGGGCCCCTAGAATCAATCTTACTGAAGGGCCCGAGGTGCTCCAGTCCGACATGTCTAAATACTGTTTTTCTGTCAATTCTGTATGACTTTTATAACTTTTGTTATGTTTGTCATTTTTGAGTGATAGGATCATGCCAATGGACTCTCTGCTTTTGGCTCCATTATCCTGGTATTTGTATTAAGTTGGTTTCTCCTTGTTACATTTGTTTTCATGATATCTTTCCAACTATCTAAATATGATCAGGGGTCATATAAAATGATACTTACATCATAGCCTCAAATACTGCCATAGTAAAATGCTCTGTATTTAAATCGCTCTCCACACTATTAAAGAGTAAATAGGTTAGTGAGACTCTAAGTGTATGGGTCAGCCATTATTATATATAGGACTGGACATTATACTTAATACTATTATATACTCATTTATTATGGGCTCTTATCATTTCTGTGTTGCCCCTTCCAGATATTGAGGACCTTTACAGCCCCCAAACTCACCACATAGTATGTACAGATAGCACAAGCATTAACATACTAGACTTAACGTATTAACCCGGTGATCGAACTCAGTAAGGGAAATTATTCCAATGCATTAAAAAGGAATGAATCAGGTATAATATCCCACTTCCATCACAATAACAGATGAAGTGAGATGTTTGTCCCACAGTCCAACTATATATTACGGTCAACTAAACAGTAATCAAGAAGAAGAAAGCATTTGTATCGTGGGTTCCGGCAATAAGGGTTTAAGTCTATCTGTTCTTTATATCTGGTCATCGTAACTCACTTTAGATACCAAACCTAATAACCAACCGGCCTGATGAGTCGTGTAATTACCTGCTGGGTAGTAAGCATTAGAGATGCTGAAGACAAATGTTACATGTGATTGTTAATATGTGGTATGTTAATAATTAGAGATGAGCGAGCGTACTCGCTAAGGCAAATTACTCGAGTGAGTATTGCCTTTTGCGAGTACCTGGCCGCTCGTCTCAAAAGATTCGGGTGCCGGCGGGGGAGAGCGGGGAGAAACGGGTGGGGGGGATCTCTCTCTCCCCTCCGCTCCCCCCTGCTCACTCCCGCAACTCACCGCTCACCCCCGCCGGCACCCGAATCTTTTGAGACGAGCAGGCAGGTACTCGCAAAAGGCAATACTCGCTCGAATACGCTCACTCATCTCTAATAATAATTACAAGATTAAACCTGTTGCTTCCATTGAGGCTTTATTCAGTTCTATCAGCTAAAATGAAGCCATTATTTTGCCCTATACAGCGAGGTTTAGCAGAAAATCCGCATCACAATCCACATCACAATCTGGCCTATTTAGTGCAGTTCAGCCAGTTAAAGGAGTGAAATCTGCTGTAGATCTCCGGTACAATCGGCACCAAAGAAGGGATTTCGACATAGTTTTTGATGTGGATTTTCCACAGTAGAAAATTAGCACTAAATCTGCTGTGCTCAAATGCAACCTAAGGCCGCTCTCTCACACACACCGCTTTTTACCGCAAGATAAAAGTAGGGCTTCTCAGACCAGCTCTTGAACGTGCCGTTGTAACGCCGAGATTTTCAAGTGCTGTCTGTCCTATTTTTCAGCTTTTTCACGTTTTTTAATGCACCCCATCATCGATCACACAGGGGGAACGGGTAAGTATGAAAAAAGGCTCCCGAGACTCCATGTCATCGAAACTAGAAGCATAGAACTGTGCTGCCAGGTGGCATGACACTAAAGAAAAATCTTCTTTCCGGAGAAAAAAAGGATACTGATTTCTTAAAGTACAAAAAGGAACATGCCTTGCTTTAATAAAGTTAAAGGAAAATAAACACATAGTAAACCAAGCATGTTAGGCAAGAAATTATTATTTTTTTTATTTTCTTTATTATTATTATTACCTTAGGCCTCCTTCCCACGAGCGTGACGGGCTCCGCAGCGTAATATTACGCTGTGAAGCCCGTCACGGCGCCCCCCAGAGCCCCTATACTTACCTGCGGGAGATAGCGTGAAATCGCTTCCCCGCCCACCGCCGCCGCGTCACCGCGCGTCACCGCCCGTCACCGCCCACCGCCCTCGCGTCACCAGCCGTGTCACGTGCACGGCCGGCCGTGTCACGTGACGCGGCCGGACCGCGTCATTTGGCGTCATATGACGCTCGGCGGTGGGCGGGAAAGCGTTTTTTCACGCTATCTCCCGCTGGTTACAGCGGGAGATAGCGTGAATGGACGGCTTCCATTGACTGCAATGGAAGCCGTCAGTGCGTACAGCCCGTCCTCACCCGCAGAAAATAGAGCATGCTGCGGGTGAGGACGGGAGAAATCGCGGTGCGTAATTCCGCGGTGGAATTACGCATCGTGAGCATTGTGCTATTAGGTTCAATAGAACCTAATAGCTGCGGGCAACGCAGCGGATTTTCGCCGCGAATTACGCGGCGGAAATCCGTTCGTGGGAAGGAGGCCTTACTTTCAATTGTTTATTGTATATTACAAAATAATACTGCATTGACAGAAATTTGTTATAAGTCAAAAACAAAGTATGAGTAAGGCTGCCTGTCCACGGGCGATTGTTTACTGTGTTATCTGCGGCAGTAATCCAGCTGCGGGTAACGCAGTGAACACTTTCCATAGTGTGCAGCTCCAGCTTGTGTTCTCTACAGTGCACACAATCACCACTTGGTGGCAATGTTGTATGCCCACTGATGACTGAGATACCCATAGCTGCAGATTCTACTCTTTGCTTCTGTTGCTCTAGTCTAAAGTTCTGAATTCTGGTGATAAGCTCAAGGTAAGAAGGAGATCCACCACTAAGGAAGGCCTCCTGCCCATGGACAGATATTTGCTGCGGAATCCATGGCGAGCATTCGCACCGTGGATGCACAGCGAATGTAGCCCATAGCATGCTTTGGGAAATCGATTCTTCCTGCACACTTGCGGAAACCAATTGCGGTTTCAGCAAGCAGATGAAAAATCACTGCATGCTCCATTGTTCCACGTATTCTGCATGGACGGCTTCCATTGAAATCAATGGAAGCGATGCAATCCGCAGGAGAAAAGCAGGAGTTCCTAAAAACAAAAAAACGTGTTGCGTATGTCTGACAGCTCACCGTGCAGACCATCCGCAGTAGAGATTAAAATGAAAGTAAGTAGGTGAGTGCGGACGCCGCTGCTGCCAGGGCAGGATTCCGCTGCAGGATTCCAAATGTGGAATCCAGCTCTGCCATGTGCAAGAACCCTAATAAGAGCTGCATATGAAAGAGACTGTTCATATACTCAGCAGTGGCCAAGGTTTATCACCAGAGGGGGCCACAACTCCTTGTTCAAATGCAGCAATCTGTAAAGTGTTAGGTATGCAATATTAAAGATGACACATTAAAAAAGTAAAAAGGACCAAAGCACTTGCATTAAATGTGTAAGGGTCCTAACTAGCTAGTTTATACTTGGGGGACTGGAAAATGCCAACGTGCTCCATATTGGGTGCTGTGGTGTCCTTTTACAGACGTGTCTATGGAGATGTTGTACAACACTCAACAAATTAAAGTGTATCTGTACTATCAGGTCACATTTCAGAATAAGCTGCCATATGTACATCAGGGATAACATTAAATGCTGTTCAGGGTGCATGGTGTTGCATGTAAATCCCTGGTAAATTGGTGATAGCTGCGTTCAGTCCTGCTGTGTTTCATTTGTCATCTAGGTAGGTCCCTAGGTTCCAGTATGGGGCCATCCCTGTTGGAACGATCGCCCTGCATGTAGGCAGGTTTCATGTGAAAGTAGTCTTGTTAGAGACTAGGGACCCGTGAAACAACAAGGACCCTTGAAGTAAGCTCGTGGGCTTAAGTATCTTGGCCAAAATACGAACTAATACCTTGCACATTCTATAATTATTCCATCTGGCTATGTGTGCAGGTATGCAGTTGAATGTTTTGAGCCTTTGTAAGGCAGTGTATTATGCCTGTCCATGAATTACGTCCATTGTTTCTGAGTTCTGATGGAGTTTCGCCAGTTCGTGAGTGTGAATGACGTACCAGTCGCTGAGCTGGTGGGTGTAGTCTAGCAGGTATGATGTTTCCATATACTGCACATATAGGAGAGTAGGGTCTCTTCTTCTCTGTCTCTAGTCAGGTGGGTTTAAAGAAGCAGCTATGATGTCTCCATACACTGTGCACAAAGGAGAGCAGGATCTCTTCTCTATCCCTGAGCTAGTGGGTGTAGACTGCTGCTACGGTATCTCTTTGCACACATAGGGTAGCAGGGTCTCTTCTATATCTCACTAAGCAGGTGGTGTAAACTGCTGCTACGACGTCTAAATACACTGCACACACAGTGTGCCTCCTAGTAGGTAGCTGTTGATTGCTGCTATGATGTCTCCATACACCTCACACATATGGAAGAAGGATGTCTTCTCTATCTCTGATCTCGTGGGTTTAGACTGCTGTTATGACATCTCCATACATTGTACAGAGAAGAAAGCAGATTTTCTTCTTCTCTATCTTTCTGAGCTGGTGGGTTTAGACTACTGCTATGATGTCTCCATATACTGCACACAGAAAAGGGTAAATGGCGTCTCTGTCTCTGCGCTGTTGGATGTCTAGCAGCTATGATGTTTCCATACACTGCACACATAGGACAGCAGGATCTCTTCCTCTCCGTCTCTTAATAGATGGGTGTAGACTAGCTGCTATAATGTCTCCATACACTGTGCACATAGTGGAACAGAATCTCTTCTCTATCTTTCTGAGTTGGGGGGTCTAGACTGCGTTTCTATAAACCTCACACATTGGAGAGTAGGATCTCTTCTCTGTCCCTAATCAGGTGGATTCAGATAACCAGCTACTATGTCTCCATATACTGCATGCATAAAGGAGAAGGATCTTTTCTCTGTCTCTGAATAGGTGGGTGTAGACTTCATCTATGGTAGTAATATAGTATGCAAGGCTGAGAAAAGACAAATGTCCATCAAATTCAGCCTGTTTCCACCCTCCTTGTTGATCCAGAGGAAGGCAAAAAACCTCAATGAAGCAGGAGCCAATTTACCTTAGTTTAGGGGAAAAAAATCATTCCCGACTCCATAATGGCAGTCAGAATAATCCCTTGATCAACATTTGAAAGTTCCTACCTGACTCTAAGACCTGAATCAACAACCCCTCTGGTTATTTAATGTCTACGAGGGGTCCTGATAAGTATTAAGCCTTACCCAGAAAAAAGTGAGGTAGGAAGCTGGAACTGCCATTCACATATTCTACATATTCCTCCAGGATGTCAATGCACTTGCGACATCTCTTCTGCAGCTTTTTAAGTCCCTGCAAATAGAATTCTTCTGACTGCTGGTCAAACCACTTATTTTCAGCCTTAGTTGCCTCGAAAACACTCCCAAACCGTTGTTCGTTTAGGTGTTTTTTGAGATTGGGGAACAGATGGTAGTTAGATGGAGCCAGGTCGGCCAAATAGGGTGGATAGGGCATCAGTTGAAAGCCTAAGGATGCCATTTTAGCAATACTGGCACTTGCAGTGTGTGACAGGACATTTCATGCAACAAGATGACACCTTTGGAGACCTTTCCTCAATATTTTGCCTTGGCTTTGTTAATAACGAACAGTATTATGTGGCATTGATGGTTGAACCCTTTGGGAGGTAGTCTATGAGCAGAACTCCCTTCTTATCCCAAAAAATGGTTGGCATTTGCTTCTGCACTGACCTAACCACACAGAACTTCTTTGGCCTGGGAGAACCACTGCGCCTCCATTCCTTAGACTGTTCCTTTGTCTCTGGATCATAACAGTAGACCATGTCTCATCACCAGTTACCAGTTTGTCTGGGGAATCTGACTCATTTCTTGCAAAATGCTCCAAAACAGCCACCGGTGTCTCCACACGTCTCCTCTTTTGTTCGGTTACCAAAAACTTTGGGATCCACTTGGCTGTAAGCTTTCTAATTCCCAAGTCGTTGTGGATAATGGCACCAACTCTTTTACGTGATATGTCCAGATATATAGCAATAGTTTTGGCTGATATTCGGCAGTCCTCCATGATCATGTCATGAATGGCTTTCACATTTGCATGCAAGGAGATGGAGGCAGGCCTTTTACTGGGTTTCTCTCTTTCAACACCGAAATGGCCAGTTTTAAAATTTACAACCTAGCATTTAAACAATGCATTTGAATGGCCACTGTCACCCAAAGTTTGTGACATTTCATCATGGATCTGCTTTGCACCTTTTCCTTGGAGAAACAGTAACTTGATTATGGTCCTATACTCTTCCACACTGAACGTCTTTGTAGACGCTGCCATGTTCACTTTGGACAGGAAAAAAAACATTCTAGGTAGTTGATTTGTTCATCATTGAATACAGACAAATAGGCAAGTTCACCCTGCAATTTATAGCTTCCTAACTCAATTTATTCTGGGTAAGGCTTAATACTTATCATCACCCCCTTTTATATCCCGCAGTGTCTTAGTGCTCCAAAAAAACATCTAGTCCCCTATTAAACTCCTCCAATGATTTTGCCATCACCACTTCCTCAGGCAGAGAGTTCCGTAATCTCACAGCTCTTACACTAAAGAACCCCCTTCTGTGTTGGTGATGAAACCTTTCCTCTAACCGTAGAGGATGCCCTCTTGCTACCCTCGCAGTCCTGGGTATAAACAGATCATGGGAGAGATCCTTGCATTGTCCCCGAATGTATTTATACATAGTTATTTGGTCACCCCTTAACCACCTTTTTTCCAGGGTGAATAATCCTAATATTGATAGCCTCTTTGGGTATTCTAGTCCTTCCATTACGTTTAATTATTTAGTTCCTGTCTTTTTACCCCCTTTGTACCAGAGGACTTTCCTTCTGTTCTACTAAAATACTTGGTAAAATAGAACTCTGCAGTGACATGTAGGGATATTTCAGGAGACTAAGACTAAAAGAGTTCTTCCATAAGACAGAGGACACAGGACTTTCAAGCACTCAACCACAGGAGAACCTAGGGGCCAAGAAAAGTCTGATTGGACAACCCCTCCTGGCCACCACTGCACTTTGGATAAATATATAGACTCCTTTAGACATAAGGTGCAATCTACTATACTGGACAAGCAGAAAAAGGAAGCATTTAATATCAATATGCAGGGAAGAAGGGCCATCTATGCACTCCAAAAAAAGGAGATTGCCATTAAACCAGCAGATAAGGATGGTACTATAGTCCTCATGAATATATCAGACTACACGAAAAAAGCAGATAGACAGCTGACGGACACCAGATACTACACTAAACAGGATCAAGACTGACTCAATATGTGAATTGAGAAGAGTCAAAAGAAGCCTGTCTGTGAGCTCCACAAAACCTTTGGACTTGATACCGGAGAACTCCAGGGTTGGAGTATTCTATATGCTTTCCAAACTACACAAAGCTGGCAACCCAGGGGGGCCAATTATCTAACGTGTGGGTACCTTTACTGAAAAAATTCCAAGATGGGTAGAAAATGTCCTCAAACCACTGGTGAGGAATACAACCAGCTACTTGCAGGACACCATGGACCTACTGAACAAACTATCAACCCCTCCCCGATGGCGCCATCCTGGCCACCATGGATGTGGAGTCCTTATACGCTAACATCCCACACAAAGAAGGACTGACCACCTGCGAGGCACACCTTGAGGCCAATGGGGTTGCCTCTGAGTCAGTGTTACAACTCACAAGATTCATCCTCACACACAATTATTTCTCCTTTGGCAAAGAGATATTCCTGCAACTCACCGGAACCACAATAGGCAGTAAAATGGCACTGCAATATACCAACCTTTTCATGGCAAAACTGGAGAGTGACTTTCTGGCCTCTCGCTCCAGCAAGCCATTGGTCTACTTCTGCTACATTGATGACATCATAATCATCTGGACCAACAGTGAATAAGAACTAATAAAATTTCATGAGAGATACAATGCATTTCACCCCACCATAAACCCGACATTAAGCTACTCGTATACAGTAACCAACTTTTTGGACATCACCATAAAAATTTCAAACAACCCAATACAGACATCCCTATACTGAAATCCGATTGATTGGGCCCCATATCTCAGTTCCCAATCTAAGCACATCAAAAAGTCCATCGTCTACAGATACAACCGGATCTGCTCCAACCCAGCAGACAGAGAGGAACATTTACACAACCTCAAAAAGACATTTTTAAATCAGGGCTACCATCCCACCTCAAATGATGACCAAATCACCCGAGCCACCAGGATACCCAGGACTCAACTACTCCAATACATGGAGAAAGAAAAAAAAAACAGAAGTGTGCCTCTAGTAGTGATCTGCAATTTACAGCTAGAGGTACTAAAGAAGACTGCCAAGTAACTCCATTATACCCTACACAAGGATGACCATCTGAAAGCCATATTCCCGGACTCTCCAAATTTGAGGAACTTTATAATCAGGAGTGCATTGCCCTCTGACACACAAAAAGGCACTTATTCCTATATTGTAAGAAGCTGCAAGACCTGCTCACATGTACTGACTGCGGCCACAAATCCCCAACACACAGCAGGACTTTAAGATCCCTGGGACATTCACATGTTCCATGTCCAATGTTGTATACCTAAAGCAGTGCAGTGAATGTCCTGTTGGGGGGCTTCATATTGGGGATACAGGACAAAAACTGAGAACCAGAATGAGATGCCATCACCACACAATTAGAGAAAGAAAGACAGAATTACCTGTGGCAAAACATTTTTCTAGTCATGGCTACAATATAGAACAGATGAGAGTTATCATACTGAAGAACAACTTCAAGCTGCAGCGTCACAAAAGAATTTTGGAGTATAAATTTATAGCCATTTTTGATACCCTCAAGAATGGAATGAACCTCGTAGTGGGATTCCTGCATTAGTGGAGAATATGAAAGGTCTGAAGGAGGTCAAGAGGGGTGTCCTTGGGGAGAGCACTTCCATACATAGAGATACATTGTATTAGCAGCTTATATGATTTTAAGGTTACTGGCCTTTTAATAAAAAAAACACCAACTATATGTATCCACATGTAATCTCATTGTCACTTAAGAAGTATAGTTGGTGTAAGACTATGCAAAACAATATACATCAGCTCATAGTTCGAGTGTCTTCAGCTTGTCATTTTGACTTGAGACCGGTTGTCTTCAGTCATCACATGATCTGACATCAAGAGGGGAAATTTCAGTGCAGCATCTGAGAAGCGGGCCCCAGTCTAGGAGACAGGGGGGGTAGAGTAGGTCACTTGTCACAGTGGCTCTACCATCTCCCACCTGGAGGGTAACCAGGGACACGTCGAACAGGCACAGGCAGTCTATATTAAATAGGGAAACCCACAAGTGGATTACCGTAGTCCTTTTTGTCATGTGTGATGCTACCATTCCTTCCTCCGCGGTGATCTCTATGGAGAATAATAAGAGTCTGCACATGGGATAGAATTTAAAGACCAAACCGGGAATGGTCGGTGAAGTTGTTTACTAAGAAACTTGAATAAACAATTCCACAACAGTCCTCTTTACATCTACCAGCAAAACAGTGAGGGATCAGAACATGTGAAGCGATAGGGAGGTAACATGGGAGAAACAGGGTGACTTACACAGGCCTAGTTATCTGTGGTTTCCTGGTCCTGGACATCGACTCTTGAGACAACTTCACCAACACTCTACTGGTCCACGCTCACGAATCTTTGTAACCTTTTTCACCTCACACCGCACGGCAGGAAAACTTCACTTGCACTCCACCAAAAGCAGGGGGGGGGGGGGAGGAAAGGGTTCATGGCATTAACAGGATATCCGCTCAGCCTCTTCCATTTCTTCTGTTACTCAGACTGAAGGTGTCTGAGTACAGGCCAGGCTCTCACTTTATCTCTCTCTTGCTCCCCCAAAAGAAGACTCTCAGACTTGCACCCACATACATAAATCGAGGTCACATGACATGCAAATAGATACTTTTCCAGACATAACCCAAACAGTAACCCATTCAATGCTGCAAAGGTGCAATACACATCAAATTCATACATTTAGAAGACAGTGGAAATACACAGAAACACAAGACTACATAAACCATCCAGAAACTTCCAGAACACATGTGCACATCAACTTCTGTATACTACCTCAGCATCGTGTCAAACTCATGATTTCTGCATTATGTAATTGTTGTTTATACTATCAAAAAATATGATGGAGACAATGGGGTCATTGTTCTTTTCCTTCTATTAGTCTCTCCAAAACACACTCCAATTACTCTGCTCTAAAAAGCAGAACATAAGATTTCTCATAACAAGTAAGTCATTTAGATGTTGCTTTACATTTTATGTTTTGTTTGTAGTTTGGCTGGATGAAAAACATTCAAAAAGTTCTACACTGAGTGGCAACTTTATTACAGCCCACCATTCAGTTGCAATTGGACCTCATTTGGTCTTCAGTACTGCAACAATTCATCATGACATAAATTTTACCAGGTATTGAAATCACTGTACAGGAATATCGGCCCATGTGTACAGGAAGCTTCTTGTAGTTGCCGCTTATTAAATGTATAAGGGGGGCCCTTGCAAATATTTGTATACCCATGCAAATGATTATTCAGATGGGCAAATGTATTCACACCAAAATGAAGCTCTGTTCCCATAATGTGCATGAACTTCCCGAGGAGGTGGGAAGTAATAGGGAAGTGCGCCAGAGATAGGACACGGCGGAGAGGACTGTAGACTGTGTGTAGCTGTTTAAGATAGTTGAGAGACTCTGTGGGCTGCTAGCTGTGGCCAGAGCAGACTTGGGCTATGAAGGAGTGCTGCAGGAGTTCAGACTGCAAATTCATTAAGGCCACAGCCATTCGGAGGCTGTTGGAACCATTACAGAGACTGATTGCTTATTCTACAGTTGAATGCTTTGGGGACCGGCCATGGACATTGGAAAACTCTGTACCCGCATCACCATGAGAAAGGCACTAGAGTTTGTAAGTGAGGAAAGTACCTCTGTGAAAACAAAGTGTGTTCATACAAGCAAACAGAGATAGACCGTAAGCAGGCCTGCTAGGTAGAGACTTTGATATACATAGTTTTATTCATCATTGGAGCTTTGAGTTGGAAGAAACATTTCTTTTCTCTTTTTGTGCATTGCCTTCTCAGAAATCTGTTCAATAAATATTGACTGTGTGCAGAGAGCCACTATCTTTATTGAACTATCCCTAACTCTAGAAACGGTACGTTACTCTCCCGTTGTACGGGTAATCTTCTGTGAAAGTGTGCATAAACTGTACGTTGTTTACCATATCAGTCACAGGTTGCAATCACTAAAGGGGTTGTCCCGCGCCGAAACGGGTTTTTTTTTTTTTCAACCCCCCCCCCCGTTCGGCGCGAGACAACCCCGATGCAGGGAAGTAAAGAAAGTTTACCGGAGCGCTTACCTTAATCCCCGCGCTCCGGTGACTTCAATACTTACCGCTGAAGATGGCCGCCGGGATCCTCTGTCTCCGTGGACCGCAGCTCTTCTGTGCGGTCCATTGCCGATTCCAGCCTCCTGATTGGCTGGAATCGGCACGTGACGGGGCGGAGCTACACGGAGCCGCTCTCTGGCACGAGCGGCTCCATAGAAGACTGCAGAAGACCCGGACTGCGCAAGCGCGGCTAATTTGGCCATCGGAGGGCGAAAATTAGTCGGCTCCATGGGAACGAGGACGCTAGCAACGGAGCAGGTAAGTAAAAAACTTTTTATAACTTCTGTATGGCTCATAATTAATGCACAATGTATATTACAAAGTGCATTATTATGGCCATACAGAAGTGTATAGACCCACTTGCTGCCGCGGGACAACCCCTTTAAGTAGACATAGTCAAGCCTTATCACTAAATGTTAAAGTGTTGCATTACTGTTATTAATGTTTTGTTCAAGCATACCTACCTGTTACCAGCTATAATAAAAAGTTATATTTTTGTAGACTGGTGTCCGCATCAAATCCTGTTGTTTAGTTGTTCACGACCTTCGGGGACCCTAAAGGTGAGCTCCCTCCATGTTTTTTGGTTTTGCACTGCTTCTTTCAGTTGTGTGATACCCATGCCAGTATCCGCTCTGACAGTATCGGCCATCGTGTCCTTTGGCGGCCGGGTCTTCTTTTCCCACTGATCTGTCCGAGCATTATAGATTTTTCTAGCGACTCTGCTATCATTACATGGCATCAAATCCTTTACCCTGTGTCATCTACCACCATTACAAAGGGAGGCAGGGGCTCCCCGTCAATAAATCAAGTTTGGTCCTCTGCCTCAAGCGGCAGCCCATCCCAACTGCAATTCACAGAAGAGCCGCTATCTGCATGCAGGATCATTTTGAAGTTAATTATATCGGCATCTTTAAGACCTCCTCATTGAGAAGATGTGAATTCACAGTGGAAACTGTGATTAATTTGACATACTGCGGATTTGAATTCTGCACTACATGTCACTTTCTGCACAGGTTATGTGGATTTTTTCCACAGCTTGTGGACCAGGTTTTCAAAGTACTCTTTGCTGCTACTGTAAAGGCCATGCAATTTCCATGCAGAGCGTCTGCACGGAAATTCTGTGGCAAATCTGCCCCGTCTGAACTATGCTGACTGCAACATATAAGAGATTGCAGTACAAGTGTCATTGTATTAGCTGACTTGTAGTCCGTCATCTGTGGCTCTCCAACTGCTGTTAAACTAAAACTCCCAGCATGCTTCAACAGCCCGAATTCAAGGACGCAAAAACTATCTAGATTGTCATGTTCTTCATCGTTTCTTGGGAAGATGCACAAATTTCATATTCTTTTTACCTAAGCTCAGTTTTTTTGTTGTCAAGTGAATAATATTGGCAAGCTTCATCGGCAGTGCCCAAAGATGTCTTGATTGGCAGAAGTGAATACCCTGGATCTCCTCTCTTGTGTAAAGCCTTGTGCTGGTGCCTATATAGCCCATTTTCCACCAGTACTTCTGTCTCCTGGAGATGATTGCAGTAAAACCGCAACAGTTACAGTAAAATTCCCTTAATCTGGCATCAATTGGACCTGATAGGTACATATCATACATGGAAAGTCGAGGGAAAAGCATTGAAAACATATGTAAATGGGTGGAGAACCTCTGGGAAAAGGCCATAATCAAATGGGCAGATTTTCGCTCCATGTGCTGTTTACATGTATAACTGACAGCGTGTGGTGGTGCGACAAGAGGTTCAGGTTGGCGCAGCAGTGCACAGACAAATATGGAAGCCAGATTTTTTTTTTACAAAAATAAACTTTAGCTGAACTAAAACCGGTGTATATTTCCGCTCTAGAGGAGGACTCGGTACGGGAAGGTTACAAACATTTTTAACCAGCATTCCATGTAATAAAATGCCTCAACTCTCTGAACCCCAAGGCACATCCATCTTTCTGGTTACTGTCCTTCTTCAAACCAGTGCTGCATTCTTCATTTCCGTAGGTCAGCGGTAGGCACTAACATCGCGGCCTCTAGACACTGTAGGTGCCGTCTCCCCATCCTACTGACCGCCATCTATATATACTTTCAGAGCTCCGCCTACTTACGAATTTAACGCACCTTGGGTAGAGAGGTGGTAAATACATTGAATGCAGTAATCACTTCCATATTACAGCTCCTCTACTGCATGTAGCGCCTCCACGATTTGCACTGCCATACCCGTACATGCACAGCATTAACCCCACATAACCAGTGCACCATGTTAACCCCCACAGTGTATATCTCAACACCTAAGCACTAGTCACAGCCGTCCGTCACCGTCCACCAAGCCTGTCAAGTGTGCGCACATTTAGCCACTGTAGGCCGCCTTACATATCTGGCAGCTTTCGATGTTTTGGATCCATTTCACCATCATCTATTTCAAGATCTAGTTCCTGCAGGAATGGAGCATCCCTCTTGTAACCCTGTTTGGATGGGGGTATATATAGTGACCCTTCCCAACAGGGCCTGGCGCTAACCCATATGGCACACAGAGACCTGGCACCTTTGTTTATTAGAAGAATGGGCGTAATTGTAAATTTTCTCTAGTCAGCGCCTCCACTCATGATAGATCCTTACACAAACAAGGATCTCTGCCTGAGAATTATCTATGCGTTTATAGGAACAGGCATAAATTGGTGAATCCAACTTATCCAATATAAATGATTATACAGAGATAACCGTAAAGGATATCATACTTTATAAAACAGTAGTTAAAGGTAAATCGATGCATCGAATACATATGTTACAATGAATGATATAGTACTTAATAAGTAGTCCCAAATAGTCCTGGTTAAATGTCGACTATATACCCAGGTACATGCATATACAGATGTGCATGAAGTCCCATGCACGATACCTCAGACGTTAGAAGGATGAAGAGTCACGATGCAGGGACCCTACACACACAGAACATGGACCCATTAAAGTTAGTGGGGCAATTCACACATGCAATTTTTTTTACACAGAATTACATAAGGAAACATGATTCTCATAGTGCGGCCTATATGAAAACATACTCAAAAGGGCCTTAATATGGATATCATCATAGTCCACATGAAAAAACTCATTATATGTTCTCCCGCCCAATGGGAGTTATGCTCTAGTCTCTTAGGTGCAATTCACACAAATAGCTAGTGAGCACCTAGCCTATGTTTGGTCTTTTGAAATTCAACTTTAAATGGCTGTTCTCTACCAGTTTATTAGGTTTTCTGGATAATCTAATGTTGGATTAAAAGAACTTTAGATATATAAGCAGTTGGGTTTATGGTGCCCCAGTGTTTAGCATTAGCGTTGTTGCCAAATCTAAAGGGAGTATTTCTGATAACAGGTAGCTGTTGAATGATTTATGCAGGATCAGACTACACAGAGTCTGTAGTCTGTTACCATGGAAACATATTGGCATGCTAAGAAGTTGGTGACACAAAAAATACAAGATTTTTAAAGCTGCATTATTTTTGAGTTCCACTACATTGGACCTTCTCTTTAAAGTAAGAATTCACATGGGAAATAGTGTTGAGGAAACCGAAACAGTCTAACCCTGGTTGAATTTTGCTAGAAGCTTGGTCCAGTGCGAACCCAAACCTTTCGGTTTTGTCTCAGCCAAACCCACTAAAATTCCTCTTTTTTTGGAGCATTGGTGAAAGTTCAAATAATTTGAACTGCCAACCTCTTGGCCAAAGTTTGGTGAAGCGGCTGACCCGAACTTTTCAAAAGTTCGCTCAACATTAATGGGGAACTTTTGAGTTTTCCTAGTTCCAGACGGTTGTAAGGCATTGTATACTGCGGTCTGTATTACAGCTGTAATGTCCACAGAACCCAACAGTGATCTAAGTTTTCAGTAGGACTGTGGGAGATTCCGCACTAGACGTTCGACTGTATTACTGCCACCTGACATTGTATCACCTGCATGGGTTTTGGGTATCATTATATTTCCTCAATATGACCCATTTAGGATCAGTAACAAGTTGAATTTGCTGAAACCTTGAATGATCAGGAGTTCTCACAGTCCTTGTCATGTCGCTGATACATTTGCTTGCCGGCAGATATAACTTGTAGTGATAGTCTAACTCATAAGAATGAGAGGAGCTCAATTTCTTCCTAATACGATTGTCTTGCAGAAGAACTGGGAAAGCTGATGACTTGTGTCATAAGATTCATGTAAAGGGCAAACACCTGCCATAAGGAAGCCATTTACGTCTGATCATGCTTTATGTTAAAAGAGGAAACCTAGGAGATCCATAACATCAACTTAAAGGGACACAACACCAATATATTAGGCACTCTAAATTAAGAAGAGTTTCAATTATGCCATTATCTAAAATCAATGCAACTATTGTGTATTTTAGCTATTATGTGCTGTTTCATCTTTGTGCAAGCTTACTGCTGCACTTAAAAAAACAAATAATTTATAATTTACTAATAATTGATATTTGTGCACTTACATTCTCATCATAGATGTCAGCAGAAAACTTAAAAAAAAAAGACAGATGAAATTCCACAGCATTTCTGCATTCAAAAACAATCAAAATTTGGAAATTAGCCGCCTACCCACAGCCAATTTCATAATATGTGGCGCTGCCCCTCACCTTTTTCTACGAAGACTTCATGCTGTTAGCACTCCCCGGAGGTCATGGGAGGAGGGGAAGATGATGCCAGATGCACACTCTGCTGTCAGTGTGTGTATCTGGCAGCGGCGCCAGTCAGTGATTACCAGCTGCGTAGCTGCAGCACCCTTGCTGGTAATCACTTTAATGGTGACCCCCATATCCCGAAAGGACCTGTCAGATGACGTAGCAGGTCTATGGGAAACTCCGCCCCCCGTACACACACACGAGGTTAGCGTCTAGTGTGGTGCAGGAAAGCGAGCAGATGTACCACATCGGGGCGTATGATTAAGGTATGTTCTATATGTGTATATATATGTGAATGGGTAGAAGTGGTATTAGCTTGATAAAGGCGTCAGTTGACGCAAAAACGCGTTGCTTAGTTATCTATACCCATTTTTATCTTTGTTTGGATGTATATGTTTTTTAGGGAATAAAATTGAGCTTACTATTAACATGTGTTTTTAGTAGCTTACTTCCCATATACCGTTAAGGGTCAGTATTGAAGCGCAGCTGAAAAAAAATAAAAATCATCAAACAGCGGGTCTCTTTTTTGGCCACGTTATGCGCACGAACTCACTGGAAACAGTACTGATACTTGTCAAGGTCAGTGTAAAGAGAAGATCAGGACGACAAAGAACAAGATGGCTAGATACAATCAAGGCCACCACAAACATGTCAATCGCCGAACTGAAAGAAGCGGTGAAAGACAGGAATGTGTAGAGAACATTGATCCATAGAGTGACCGAAGGTCGGATGTGACTGAACGGATAATCATCATCACATGACTCCATTCAAAAAACTGTCGCTCTTATTTGTGCATCTTGCAATGCACAAATCTTGTACAATTTGAAAGTGGACTATTGATAAATCCCTCATGCAATAAATGTATATGATTTTCCCCTCTGGCCGCTGTCAGTGATTATTCCCTATTTGTTTTCTTGAGGTGGTCCTGGCATCATTCCCGGATAGAAACACCTTTATGACCATCAAGGTTGTCAACAAAACAAGAAGTGAGCAACACATCTTAATGAGAGGGCAGCGGATACTCCTGAAGGCCCAAGACTGCCCCTTCATCTGTCACCTGTATGCCGCACAGCAGTCTGCAGACTGAGTCTACTTCGTCACGGAGTATCTGTCTGGAGGAAGCCTAGGAGCAATGATTAAAATGTGCGGCAGCTTGGACATCAACCATGTGAGGTGAGTAAATGACTAATCAGGGGTTGAGGGGGGACTGAGGGTGACATGACAGATATAGAAGAGTGGAGGGTGTACAGGCTGCCATAAACAGCGCCTCTTCTGGTGGTGACGGACACTTTGATGGTGACATGATGTCAGGGGACTGATTTCATGTCATTGATACTACACTCTTCTCTCAGATTCTACACAGCGGAGATAGCTTGCGGCCTCCAGTTCCTGCACCAACGCAGCATCGTCCATCGGTAAGCAGAACTAGTCCACATTTCTCTTTTTCCTTGCAATGGTTCCAGACTTTCCCAGAGTCCTGAATTAGGACTGGTTTTGCTGCAGTACATACCTAAATTCTCTGTATCACCGAACAGATTAACATCTCTTTTTTTTAATGCAGTGACATAAAGCCAGACAACATCATGCTGGACAGATCTGGACACATCCGCCTGATTGACCTGGGGCTGGCCGAAGACAACGTCACCTCATCTAAGAAGATTAGTGGAGTGACGGGCACACTTCAATTCATGGCCCCAGAGGTGCTTCTTGAAGAGGACTATGACACAGCAGTCGACTGGTGGAGCCTGGGGATTGTCGTATCCTGGATGGCGGCAGGACAGTCCCCTTTCTATCATGGCTCGATCAGGAGAAAGGTCATCAAAGCCATCACCAGAAAGGAGCCGAAATTCCCACCTTGGCTTGATGCTGATGTGAAGCATCTTCTGGAGAGACTGCTATGTAAGAAGCCTGAGGAGAGGCTGGGTGTCTACAGGAACATCCGAGGTCACCGTTTCTTCAACACCATAGATTGGGAGGTGCTGGAACTGAAGAGATCATGGCCGCCATTCAAACCATTCAGGGACATTCTGGAAAATCGGAACATGCTGTGGCTGGAGGATAAGATACCTCTTCCCCCCCATGGACGGATTCTCATTCACTTCCCCAAGCTGGACCCGGTAAGATCTTTCTCCTCTAGGGATGATGTTCTTCAGTCTGACCTCTGTTCATCATCATTGTTCCTCTTGTGTCAGACTCCACAGGAGGTCATATAATAACCCTGCTTCATGTCACCATGTCAGGTCCGCAGTCTTCTCCCTCCTCAGCTACATTGCTTCTGTAATAACTATGTCTCTGCTTCTTCTTAGGATGACGAGAAGAATCCGATTGTGAAGGAAGCCACAACCATCTGGTAAGTTATATCTGTACACCTACACATACATATCTGTACAACTATACATACCTATACACACAGGGCACCTACCATTCATACACTGCAACAGAACAGCCGGGCTTGCACCAAATGATATGCTTTTTTATGCCAGAATCTGGCATAAAATGTTCTGTAAATTTTCCCCCTTTAAGTCATCCCCTTCTGAGATTTTGATATATCTGGTTGACAAGCAATAGGCCCTCCATTATGGCTTCCACAATCACAAAACTGCTAATAACCACAACTGGTAAAACTAACAATTCTCTCTTTTATGTCTTGTAGGCTCAGCCCGCAGCAACTGCCTCCTGAACCTGCGACTCTGCTGCTGTAGAAGAGCTCGGCTTACCAACAACATCCTCTCTCCACCATCTGTATCCTGCATGCTAACATCAGCTACCCTGAACCTTGACCTCCTCTGGCTGATATCGGACATCATCCTCTCCTGAAGACCCTCTACACCCCCAGGAGAGGCCTGTGCTTGATTGGTAGCTGGCGAGTTCAGGAAAAATAGCCCGAGTGACTATTATCTCTGAACTCCTGGTTACTAGTAAGACCTCAGCACAGGCCGGGTAAGTAGGCCACACCACACCACCACACCAGATTAGATACAAGTGTAGATACAAATACAGATAGTCCCCGACTTGCGAACATTCGAGTTACGAATTTCGCTAGATACGAACTATCTGTCCTGCACAGTATGATGTAATGCTATGGCATTACATCATGCTGTGCAGGGAGCGGAGAGGCTTCTATCAAGCCTGATAGAAGCCTGTCCAGTCACATCGCGGTTGCTGGGCAGCCGGGGGCCTTCTGAAAGGCCCTAGGGCTGTCTATGCAGAGCGCTCATCAAGCCGTGCGCTTGATAGGCACTCTGCATAGGTAGCCCTGGGGCCTTTCAGGAGGTCCCCGGCTGCCTAGCAACCACACAGCGTCCCGCGATCTCATCGTGGGATGCTGTACGGGCCCCCTGAACGTCGGGTGCAGGCTGTTTCTTACAGCGGGCACCCGGCGGCAGCAGTTCCGACGAGCCGCGCCGCTCGTCAGAACTGTTAACACTTTAAATACCGCTGTCAGAGCGGTATTAAAGGGTTAACAGTTCCGACAAGCGCCACGGCTCGTCGGAACTGCTGCCGCCGGGTGCCCGCTGTAAGAAACAGCCGGCACCCGACGTTGTATGGAGCGGGATCCACCCGCGATCCCCTCCATACAACCATTTGTTCGACTTGCGAACAAAACGGACTTGCGAACGGGCTCCCGGAACGGAACCTGTTCGCAAGTCGGGGACTAACTGTACATACATAGACACGAGGATGCACACACAGATAGGTATAGATGTCGGCTTTGATCCTGGGACTAGCTCTGATCGCCATATTTGGGGTCAGGAAGGAATTTTTCCAACTTGAGGACAATTGGCTCATACCTCAAGGTGGTTTTTGCCTTCCTCTGGATCAACTCACAGCCTTAAATAGGGTTAGGTTTTATTTATAAGGAATCTGCCACATAAATAACATAATATAACCATAAACAATAATCAAAAACTTTAGCTGACATCACATATACTAGGGAGGTGAGCTGCTGGCGTTTGATCCTGAGATTTATTCTGGTTGCCATATTTGGGATCAGGAAGGAATTTTTCCCCCTTGAAACAGGATGATTGGCTCTTTCCTCAAGGTGGTTTTCGCCTTCCTCTGGATCAACACAGTCTATAAATAGGTTTAGTTCAATACACTTTATATTTCCCACAAACAAATAGTAATAGATTAATAAAACAATAACACATTTTAAAAACTCAGATAGATCAGATGTCGGCTTTGATCCTGGGATTTGTTCCGATCGCCATATTTGGGGTCAGGAAGGAATTTTTCCCCTTTATACAAGGATAATTGGCTTTTTCCTTAAAGGGTTTTCGCCTTCCTCTGGATCAACTCAGCCTCAAAATTCCCCATAATAAAATCTATTATTTCTTAAATAGAAATAAAATGTTCTTTCTTCATAAATCTTTGTGTCAGTGTCTTTACTTCCATTGAATGTCTTACATAATGTTCTTCTGATGCCACTGGGGATCATATATGCAAGAACCATAGTGATGGATGGGGGCCCATGTAGTTACGCCCCTGCCTTCAACCTTCCTTCACAGAAATTCCTGAGCCAATACTGAGAACTTATTACTATCAGAGACCCAAAAGGTCTCAACTAACTTATCAGATCAAATCTGAGAGCTTATCTGCAAAGGATATTGCAGCAAATGTACGGGACCCAATACCCTGAAAGTATAGACCTAGGAGATTGCCTAACTGTCTTGTTCCCTCAGATGCAATACACTAGACCCAAACGGTTTAAGATAGAAGATCTATCTGTAATTTCGTAAGCCAGAGCAACGTTCGGGCTCACTGCACAGAAACTGTCCGCCTAAGGCTAGAGTCATAGGCAGGAGCAGTTTTCAGCCAGAGGACATAGCATATAGTGTAGTCGCCTGATATACTCAACACCTATGCTTGCAAGGATCAGGTTAATTGGCCAATGGCCATTAACACTTTATCATCTTTATTTGCATGTAAAAGGACCTCCCTGAGTTGTTTGCAGAACCCAGTGTGTGTTCAATCTCATGCCCAGCTGTGTAACAGCTGCATACACATTCCATTGTTCTCCTCCAAGGGTAGTGTAAACATGCTCATCTATTGCAAGATGAGCGAAATACATTCAAATGGAATGTATTTGCCCAGTCTTTTAGTGACCTCCAGTCATACACATATAACTAGCATACCATACACACAGACGAGTCAAGCATACGGGGACTGTACTATATTTGCATGAATTAGCATGAAATTGATTATATTAAGACTGAACATTAATTATGCATGAATATATAAAATGACTTTAAAGGGGTTGTCCCGCGGCAGCAAGTGGGGTTAAGCACTTCTGTATGGCCATATTAATGCACTTTGTAATGTACATCGTGCATTAAATATGAGCCATACAGAAGTTATTCACTTACCCACTCCGTTTCTGGAGTCCCCGTCTCCATGGTGCCGTCTAATTTCTGTGTCTTCTTGCTGCTTTAGACACACTTGCACTGTGCGGTCTTCTGCCTGGTGAATGGGGCCGCTCCGGCGTGCTCGCGCCGGAGAGCTGGTCTGCGCGTCGTCATCGTAGCTCCGCCTCCGTCACGTGGTGCTGATCAGCCAATGAGGTGGCTGTATCGGCAGTGGAACGTAAGGAAGGAGAAGACAATCCATGGTGCACCATGGGAGAAGACCCGTGGTGCACCATGGGAGAAAACCGCGGTGCACCATTGGGAAAGGACCGGTGGCCATCTTTAAAAGAAGAAAAGAAGATGCTGCGTGAACGGGGATGCAGGTAAGCGATTTTTTTTTTTAAATAACAAACGGAATTGATTTTAACAGGGCAGAATGCGGGGGTAAGTTGAAAAACAAAATTTTGGATTTCGCCGTAGGACAACCCCTTTAAGCATGAAAAATGACTGTTAGACAGAGCATAAGCACATAAACTTTTTAACTGTATACGCCTTTACTTTACTTCCTCCAGCACATGCTTAAACATTGTTAAACGTTACGTAACGGGCATGAAACTTTGCAACATGAAAAAGAGTATTAACTTTTCAGCCTCTGGTATAAGAGCATTATGAAAGACACAAGGGAAAAAACAAAACTGTCTCTTATGCAGAGTCTTAAGGAAAATGGAAGTTGTTCTGCGGTAACAGCATCTTTCAAACTTCTGTCCAGTGCTGCTCCCTGCTTTCTTCATCAGACGCAGATGCTGCAGCACCTCCCAACTGCGACTCTTCATCATCCTCCATCCTTGTGGAGCTGGTAGCAGAGGAAGTGGATACAGTGTCCATGTTGAATACCAGTGACACAGTGGGTCTCCTTAGTGGTCTCTGTGGGAGTACACAGGCTAGATTCTGTCTTTCCCCCATGAAATGGAAGCTGAAGTTGGCGTCCCCGTACATGAGTACGAATGGTCATAGCAGTTTTGGGATATACTTCTGTACAACTCCATTTCCCTGGTGAATCAGGATCCATACTGGGTGGGATGCTTGAGTAGTGACTCCATTCCTCCTGAAGATATGCTGTGTTGGAGCAGGCCTTACAGAGTTATCCATATCCTCAGGTGTTGGAAAAGTAGGCAGCCTAGTGATCTGTAGGTCCTCCTCCCAGTATCCTGGCAGCTTCCGAGGAACTGGCTCCACAGCAGCCACAGGAACTCGGCGCAGCCTACTCGCTCTCTCGGTGGGATTCATCTTAACAATTGCCTAGCCAAAATTGTTCTGAGCCCAGGAGTCTGCAGTCGCAGTTAGCTCCTCGCACTTTTGGCACCAGTGAGTCCATGAAGTAGGGGTAGGCCTCCCCCTACTTTGCTCCAAGCCAGGGTGTTGTCTCTTTAGCGCCAAGTAACTTTGGTGGGAGTTACTTGGCAGGAGTGAGTCACAGAGGAGAGTATTAACATATAATGGGCACCATCTTGGGTGGCCCCACTGGAACTTGAATGACACTCCATTAATTTGTATTGGCGCAGCAGATCAGATCCTGTGCCAAGTGACGCCAGAAAAAGCTACAGCTGCAACATCCCAAAGGGGTGACCCTGGGCACCTGGCTAACATGAAGAGATGGGAGGGATAAGTGCTGACATGTCACGGTGGCATTTACCAGGCTCTGGTCCCGGAGGGATGACACGTAGTTAAGGCGAGAGCAGGATCGCAGGTCAGCTTCGACACCCCTATGATAGGGAATGCCAATAAACGGGATGGGGGGAGTAGTAGTACTTATCACTCGTGATGCCACCGTTCCCACACACCGGTATTCTATGCGGTGGAGAAATAAACACAGAGACTTGTCTATAGTACCTTGGGTCCCCAGGAACTGTTAGGGCCCGGTATAACTTTTACTTAATAATAAACTTGTATAACAGGTAATGCAGATACACTTCACTTCAAGTGACAGTAGAGGTAGGGAGGATACACAGGATGAATATGGTCCTACAGTCTACGTTATCTGTATGTCACTGGTACAGGATTGAGAGCACTCCAGAGGAGGAAGGGGGTGGGGGGGGGGTGGGGGTGGTAGGGTGGTAGGGGTCACCGCAGACTCTCTGACTATTATTGAAAGATTAGGCTTACACAGTGAACACCCCGTGCGGCAGACGCGTGGGTGTAACTCAGCAAAGTACCTCTGCACATTGATCCTAATCATGGACAGGAAAAGCCTGTAGTGTGAACTGGTACCTGTTAAAGACTTTTGTGGGTCTCTCTCTCTCTGATGAACGGGACTTACTCCTCTCACATCCACACTCCTCTTCCTCTATCTTTACCTACATGGAAGCTGAAGATGCTTCCATGCGGCTCTGTGTTAGCACTCTGTAGCAGGCAAGATGAAAGACTCCTTCCTGCTCTCAAACACTCACTTTTATAACTTCACTTGTACCACACAACAAGACAAACTGATACATTTATATGCATGCAATGATTTTATTACTGTTAACCTCTCAAGCGCCGCTGTTGTGCAACACACACACACTGGATATGACAGGATAAGCTTTGCACAGTGCATCCATATAGAACAAAACATGTATGACATTTATGGAGGGGACCAGGATTGTATCCTGGGCCACTATTATGGAGGGGACCAGGATTGTATCCTGGGCCACTACACTTCCTCGCGTGCCTTCGCCCGTTCGTGCTTCCTCACATTCCTATGCCCGTTTGCGCTTCCTCACGTGCCTACGCCCTTTTGCACTTTCTTTCTATATCACACTCATGCTCCTCCTGCCTGCTTGCTGTCAGTCACACTGATTTGTGTGCCCACCGTTCGTTCACACTCACTTACACACACCCGCTTGCCCACCACTTGTTCACACTTTCTGACTTAAGAATATGTTTATCAGCAGCAATCTTCTTCCTCACAGCTCCTCTTCAGCCTGGTCAGGCAGCCGATGACGTCACATACCAGGCGCAGGTTCAGCGTCGGGTCCCGCTCCTCTTCTTTCTATAAACCTCATATGTAGGTGAGTGGCATCTTTTCTTTTCTGTCTCTTCTCAGGTGGATATAGGCAAGCAGCTATGATGTCTCGATATACTGCACACATAGGAGATCAGATCTCTTCTTCTCTATCTCTGAACTGAAGGGTGTAGATTGTTGCTATAATGTCTCCATGGGAGAGCAGGATCTAACTTCTCAGTCCCTGCTAAACTTTGTGAGTGGAATATTGAATATTGAATGAAATATTGGAAGTGATTCATCACTAAACACCTCATGTTGACACTTTATTGACCCTCATAATTGGCCCTTAGGCACTGTTCAGTATATGGATGGTCGCTACTCTTGTTCTCATTGACCAGGCAGTGCTGCAGTGCATGGAATAGTGGGAGGACCCTGAAATAACATTATTAAAGAGACCAACCAATCATTTCTTGTTAATATAGACATTAAGGCAGCGGTCTCCAGCCAGGGGCTTTCACGTCATGCTGGAAACTGTGGCTCTTAATAAAAGGCAATGAGCTGCAGGTTAGAGACCATGAAAGAGAAAGAAAGCTCTATTGTGTTCTGCTTAGTGCAGAGCCTGAGGGGGTGGAGCATGACACAAGAACACCTAAAAGAGCCCCCCTCCAGCTCTGCGCTTGGTGGAGTGCCCCTCTGAATACTAGTTCTTTTTCATAAGAAGTTACAGCAGAACTTTTTATTTCACATTTTTCTACTGTAGCTGGGGCATTCACAGGAGCCGTATCCATAGTAGCCCCAGTTACAGGGGGAAAACATCCATATGTAGTGACTGTAGTCACCTGCAGAGCAGATCTAGACCTGCTAGGACCCTGCAGTTCTGCCGTGGCAGTGGGCACCCTGCAGTCATGTGATCACCAGATCTAATAGCGAAAGTGGCACTACCAATTTCTCTATCCACTACATAGTGCTCACTGAGCGCTATGCAGCCTGCAAGAGAGAAGGCAGAAGTGGTTAAAAACAGCTTATGCCTTCTCCTATGGGTCCTGAGCTGTGACTAACAACCGAAGACCTGACCTGCTCCATTGCTGGAGCAAGAGCTTTAATCCTGCGCTGTATTTTCATATATCAACCGGGATTAAAGCCCAGGACCAAATGCCGTAATTTACACTGTTTAGCCCTTATTTGGTCCTATCCTGAACCTCAGCCCGAATTTAAACCTTAGCCTTAACCTAAACCTCAGTCCAAACGTAAACTGCAGCCCTAGGGCTGACTCAGAAGGGCGTATATTTGCTATGTTTGCACATTTATATTTTATACTTGTAATATACAGTACTAAAAGCTCATTGATTTACATTGGACCATGCATAGCTTCTTTTTTATCACTTGCATCTTACATGCCTAAGAAAAGCGCAGCACGTCCTATTTTTGTGCATATTATGCGGATAATACACCAATTATAGGCTGTGGCCGGTCTCACATGGGTGTGTTGTCATAGTGTGTCGCATGCACAATTTTCACATGCACAACTTGCAATACCAATAGCCCATTGATTTTATCTTGTCCTATCTCAGTGCATATTATGCGCGCATATAAGCCAAGATAGTGAATGCGCATTGGCAGCACGCAGCAAGTATACATGTCGTTGTGTACTTGCTGCGTGCGAGAGATACACGCATGCAAGTACGGTCATGTGAGCCCAGCATATGGATGTTTAATATGTGTTGAAAATATGCATTTTATACGCGTATATGCTGCATACTGCATATTACGAGCGTAGAAAATACATGCATAATACATATGCCCATTTAAGTGAGACCTTAAAGATTTTGTCTGGGACTTTACTATTGATGACCTATCCTCATGCTAGGGATCCCCGCTGATCAGCTGATATTGGACCAGCTGTCATTACAGAGACAGGCAGAAGCAGAAAGCTCTGTCTGTATTGCAGTGGCCCAGCTTGGTATTGCAGGCGCAGCTCCCATTGAATTCAACTGTGCAGCTGCACTACAGACAGATCATTACATAGATCACTATGATTGCAAGTGAATGGAGGTGGAGTGGGTCCAGGGATCGTTACAGCCCACCCACCTCCATTCACAGTAAACAGGCAGTTGTTCATCTATGAACGTCTGCCTGTTTACACAGGCTTCTTGTTCTGATCAGTTGACCTGATCTTCTCAGTAGCTTTTTGAGGTTGTTCTTTGTCAGTAGAATTAATGTCCTGAGGATGTAACATGATGGATATCAGCACCAGTCACTCATGAAGTCTTAATTCACATCTTCTTCATCTTCTGGACATCTCAGAGTCCTTCAGACCTGAGCGTTGAGTTCTTACAGTGCAGGGAAAGAGACATCTAGGAACATTTCAAATCTGGGACCAGAGAGGTCATGAGAGATTTGTCTTGGACCGTGGCGGCATTAGGTAAGATGGCACCCTGTGTGGAATTTGTTTTGTAGACCCCCGTCACAGGAAAAAACAACATATGTTGCACTTACAGGCAGTCTGTCTGTATTCTGCTTGTGCAGGAAGCAACAAGATTGCAGCATACCCACAAAAGAATTGCTCCGTGAGTAAATACAATACCATAACCAAGCATATAACATAAATACAGTACCAGAATCAAGCTCATAACATAAATACAGCACTGGAACCAAGCTCATAACATAAATACAGCACCGAAACCAAGCTTATAACATAAATACGGCACCAGAATCAGGCTCAGTACATAAATACAGCTTCAGAACCAAGCTTAGTGCATGGACATAATACCATAACTAAGCACAAAATATAAATATAGCACCAAAACCAAGCTCACTACATAGATACAATACCAGAATCAAACTCATAGCATAAAATATTACCAGAACCAAGATCATGGCATGAACACAGTAGCAGGACCAAGCTCATAAAATAAATACAGCACCAGAACCAAGCTCATAACATAAATACAGCACGATCTAACCATGATACATAGATATGATGCCAGAATGCAGAATATGATGCATAAATGCATCACCGGAGCCAAGCTTAGTACATAGATATAATACCAGAATCGAGCGCAGTTCATAGATATAATATCAGTACCAAACTCAGTACATAGATACAATACTAGAATCAAGTTCATAACAAAAATTCAGTAGCAGAACTAAGTGACTGTGTTGTGGGGGCGCCGATGGACTGACAGCGGCACCTTGGAACATCAAAGAGGAGGAGGCAGCTTTAAGATGCTGTGGCATGAAGGATGAAGATTATATGGCTAGGTAGACATGAAGGACAATCATCCCCAGCTTACATCCACCTGGTTCTCCCCCTGCAAGCTGGTGGCCATCACCCTGTGCGACTGCACTGGCCAAACCTAGCTAAGGCCAGCCATGATTTTGGATGATGGATAATCTGGTGCAGGTATGAGGTATATGGATGCTTCCGTCATCTTAGGCATTAGCACTCTTGTTAATGCTGTATTTAGAAAGAGATCAGCTTTTCGGTCAGTATGTCAGAATTTCCAGGTGCATCTTCTTCCATGAGCCTTGGATCTTTCTGTTTTCTAGCATGAGATTAATCAGGATGTAAAATGAGAATGACTGACATTACCATTATTAAAGGGACAGTGCCCCAAAGTTCACAGCACCTCTTCAGCAGCTCAGGTCACTCCCTTGTTGTGTGGCACTCTCAGCGGTGGGTGTACATTCTGAGTTTTGCTGTGGGGTCCTATAATTTGCACGCCTCTTGACATAAAGCGCAGAAATCTCCACCATCACCTGAGTTGTAGAGCACGACAGACAGAGAACCCATAACCGTTAGCTAGAATGAAGGGTCTGGACAACTCCCAGGCGCTGGCCGAGGAGCGTTGTCCTTACAGAGCAGTTCTATATCCCCGCAGCCTGGCTTCCATATCTGACGAGGGGTAACAAGCAGCTGTGTGTGGATAATCGCTCCCGGCAGGGGGAGGAGTTTATAGGGGTTCATCTGACACTTGGGAGGATCTGAGCTTTTCCCGGCCTCTGCCTTTGCTGCAGATCAGTCACAGGATCAGATTTAATCACTTTAATGGGTCACAGATCAGGTTGAGAAAGGGACGCTCTACAGCAATCAGCGGCCTGTGCAGGCAGGGATCATAGTCACATGGTGAGGGGAGTCATCACTACACTTGCAGGGGCCGGACCCATATTACAGGGGTCATGTCTTCCTGAATAGAATGCTACAATAGCAGTGAATACTGACACTCAGGAAAAAAAGAAGCTGAAAGATTGTAACATTTATATGGACACCTGGATACGAGCTACTGCAGGGGCTATAATGTCGGATAATACCTCCAGGTATTCTGATATAAGATCATTACCTGTCTGCCACCCACTGAAAGAATAGAAAATATGTAATCATGGGAAGGGCCAGGGATATCAGCAGGTGTGTATTAGCCCCTCCCTTCAACTGCAGGTAACTCTCTTCCTTACATTCTCTGCGCTGCGATTGTCTCTTGGTTCCTCTGGAATATTCTCTGTATCAAGTGTATGTTATATTTGTATTATAGACTGCAATAGGAATAGACCCGCCCCCTGATACTGCCAACCAGCAACTACATCATGTATTAGAAGTTGTCGCAGCCCTGCCCCCTGGTGATGACATCACTGATAAAATTACGTGTGATCAGACATGAGGTCTGCACACCTTATGTAATGGCTATTCATCTACTACTGCTGACCATCGGCCTGTATATCATGTCTGAGAGGTAGTCATGGCCCCACCCCCTGGTGATGATATCAGTAATATAATTACGCACGGGTCAGACATGAGATCTGCATAGCTTATAATGCTGTAATACTGTCTCTACGTCAGGACCCCCTCTCTGACACACTCTTGTTGGGCTCTTCGTATCTATCTCACGGCCCATTCTCTGTGTATCTCAGTGCACTTTCTCTGTATCTTTCTGTCTCTGTCTTCTTGCGGGTCCCTTGATGTCTCACTATTTTGGGTCACCCTCTCAGTCTCTTTTTCTCAAGGTCCCCCTCTCTATCGCAGGGCCTCCTCTCTAATACTCTACATCAGCCCCCCCATGTCTCTTTTTCAGGGTTTTCTCTATCAGCATCTCACGGCCACCTCTCTATCTTAAAGGCCACTTCTCTGTCTCTTTATCTTAGGACTCCCTTTCTTCTCTCTCTTGTGGCTCCCTCTCTGTACGCTCTCTCAGGGACCCTTCTCCATTTATCGCTCTGTCAGTTCTCATCTCTATCATAGAATCATAGCCTGGTAGAGTTGGAAGGGACCTCCAGGGTCATCGGGTCCAACCCCCTGCTCAGTGCTGGATTTACTAAATCATCCCAGACAGATATCTATGCAGCCTTTGTTTGAACACTTCCATTGAAGGAGAACTCACCACCTCCCGTGGTAACCTGTTCCACTCATTGATCACCCTCACTGTCAGAAAGTTTTTCTAATATCTAATTTGTGTCCCCTCCCTTTCAGTTTCATCCCATTGCTTCTAGTCTTTCCTTGTGCAAATAAGAATAGGGCTGATCCCTCTGCACTGTGACAACCCTTCAGATATTTGTAGACAGCTATTAAGTCTCCTCTCAGCCTTCTTTTTTGCAAGCTAAACATTCCCAGATCCTTTAACAGTTCCTCATAGGACATGATTTGCAGACCGCTCACCATCTTGGCAACTCTTCTCTGAACTTGCTCCAGTTTGTCTATGTCTTATTTAAAGTGGGGTGCCCAGAACTGGAGACAGTACTCCAGATGAGGTCTGACTAAGGAAGAGTAGAGTAGAGTGGGATAATGACCTCATGTGATCTAGACTCTATGCTTCTCTTATTACATCCCAGAATTGTATTTGCCTTTTGGCTGCTGCATCACATTGTTGACTCATGTTCAATCTATCATCCATTAGTATACCCAAGTCTTTTTTACATGTGCTGCTGCTTGGCCCAATTCCTTCTGTTCTGTATGAGCTTTCTTCATTTTTCTTGCCCACATGTAGCACTTTGCATTTCACCTTGTTAAATACCATCCTGTAAGTCGCTGCCCACTGTTCAAGCTTTTCTAGATCTTTTTGAATACTCTCTATCTTCCCTAGTGTTAGCTATCCCTCCTAGCTTTGTGTCATCAGCAAATTTGATCAGTTTCCTATCAATTCCCTTCTCCAAATCATTTATAAAAAGGGGTTCCTTTTTCTCTTTCAATCATGGGGCCCTCTCTCTGTCTCTCTCAGAGTCCCTGTCTATCTCCTGGCCGCTCTCTATCTGTGGTCCCTCTCTGTATCGCTATCTCAGGACACTCTCTCTCTCTCTCTGGGTCCCCCTCTGTCTCTTTATCTCAGGCCTCTCCCTGTGTCTATCTTGAAACACCTTCCCTCTGTCTCACTGATTCCCTCTATCTATTTCAAGCTGCCCCTCTGTCTCTATCTCATTGATTCCCTGTCTCTCTATCACTGTCTATCTGAGGCCCGCTATCACAGAGCCCTCCTTTATATCTCTATCTCAGGGACTTCCTCTGTCTTGTCTTTCTCTATCTCAGGGCCCTGTGTCTGTCTCTATCTTGGGGTGCTCTCTATCTCAGGCACCCTTGCTGTCTATCTGTGGACCCCCCTTTCTCGCTCTGTCTTAGGGCCTCCTCTGTCCCTCTATCGTAGGCCCTCTTTCTGTCCATATCTAAGGGTTCCCTCTCCCTCTCTTGGGGCCCTTTCTGTCTATCCGAGAATCCCCTCTTTGTGTCTCTCTCAGGGCACCCTCTCTTTTTCTTAGGGTCCCATCGAAGTGCCTGTCTGTCTTTTTATCTTGGGGCTCTTTCTTTTTCTCTCTTGAGGCCCTCCTCTGTCTATCACAGGTACCCCTCACCATATTTTGTAGCACACTCTCAATCTTTCTATTTTGAGGCTGGCTCTGTCAAGGACCCCTCTTTTACTGTTATAAGTCCCACTCTGTGTCTCAGGTCTCACTCTCCCTCTGCGGCCTACTCTCTTTCTCAGGGTCTCCTTACCTTTTTTCAGGCCCCCGCTGACTCTCTATGTTGGGTTCCCTCTTTATCTATATTTCAGGGCCCCTGTCTTTTTTTTAGGCCACCTTTGCCTCAGGCCTCATCTCCATGGCACCCTCTCTGTCATTATCTTACCGACCCCTCTCTGCTTCTATGTCATGGCCCCCTTTGTCTATCTCAGGGTTAACCTCTCTATTAGGGAATCACCATCCACCTGTCTCTATCTAGGGGCCCCACCTCTATTTATCTCGGGGCCCCCTCTGTCTCTCCATCTCAGGGTCCCTTCTGTCTCTTCATCTTGGGGCCCCTCCATCTCTATCACAGGGCCCCTCTGTCTTGGGGTCCTATCTGTCTCTTTACCTCGGGGCCTCCTCTCTCTCTATTTAGGGGCCCCTCTCTCTGTCTCGGGGCCCCCACTATCTGTTTATCTCGGGGTCCCCTCTGTCTCTCTATCTGGGGTCCCCTCTATCTCTATCTGTCTCGGGGTCCCTCTGTCTCCCTATCTCGGGGTCCCCTCTGTCTCTTCATCTCTGGGTCCCCTCTGTGTCTCTATCTCGGGGCCCCCTCTGTCTCTTCATCTCGGGGCCCCCTCTGTCTCTTCATCTCGGGGCCCCCTCTGTCTCTTCATCTCTGGGCCCTCTCCGTCTCTACGCGGGGCCCCTCTCGCCTCCTCCTCTTGGACCCGGCAGTGGAGGAGGCGCGCTCCCGGCGCAGACATGTGACCGGGCGGGGGCGCGCAGGGCCGGGATGGCGGAGGACCGTGTCGGGCAGTGACGCTCCGTCCCCCGCTGCTGGTTGTCTCCGGTTCCCGTCAGCCTTCTCCCCACACACACAGCGCGGCATGGGGAATGAGGCCAGCCTGGAAGCCGGGGAGGGCGGAGGAGGAGCCGGGCAGCCTCTTCCCAGCCCCGGGCCTGGAGCTTCAGCACCAAGCCGAGGTGGACAGCTCCCCGGGCCCAGCAGCAGCGCCGCAGCCTCCGCCACCGGAGCCCGGCTCGGAGACGTCAGGTGAGACAGGTCGGGTGAAGGGGGTGTATGAGGGGCCCCTAAGTGTGTGAAAGACCCAGGGGCCCCCGGAGCTGTCACATGACTCTCCCTGTGTGTATGAGGGCAGTTGAGCTGTCACGTGACTGCGTGTGTATTGGGGGGTCCTAGACATGACACGTGAGTGTGTATGAGGGGCCCCAGAGATGTCACATAGCTCTGTGTATATAAAGGCCCCAGAGCTGTCACATGACTGTATGAGGGGCCCCAGAGCTGTCACATGACTGTATGAGGGGCCCCTGAGATGTACCAGGACACTCCATGTATATATGAGGGGCCCAGAGCTGTCACATGACTATATGAGGGCCCCTGAGCTGTCACATGACTGTATGAGGGGCCCCTGAGATGTACCATAGCTCTGTGTATATAAAGGCCCCAGAACTGTCACATGACTGTATGAGGGGCTCCTGGGATGTACCAGGACACTCCATGTATATATGAGGGGCCCAGAGCTGTCACATGGCTGTATGAAGGGCCCCAGAGCTGTCACATGACTGTATGAGGGGCCCCTGAGATGTAACAGGACACTCCATGTATATATGAGGGGCCCAGAGCGGTCACATGACTGTATGAGGGGCCCAGAGCTGTCACATGACTGTATGAGGGGCCCCTGAGATGTACCAGGTCACTCCATGTATATATGAGGGGCCCAGAGCTGTCACATGACTGCATCTGTATTAGGGGGTCCTAGACATGTCACATGAGTGTGTATAAGGGGCTCAAAGCTGTCACATGACCATTTGTGTATAAAAAACAGGACCTCCAGAGCCCCCATCACAGTGTGCCATGTTTATGTGTAGCCTGTATATAAGCACAGCACCCCCACTGTTATATATATATATATATATATATATGCTATGATCATATATATGGGGTACACACAATACCTGTATGTGTGTGCAACATGTATATAATCACAGCACCCCCATGTATGTGTGTACAACATATATATAATCACAGCGCCCCCATGTATGTGTGTACAACATATATATAATCACAGCGCCCCCATGTATGTGTGTAGAACATATATATAATCACAGCGCCCCCATGTATGTGTGTACAGCATATATATAATCACAGTGCCCCCATGTATGTGTGTACAGCATATATATAATCACAGCGCCCCTATGTATGTGTGTACAGCATATATATAATCACAGCGCCCCCATGTATGTGTGTACAGCATATATATAATCACAGCGCCCCTATGTATGTGTGTACAACATATATATAATCACAGCGCCCCTATGTATGTGTGTACAACATATATATAATCACAGCGCCCCCATGTATGTGTGTACAGCATATATATAATCACAGCGCCCCTATGTATGTGTGTACAACATATATAATCACAGCGCCCCTATGTATGTGTGTACAACATATATATATATAATTAACCCCCATGTATGTGTGTACAACATATATATAATCACAACGCCCCATGTATGTGTGTACAACATATATATAATCACAACGCCCCCATGTATGTGTGTACAACATATATATAATCACAACGCCCCCATGTATGTGTGTACAACATATATATAATCACAACGCCCCCATGTATGTGTGTACAGCATATATATAATCACAGCGCCCCCATGTATGTGTGTACAGCATACATATAATCACAGCGCCCCTATGTATGTGTGTACAACATATATATAATCACAGCGCCCCTATGTATGTGTGTACAACATATATATAATCACAGCGCCCCCATGTATGTGTGTACAGCATATATATAATCACAGCGCCCCTATGTATGTGTGTACAACATATATAATCACAGCGCCCCTATGCATGTGTGTACAACATATATAATCACAGCGCCCCTATGTATGTGTGTACAACATATATATATATAATTAACCCCCATGTATGTGTGTACAACATATATATAATCACAACGCCCCATGTATGTGTGTACAACATATATATAATCACAACGCCCCCATGTATGTGTGTACAACATATATATAATCACAACGCCCCCATGTATGTGTGTACAGCATATATATAATCACAGCGCCCCTATGTATGTGTGTACAACATATATAATCACAGCGCCCCTATGCATGTGTGTACAACATATATAATCACAGCGCCCCTATGTATGTGTGTACAACATATATATATATAATTAACCCCCATGTATGTGTGTACAACATATATATAATCACAACGCCCCATGTATGTGTGTACAACATATATATAATCACAACGCCCCCATGTATGTGTGTACAACATATATATAATCACAACGCCCCCATGTATGTGTGTACAGCATATATATAATCACAGCGCCCCCATGTATGTGTGTACAGCATATATATAATCACAGCGCCCCTATGTATGTGTGTACAACATATATATAATCACAGCGCCCCTATGTATGTGTGTACAACATATATATAATCACAGCGCCCCCATGTATGTGTGTACAGCATATATATAATCACAGCGCCCCTATGTATGTGTGTACAACATATATAATCACAGCGCCCCTATGTATGTGTGTACAACATATATATATATATAATTAACCCCCATGTATGTGTGTACAACATATATATAATCACAACGCCCCATGTATGTGTGTACAACATATATATAATCACAACGCCCCCATGTATGTGTGTACAACATATATATAATCACAACGCCCCCATGTATGTGTGTACAACATATATATAATCACAGCACCTCATGCATGTGTGTACAACATATATATATATAATTAACCCCCCATGTATGTGTGTACAACATGTATATAATCACAACGCCCCCATATATGTGTGTACAACATAAATATAATCACAGCTCCCCTATGTATGTGTGTGCCTCATATATATACAACCACAGCGCCTGCATTTATGCGAGTGCCCCATATATATACTCTCAGCGCCCTCATGTATGTGTGTGCCCCACATTGATATAATCACAGCGCCCTCCCGTATGTGTGTACAACATGTATATAATCACAACACCCCCATGCATGTGTGTGCCTTATATACATGTAATCACAATGCCCCATGTATGTGTGAGCAACATATATATAATCACAGCGCCCCCATGTATGCGTATGCCCCATATACATATAATCAGAATGCCCCCATGTATGTTTGTACCCCATGTATATATGTATATATATGTGTTTGCCCCATATATAATCACAGTGCCCCTATGTATGTTTGTGCTCCATGTATATAATCACACAACCCCCACGTATCTGTGCCCCATATAAATATATATATATAAAATCACCGCATCCGCATGTATGTGTGTTCAACATATATGTAATCACAGTGCCCCTATGTATGTGTGTACAACATATATGTAATCACAGCGCCCCCTTGTATGTGTGTGCCGCATATATATATAATCACAGCACCCCCATGTATGTGTGTGCCGTATATATATATATAATCACAGCACCCCCATGTATGTGTGTGCCGCATATAAATATAATCACAGCGCCCACATGTCTGTGTGTGCCACATATATATAAACACAGTGGCCCCTTGTATGTATGTACAACATATATATATTCACAGTGCCCCCATGTATGTGTGTGCCCTATATATATAATAACAGTGCACCCATGTAGGTGTGTACAACATGTATATAATCACAGCACCCCCATGTATGTGTGTACAACATGTATATAATCACAGCGCCCCATGTATGTGTGTGCCCCATATATATATCACAGTGCACCCATGGATGTGTATACAACATGTATGTAATCACAGCACCCCATGTATGCGTGTGCCCCATATATATAATGACAGTGCACCCATGTATGTGTGTACCACATATATATAATCACAGCACCCCCAAATATGTGTGTGCAACATATTTATATTTATAATCACAGCATCCCCATGTATGTGTGTGCAACATGTATATATAATCACAGCACCCCATGTATGTGTGTGCAACATGTATATAATCACAGCACCCCATGTATGTGTGTACCCCATATATATATAATCACTGCACCCCATGTATGTGTGTACCCCATATATATATATAATTACAGCACCCCATGTATGTGTGTACCCCATGTATATAATCACTGCGCCCCCATGTATGTGTGTACCCCATATATATATACTCACAGCACCCCATGTATGTGTGTACCCCATATATATATAATCACAGCACCCCATGTATGTGTGTACCCCATGTATATAATCACTACGCCCCCATGTATGTGTGTACCACATATATATATATATATATATATAATCACAGCACCCCATGTATGTGTGTACCCCATGTATATAATCACTACGCCCCCATGTATGTGTGTACCACATATATATATATATAATCACAGCACCCCATGTATGTGTGTACCCCATGTATATAATCACTGCACCCCCATGTAAGTGTGTACCCCATATATATAATCACAGCACCCCCATGTATGTGTGTACCACATGTATATAATCACAGTGACCCCCATGTATATATGTACCCTATGTTTATATAACCTCTGGGCCTTCTGGATGACCCGGGTACATATGGATCTGTACTGTGCCATCTCAGGTGTTGATGATTGAGGTTGATTGATCAGAGAATGGTTTATGTATAGAAAATGTCTCTATCTTCATCATCCTCCTTCTTTTCCCACTGGCCTCTCTTCTTGTCACCCATCAGTCCCCCATCCTTGCCCCACACCTCCAGTTCTCATGACTGCTTCATCCCTCGTGCTCAGGGGATGTGGCTTTCTATGTGATTTCCCCCCCAGGGGGCATGCTGCATGTTTTCCCACATCACGTCTCTTCAGCTCTTCTTCCTACTAACAGTGTTTGGAAAATATGAGAATGAGCTGGAGAGGAAGTTGCTTCCCTGCCTGCTGACAGCGCCTGTTGTGGCCGTGGATCAGCAAGAGGAAGCACAAGCTTTCTACGCAATTTCTAAAAATGTTCTGCACTCTGTTAGCCTTAAATGGCACCAGTCCCCGAAGTATGGCATTAGGCTGGCAGTGCCCTGCTCCGCACCTCCTTATACCGGGGAGGAGCCTTATTGATGTTCTAGTGCAGATGGTGAAGGAGAGCAGCATGGACAGATGTGGTCATCAGGACTCCCTGCTGCACTGTATATAGCTCTAATACATGAATAAGGAGAAGGCCATGTGATGCTGGAGCTGGATACTGGAAGAATGAGAATGAGGAGATGGGTGCTGGAGCTGGATAGTGGAGGAATGAAAAGGGGGAGAATGGGTGCTGGAGCGGGATAGTGGAGGAATGAAGAGGAGGGACGATGCTAGAGTTGGATAGTTGAGGAATAAGGAGGAAGAGAAAGATGAATGCTGGAGTTGGATAGTGGAGAAATGATGAGAAGAGAGGATGCTAGAGCTGGGTAGTGGAGGAATGAGGAGAAAGATGGATGCTGCAGCTGTATAATGGAGAAATTAGAGGGAAAGTGGATGCTGGAGCTGGGTAGTGGAGGAATAAAGAGGAGGATAGCAGATGCTGGATCAGAATGCTGAGGAATAAGGAGGATGAGGTTGGCTGCTGGAGCTGGATGGCAGAAGAATGAGGAGGTTGAGGAAGGTGGATGCTGGAGCAGGATAGTGGAAGAATGAGGAAGGGAAAGCGGACAATGAATCCTTGAGCTGGTTAGTGGAGGAATGAGGAGAAAGTAGATACTGGAGCTGTATAGAAGAAGAAGAAGAAGAAAGATGAGGCTGAATGCACAGGGAGGAATGAAGAGGAGGGTGGATGCTGGAGCTGCATAATGGAGGAATAAGGAGGGGGAGGAGGAAGTTGGATGCTGGAGCTGCATAGTGAAGGAATAAGGAGGGGGGAGAGGAGGGTAGATGCTGGAACTGGATAGCAGAAGAATGAGGAGGGTGGATGTTGGAGCTGGATACTGTAGGAATGAGGAAGAGAAAGAGGACAGTGAATATTATAGCTGGATAGTGAAGGGATGAAGAAGATGGATGGTGGAGCTGTATATTAGTGGAATTAGGAGGAGGACGATGGATGCTGGAGCTAGATAGTGGAGGAATGAGTAGAGAGGAGGGGATGCTGGATACAGGAGGAAGATGGAACATGAAGTTGGATGCTGGATACTGGAGGAAGACGGAGGTCATGTGGATACTGAAGGAATAAGGAAGAGGAGCCTGGATACTGGAGCTGCACTGGGAGGAATTAAGAGAAGGGTGAATGCTAGAGCTGCATAGTGGAGGAATAAAGAGGGGGACAAGAGGAGGGGGGATGCTGGAACTGGATAGTGGAGGAATGAGGAAGAGGAGGATGAATGCTGGATAGTGGAGGAATGAGGAGGAGGAGGAGGGAGAGATGGATGGTTGCTGGAGCTGGATAGTGCAAAGAGGCAGTGAGGATCGTGGATGGTGGAGCTGGATAGGGAAGGAACGATGAGGAGGATTAGATGCAGGCAGGGTTTGTTATCCTGTGACTAGCTCCAGTGCATGAATGAACATCTTCATCCGCTGTGCTGTGTCCTCCCCAGGACAGGATCATGTCAGGACACGGTTTGATGAGCTGGACATGTGTGTGCGGGAGGTTAATCACAGAAGATCTTATAACATGTGACTGAGCAGTGCACAGAGATGTGGCAGGGTGTGGCGGTCAGATGAACTGCTCATTAACCCTTTCTTCAGTGTGGTCAGGGCTCCATCCATGCAAAGACTCATGCAGCTGATGGGTTTCTCCGCATGCAAGAACTTGTTCCTCCTTCTAGGAGCTCCTGGTGGGGGACACAATACCAGATCACCTTCTATTAATAGA
The DNA here is from genome assembly GCF_035609145.1 of Eleutherodactylus coqui. Taxonomy (NCBI): domain Eukaryota; kingdom Metazoa; phylum Chordata; class Amphibia; order Anura; family Eleutherodactylidae; genus Eleutherodactylus; species Eleutherodactylus coqui. The sequence goes on along the minus strand of NC_089839.1, from coordinate 204,837,622 downwards.
ATAGTCAGGGTTGCCATCTTTCAGACAGGATCTATGCATACCGGTAGATGAGAGAAGCAGCAGTGTCAGATGAGGCTTTATTGTAAATCATGGAGAGGGGGAGGGGTGACGTCTGCACACTGGTTGTCAATCGGTTGTGTCTTCACTGTTTGGGGAGGCAATGATTTTAGTAGCTCTGAACATGTGTACAAAACATATGAGGCTCCGTTTGCATCCTGTCGAATCGTCTTTTGTGTTTTTTTGGTCACATTTCCTGCTATTGCAGGATGCAATAGGACATAAGTGATGCGGCAAGAAACAATTGATACAACAGGACACCAGTGATGCTGTGGGAAACCGGTGATGTGGCGGGACACTAGTGATATGGCGGGACACCAGTGATGCGGCGGGACACTAGTGATATGGCAGGACACCAGTGATGCGGCTGGACACTGGTGATATGGCGGGACACTGGTGATATGGCGGGACACCAGTGATGCTGTGGGACACCAGTGATGCTGTGGGACACCAGTGATGTGGCAGGACACAAGTGATAATACTACAAGAAGAGGCAAATCCACAGTGGGAACAGAGAAATGGACAGTGTCAGTGGCTGAAGACGGTCGAATAGACCATTAGTTTCATAAAATATTGTTAGAATAACCTCTGTGCCCCAGGGGCAGCAGCTCTTCTCCCTGAGCTCTTGTGTTCCAGGGGTAGCGTCTCTTCTCACTGAGCTCCTGTGCCCCGGGGGCAGCGGCTCTTCTCACTGAGCTCCTGTGTCCCAGGGGCAGCAGCTCTTCTCACTGAGCTCCTGTGTCCCTGGGGCAGTGGCTCTTCTCACTGAGCTCCTGTGTCCCAAGGGCAGTGGCTCTTCTCACTGAGCTCCTATGTAGTAGGTAGCAGCTCTTCTCATTGAGCTCCTGTGTCCCAGGAGCAGTGGCTCTTTTCACTGAGCTCCTGTCTCCCAGCGGTAGTGGCTCTTCTCACTAAGCTCCCATGTAGTGGGTGGCAGCTCTTCTCATTGAGCTCCTGTGTCCCAGGGACAGCGGCTCTTCTTACTGAGCTTCTGTGTCCTAGGGGCAGTGGCTTTTCTCACTGAGCTCCTGTGTCCCAGGGGCAGTTGCTCTTTTTACTGAGCTCCTGTGTCCCAGGGACAGCGGCTCTTTTCGCTGAGTTTATGTGTCCCAGGGGCAGCGGCTTTTCTCACTGAGCTTCTGTGTCCCAGGGGCAGTGGCTCTTCTCACTGAGCTCCTGTGTCCCAAGGGCAGTGGCTCTTCTCACTAAGCTCCCATGTAGTGGGTGGCAGCTCTTCTCATTGAGCTCCTGTGTCCCAGGGACAGCGGCTCTTCTTACTGAGCTTCTGTGTCCCAAGGGCAGTGGCTTTTCTCACTGAGCTCCTGTGTCTCAGGGGCAGTGGCTCTTTTTACTGAGCTCCTGTGTCCAAGGGGCAGCGGCTCTCTCCGCTGAGTTCCTGTGTCCCAGGGACAGCGGCTCTTCTCAATGAGCTCCTGTGTCCCAGGGGCAGTAGCTTTTCTAGCTGAGCTCCTGTGTTCCTGGGGCAGTGGCTCTTTTTACTGAGCTCCTGTGACCCAAGGGCAGTCAGTGGCTCTTCTCACTGAGCTCCTATGTAGTAGGTAGCGACTCTTCTCACTGAGCTTCTGTGTCCCAGGGGCAGCGGCTCATCTCACTGAGCTCCTGTGTCCCAGGGGCAGCATCTCATCCCACTTAGCTCCTGTGTTTCAGGGGCAGCAGCTCTTCTCTCTGAGCTCTTGTGTTCCAGGGGTAGTGGCTCTTTTCACTGAGCTCCTGTACCCAGGGGCAGCGGCTCTTCTCACTGAGCTCTTGTGTTCCAGGGGTAGTGTCTCTACTCACTGAGCTCCTGTGTCTCAGGGGCAGCGGCTCTTCTCACTGAGCTCCTGTGTCTCAGGGGCAGCGGCTCTTCTCACTGAGCTCCTGTGTCCCTGGGGCAGCAGCTCTTTCACTGAGCTCCTGTGTCCCAGGGGCAGTGGCTCTTCTCACTGAGCTCCTGTGTCCCAAGCGCAGTGGCTCTTCTCACTGAGCTCCTGTGTCCCAAGGGCAGTGGCTCTTCTCACTGAGCTCCTATGTAGTAGGTGGCAGCTCTTCTCATTGAGCTCCTGTGTCCCAAGGACAGCGGCTCTTCTTACTGAGCTCCTGTGTCCCAGGGACAGCAGGTCTTTTCGCTGAGCTTCTGTGTCCCAGGGGCAGCGGCTTTTCTCACTGAGCTTCTGTGTCCCAGGGGCAGTGGCTCTTCTCACTGAGCTCCTGTGTCCCAAGGGCAGTGGCTCTTCTCACTAAGCTCCTATGTAGTAGGTAGCAGCTCTTCTCCCTGAGCTCCTGTGTCCAAGGGGCAGTGGCTCTTCTCACTGAGCTCCTGTGTCCCAAGGGCAGTGGCTCTTCTCATGGAGCTCCTGTGTCCCAAGGGCAGTGGCTCTTCTCACTGAGCTCCTATGTAGTAGGTGGCAGCTCTTCTCATTGAGCTCCTGTGTCCCAGGGACAGCGGCTCTTTTTACTGAGCTCCTGTGTCCCAGGGGCAGCGGCTTTTCTCACTGAGCTCCTGTGTCCCAGGGACAGCAGGTCTTTTCGTTGAGCTTCTGTGTCCCAGGGGCAGCGGCTTTTCTCACTGAGCTTCTGTGTCCCAGGGGCAGTGGCTCTTCTCACTGAGCTCCTGTGTCCCAAGGGCAGTGGCTCTTCTCACTAAGCTCCTATGTAGTAGGTAGCAGCTCTTCTCCCTGAGCTCCTGTGTCCAAGGGGCAGTGGCTCTTCTCACTGAGCTCCTGTGTCCCAAGGGCAGTGGCTCTTCTCACTAAGCTCCTATATAGTAGGTAGCAGCTCTTCTCCCTGAGCTCCTGTGTCCAAGGGGCAGTGGCTCTTCTCACTGAGCTCCTGTGTCCCAAGGGCAGTGGCTCTTCTCACTAAGCTCCTATGTAGTAGGTAGCAGCTCTTCTCACTGAGCTCCTGTGTCCCAGGGGCAGCGGCTCTTCTCCCTGAGCTCTTGTGTTCCAGGGGTAGCGGCTCTTCTCACTGAGCTCCTGTGTCCCAGGGGCAGCGGCTCTTCTCACTGAGCTCCTGTGTCCCAGGGACAGCGGCTCTTCTCACTGAGCTCCTGTGTCCCAGGGCCAGTGGCTCTTTTTACTGAGCTCCTGTGTCCCAGGGGCAGCGGCTCTTTTCACTGAGCTCCTGTGTCCCAGGGACAGCGGCTCTTCTCAATGAGCTCCTGTGTCCCAGGGGCAGTGGCTTTTCTCACTGAGCTCCTGTGTTCCAGGGGCGGTGGCTCTTTTTACTGAGCTCCTGTGTCCCAAGGGCAGTGGCTTTTCTCACTGAGCTCCTATGTCCCAGGGGCACTGGCTCTTCTCACTTAGCTCCTGTGTCCCAGGGCCAGTGGCTCATCTCACTGAGCTCCTGTGTCCCAGGGGCAGCATCTCATCCCACTTAGCTCCTGTGTCCCAGGGGCAGCGGCTCTTCTCACTGAGCTCCTGTGTCCCAGGGGCAACATCTCATCCCACTTAGCTCCTGTGTTTCAGGGGCAGCAGCTCTTCTCCCTGAGCTCTTGTGTTCCAGGGGTAGTGGCTCTTTTCAGTGAGCTCCTGTGTCCCAGGGGCAGCGGCTCTTCTCCCTGAGCTCTTGTGTTCCAGGGGTAGCGGCTCTACTCACTGAGCTCCTGTGTCCCAGGGGCAGCGGCTCTTCTCACTGAGCTCCTGTGTCTCAGGGGCAGCGGCTCTTTTCACTGAGCTCCTGTGTCCCTGGGGCAGCAGCTCTTTCACTGAGCTCCTGTGTCCCAGGGGCAGTGGCTCTTCTCACGGAGCTCCTGTGTCCCAATCGCAGTGGCTCTTCTCACGGAGCTCCTGTGTCCCAAGGGCAGTGGCTCTTCTCACTGAGCTCCTATGTAGTAGGTGGCAGCTCTTCTCATTGAGCTCCTGTGTCCCAGGGACAGCGGCTCTTTTTACTGAGCTCCTGTGTCCCAGGGGCAGCGGCTTTTCTCACTGAGCTCCTGTGTCCCAGGGGCAGAAGCTCTTCCCACTGAGCTCCTGTGTCCCAGGGACAGCAGGTTTTTTCATTGAGCTTCTGTGTCCCAGGGGCAGCAGCTTTTCTCACTGAGCTTCTGTGTCCCAGGGGCAGTGGCTCTTCTCACTGAGCTCCTGTGTCCCAAGGGCAGTGGCTCTTCTCACTAAGCTCCTATGTAGTAGGTAGCAGCTCTTCTCCCTGAGCTCCTGTGTCCAAGGGGCAGTGGCTCTTCTCACTGAGCTCCTGTGTCCCAAGGGCAGTGGCTCTTCTCACTAAGCTCCTATGTAGTAGGTAGCAGCTCTTCTCACTGAGCTCCTGTGTCCCAGGGGCAGCGGCTCTTCTCCCTGAGCTCTTGTGTTCCAGGGGTAGCGGCTCTTCTCACTGAGCTCCTGTGTCCCAGGGGCAGCGGCTCTTCTCACTGAGCTCCTATGTCCCAGGGACAGCGGCTCTTCTCACTGAGCTCCTGTGTCCCAGGGCCAGTGGCTCTTTTTACTGAGCTCCTGTGTCCCAGGGACAGCGGCTCTTCTCAATGAGCTCCTGTGTCCCAGGGGCAGTGGCTTTTCTCACTGAGCTCCTGTGTTCCAGGGGCGGTGGCTCTTTTTACAGAGCTCCTGTGTCCCAAGGGCAGTGGCTTTTCTCACTGAGCTCCTATGTCCCAGGGGCACTGGCTCTTCTCACTTAGCTCCTGTGTCCCAGGGCCAGTGGCTCATCTCACTGAGCTCCTGTGCCCCAGGGGCAGCATCTCATCCAACTTAGCTCCTGTGTCCCAGGGGCAGCGGCTCTTCTCACTGAGCTCCTGTGTCCCAGGGGCAGTGGCTCTTCTCACTGAGCTCCTATGTCCCAGTGGCAGTGGCTCTTCTCACTTAGCTCCTGTGTCCCAGGGCCAGTGGCTCATCTCACTGAGCTCCTGTGTCCCAGGGGCAGCATCTCATCCCACTTAGCTCCTGTGTCCCAGGGGCAGCGGCTCTTCTCACTGAGCTCCTGTGTCCCAGGGGCACTGGCTGTTCTCACTTAGCTATTGTTAGAATTTGGGTTACCACCAGGGGCGCGGGGGCCCGGGCTCGCGTCTCTGTCCGGTTTCCCCCACTTTGGCGGTTGGTTGTGTGCCGACACGCACGTCCACTGGTCGGCCGAGCGCCACTCTGGTCAGTGCGCTCCGCCGGGGGGAGGCGGTTTTATGATTCCCCCCAGTAGTCATGTGACTTCCCTCCGCCCTGTGGGCAGGGAGTTCTACATATAAACCTGGTCGGCCAGTCTTTCATTGCCAGTGTTTGGTTTTGATCCCTTCTGCTGACACCTGCTATCTTCGACCTGACTTCTAGTGTTTGACTACTGCTTGCCTCTGACTTCGCCTCTGGTTATCCTTCGGTACTGTGCACGTGCTTTCTGGTTCTGACCCTGCCTGGTTTTTGATTATTCTCTGGTTGCTGATTACGTCTTGTTAGCTATTCAGGTTCCCACCTGTCTGTCTCCAAGTCCCTCCATCCTGGGATTCCTGACACTTGTGCAGCGCAGGGATCATCGCCCAGTCGTCGCCCTGGGGCCTAGCCCATGGGGGCAAGTAGGTAGGGACACGGAAGAGGGTTGGCATAAGGTGTCCCTGTCCATCTGCCCTGGCCAGCCCTAACAGCTCCTGTGTCCCAGGGGCAGTGGCTCTTCTCACTGAGCTACTGTGTCTCATGGGCAGCGGCTCTTCTCACTGATCTTCTATGTAGTAGGTAGCAGCTCTTCTCACTGAGCTTCTGTGTCCCAGGGGCAGTGGCTCTTCTCGCTGAGCTCCTGTGTCCCAGGGGCAGTGACTCTTCTCACTGAGCTCCTGTGTCCTGGGTGGTGGTTCTTCTCACTGAGCTCCTGTGTTCCAGAGGAAACTACTCTTCTCACTGAGCTTCTGTGTCCTCAGCAGTGGCTCTACTTACTGAGCTTCTGTGTCCTCAGCAGTGGCTCTACTTACTGAGCTTCTGTGTCCTGGGCAGTGGCTCTACTTACTGAGCCTCTGTGTCCTCAGCAGTGGCTCTTCTTACTGAGCTTCTGTGTCCTCAGCAGTGGCTCTTCTTACTGAGCTTCTGTGTCCTCAGCAGTGGCTCTTCTTACTGAGCTTCTGTGTCCTCAGCAGTAGCTCTTCTTACTGAGCTTCTGTGTCCTCAGCAGTGGCTCTTCTTACTGAGCTTCTGTGTCCTCAGCAGTGGCTCTTCTTACTGAGCTTCTGTGTCCTCAGCAGTGGCTCTTCTTACTGAGCTTCTGTGTCCTCAGCAGTGGCTCTTCTTTCTGAGCTTCTGTGTCCTCAGCAGTAGCTCTTCTTACTGAGCTTCTGTGTCCTTGGCAGTGGCTCCTCTCACTGAGCTCCTGTGTCCTGGGCAGCTGCTCTTCTCACTGAGCTCCTGTGTGGTGACTCTTCTCACTGAGCTCCTGTGTTCTGGGTGGTGGCTCTTCTTACTGAGCTCCTGTGTTCTGGGTGGTGGCTCTTCTCACTGTGCTCCTGCTGCAGTTTGGGGTCACTCAAATCCCTTAGTACCTCCGCACAGGCCATTCGATGGTTGGGGTGGGGGATTGGCAGAGACAGCGCATGGTTTTCTTGGTATAAATCCTTGTCTTATATCATACAAGTCATGGTCTCCTTTGGACTAGGGTGAACGGCCGAATATTCCTGGTTTACTCCAGGCTGTCCTCCGTGGTTTGTGCTAGCCTGTGCTCTGCTCAGTGGTTTGTGTTAGGCTTTACTTGGTGTTTGTGTTAGGCTTTACTTGGTGGTTTGCTTCAGGCTGTACTCTGCTGTTTGCTGCGGGCTGTACTCTGCAGTTTGCTGCGGGCTGTACTCTGCGGTTTGCTGCGGGCTGTACTCTGCGGTTTGCTGCGGGCTGTGCTCTGCGGTTTGCTGCGGGCTGTGCTCTGCGGTTCGCTGCGGGCTGTGCTCTGCGGTTCGCTGCGGGCTGTGCTCTGCGGTTCGCTCCGGGCTGTGCTCTGCGGTTCGCTCCGGGCTGTGCTCTGCGGTTCGCTCCGGGCTGTGCTCTGCGGTTCGCTCCGGGCTGTGCTCTGCGGTTCGCTCCGGGCTGTGCTCTGCGCTTTGCTCCGGGCTGTACTCTGCGCTTTGCTCCGGGCTGTACTCTGCGCTTTGCTCCGGGCTGTTCTCTGCGCTTTGCTCCGGGCTGTACTCTGCGCTTTGCTCAGGGCTGTACTCTGCGCTTTGCTCCGGGCTGTACGCTGCGGTTTGCTCCGGGCTGTACGCTGCGGTTTGCTCTAGATTGTTTTTAGTGATGCCGTAGGGTTTCTAATTTAATGCCAGAGTAGAACTGCAGATTTGTAATTTGCCTGGACAGGGTTGTGCATAGAAATAGCAACATGTGTCCTGCTAAAGTGCAGGAGTGACGCCACGATGTGTGTACTCTGATTCATGCTCATTGTTCAGCTTTCTGCTGTAATCTGGGGGATGTGATTGGCTGGCCTGAATCTCCCAAGGTAACCTGGCTGTGTTGGGTTTAGTTCCCGGATTTCCAGTACTGCACTGTGAGGGTGACATGAGAACAGCCTGCTTTTAGCTCCTTCTCCAGCTAATCTGGACACTTGTAATTGTAATGGCAGCTTCCAGGCACGGGAGAGCTGATTTCATTATTGAATTTCCCAGTGAGAAGCCGTTATTTGGAGACATGGTCATTCTCCACTGCAAATTATCCTCACATATGACATAACTGCGAACATCAGCCAAAGCTGCTCCTTAAAGCTGATTAAATTTCCTGGGAGCGATCAGACGGGAGCAGACTCTTGTTGATTGCCGAATTGGACATAATCAACAGTATGTGAACATTATGTGAATGAATTGGGCATTAACAATGAAGTAGCTAAGATTTATATGCAGGCTGAAGAACACAGGGTGGGCTTGTAAGAATCTCCCTGCTGGGGGCAATTTTATCAGTTTTTAGTAATACACTGTACAGGCCCCAATTACACTGTAACTGGAGCACTGTGCATCCACTGTCCTGGAAGAAACTGGGCATCCACTGTTCTGTAGGGAGCTGGGAAGCTGCGCCTCCACTGTCCTGGAAAAAACTGGGCATCCACTATCCTGCAGGGAGCTGGGAAGCTGCGTCTCCACTGTCCTGGAAGGAGCTGGGAAGCCGCGCCTCCACTCTCCTGCAGGGAGCTGGGAAGCCGCACCTCCACTGTCCTGGAGGCAGGTGGAAAGCCGCTCACTGCCCTGCAGGGAGCTGGGAAGCTGCGCCTCCACTGTCCTGCAGGGAGCTGGGAAGCTGCGGCTCCACTCTCCTGCAGGGAGCTGGGAAGCTGCGCCTCCACTGTCCTGCAGGGAGCTGGGAAGCTGCGCTTCCTCTGTCCTGGAGGCCGCTGGGAAGCCGCTCACTGTCCTGTAGGCATATATTGTATTTCAGCTGCACTTCAGTAGCGGTAAGCGATTCCAGCGACCTCATTGGTTGTTGGGTACACACCCCCCTTTGGAGATGTGCGCGAGTGCTACTTCAGGGGCCCCTGGGGGGTTAGGGTTTAGGCTTTAGGGTTGGGGTTAGGTTTGGGGTTAGGGTTAGCGGTTTGCGGTTAGGGTTTAGGGTTGGGGTTAGCTGCCGACCCTCCTACAGCCCTGCTGCTGCTTATTTAACGGGCCGCCGACTCGTGTACATCTCCAAAGGGGTGTGTGTACCCAACAACCAATGAGGTCACTGGAATCGCTCACCGCTACTGAAGTGCGGCTGAAATACAAAATATGCGTCCTGTAGAGAGCTGGGAAGTTGCGCTTCCTCAGTCCTGAAGGCAGCTGGGAAGCCGCTCACTGTCCTGGAGGGAGCTGGGAAGCCGCTCACTGTCCTGGAGGGAGCTGGGAAGCCGCGCCTTTTCTGTCCTGCAGGGAGCTGGGAAGCCACAACTAAACTGTCCTGCAGGGAGCTGGGAAGCCTCACCCTCACTGTCCTGCAGGGAGCTGGGAAGCCCCACCCTCACTGTCCTGGCTTCTATTGTAGATTAATGAATACTCATGGACCTAATTACCAAAGCCTGTGATATTTGACTGCATTGGGACAAGTACAATCACTGCAGAATATTTTCACACCATACAACAACAAAGACTAAATGGGAGAATAACATGTTTATATCAAGACTGTCCCTCCTCCATGTGTGCTGTGATTAGCCACATATGGGATGCACAGATGTCTCATAACTGTATGCATAACGCCTATCATCAGCCCAGTCATGTGTGAAGTGCTCTGTCCCTCTCGCTTGACCGTTTTGGATGGACACAAGCTGCGGGACATCATGACACGTAATACAGATGAATGCGGCCGGACAGGAATGAGTGCACCCTTTACTTCTAGGACCAGAATTAAAGATGCTCACATTTCCAGCCACCTCAGACTCACACATGGTCAGTAGTCAGTGCGCTCATCCTCCCAACTATGGCAGGTTGTAATCTGACCTGTCCACTCGGCATCCTCACTCCAGGTCCCGCTGCCCCTAGAAAGCCGGCTCAAGAGATTGTTTATTTCTAGATGGCAGCATCATTCTACATTTGTATTTTCACTGTGCATCTGAAGAGTCATCTGTGTCCACATGTAGTGCTGAGAGGCTGCAGATATCCTGTGCATCACTGTGCTCTAACCTATAACCTTCACTATGAACATGCTGTTACTTTATTGACTGCCTCCACACAGAATACTGGCTGATCGCCTGGAAGTCTCTGGGATCCATCTCCCTGCAGTTTATGTATCCCTGATACCTCACAAGGTCCTGGGGCCACCAGCTGCTTATCTCACAGGTTATCACTGGCACCTCTTGACGGTGTAGGGCCACTAGCATCCTATCCCTCCTGATGGCAGGGGTGACCTGCCACCTGATGGCACTAGTAATCTACCTTCTGATAAAAGTGGTGACCTGCCTCCTGAGGACACTGGTAATCTGTCTTCTGATAACAGTGGTGGTCTGCGGTCTGCTGACAGGGCTCTGACAACTGCTAAGACTTGATATAGTGGTTGCTTGCAGGTAACAGATGTGAGGATGTGACAACAGGCTGATTGTCAATACTAACAGATGAAAAGCTGTGACTGGGGATGCATTCAGTACATGATTGTTGTGGAGTTCTCCCTGAGGCTAATTTCACATGGGCAAGCACGATATCTGGCCATGAAACTCTTCCCGAAGTTGCGCTCACCAACATGTGTGGTACCCGTGTATGCAAGGCATGTTTGTGTCAAAAATACCTCCCATCGCTTTAGTACAGTTGCCGTGCCGCAGGATTGGTAAGTGTTTCCCATTGTTTTCAATGGAAAACCTTGAACGCCATATGATGTGTTTTCCAGCCCCATTGAAAACAATGGGCGAGGCCTTCCAAGGGAACGCCCAAAGATAGGACATGCCGCAATTTTTTTCCGGCACCACGATGGGTTTTGTATTCGTGTGAGATTTGTGCGTCTTGCAACGCACAAATCTCGCGCAATTTTCTCGGCTGTGTGAAAGCAGCCTCACACTGTAACCCAGCCCTTGTGTACTGTGGGTTGATGTGATTTCCTCTCTTCTCTTACAGTGCTCCAGGGAGGTTGGAGAATCCGGGACGATTAGCCGGACAGAGTTCTGCTCCTCAAACGTTTAGACAAACCCCTGAAAGCACAAAAGAAGTGAAAAGCCATGTCTCCCCATCCCAGCAGGCATCTGACGTCTCCAGGAGGACCCTGCAGGTGGAAAGCAAAGGTCACCGTGCAGGAAGATCACCCTCAGCATCTCCCGACAGAGGCACCACCCCAACCTCACCCTACTCAGTGCCGCAGATCGCCCCTCTCCCCAGCAGCACGCTCTGCCCTATATGCAACACAACAGACCTCACCTCCTCTCCAAATCAGCCAAACTTCAACAAATGCACCCAGTGTCGCAGCGAGGTGTGCAACCAATGTGGCTTCAACCCCAACCCTCATCTGACAGAGGTAATGGTGTATACTCCAGTTGTATCCAGAGCTGCACTCCTTATTCTGCTGTTACATCATGGTTCATGCTCCAATCAGATCTGCACTCACTAATTTGCTGTTATACCATATCTGCACTCCAGACACATCCAGAGCTGCATACAAAATTCTGCAGGCTGATTTTTAATCTGTTGCCGAGTTATAAAGTTATCCCCTATCCACAGAATAGGGGATAACTTTATGATCGTGGGCGTTGACTACCGGGACCCCCACCGATCATAAAGTTATTCCCTATTCCGTAGATAGGGTATAATTTTATAATTTGGTACAGCCCCTTTAATGACCTTGTAGAGGACTAAAGATAGAATATCGATACCTGCAGATGACACTGAGCTCTGTGAGCTGATGAATGCTGAGCAGGAGACTATAATATTACAGAGGAGGAGAATATAATATTACAGGGGGATTCGGGGCAGCTGGAGGTTTGGCTGGAGAGATAGTAAATGTGTTTGTGTGCGGCTGTCTCCACTGAAATATATGGAGTATGCGGCAATTAACGCAATAGATGAGGATCTCAGAGTTGACATTTATGGAATATTTGGTAAAGGTTGAGCTCACTCAGGATAGGTCATCAATAGTTGATCGGTGGAGGTCTGCTGCTCAGGATCCCCGCCGATCAGCTGATTGAAGTGACAGCGACGCTCAGGTGAGCACTACTGTCACTTCAGTCCAAACGAGGCACAGCGCTGTATATTGTGCAGTGGCTGTGCCTGGTATTGCAACTCAGTCCCATTGACATGAACGGGACCAAGCTGCTTTCAGGCCATGTGATTGAAGAACGTGATGTCATAGTCCAAAGAGGCCATAGCGCTCACCCGAGAACCGCAGCCTCTTCAATCAGCTGGAATTCTGAGTAGTGGACTCCCACCAATCAGCTATTGGTAACCTATCCTAAAGATCGGTCATCCGCAGTTAACGGCTGGAAAACCCCTTCAAGGCTACATTCACACGAGCAAACGTGTTATCAGGCCGGGTTTGTCAATGTTTGTTTTACCCGCGGGTAAGAGGCGTTTTTCATGCAAAACATCTCACATCACATCACTCCTGTGCAATTCCAATCCTCCGGCGCTTGTTTCACGCTCGTCGGAGGATCGGCAAGTATTTCCCATTGATTTCAATGGGAAACATCACATTGCACTCGCGTGCACATCGCATGGCTTGTGATGTGTTTGACTGTCCCATTGAACGCAATGGGCGATTCCTCCAAGGAACGCGAAAAAATACGACATGCAGCAATTTTTCACCTCGTGAGGGAAAATAAAAAAAAAAAAAAAATGGCTAATGTGTATGACTCCAATCTAAAGAATGGAGCTCATATTCGCGTGAGTTTTGTGCATCTCAAAACTTGTGCAAGATTCAAGCTTGTGTGAATGTAGCCTAAGAATGGAAAACTATGGAGAAAACTACAGCTCCCAGCAGGTCCTGAAGGTCTTCAACTCTCAGGGCATACTGGGAGTTATAGTTCCCCACGGAAAGGAGAAGAATGACAAGAATTTGTTAATGATTTTATTTCAGTCACCTAGTAGGAGAACGAGCGCGCACCTCTTAGGGCTCCCACACACTCACGTTTTTTTTTAACGCTGCGTTTTTTTATGTCAATGGGACTTTCTAATGTTAAAAATGCATTGTAAGTTTGTGCTTTGCAATTTTTGTGCGAAGCGTTTTTAACATTAGAAAGTCCCATTGACATTTGTGCTAAAAAAACCGCAAGTGTGTCAGAGCCCTAATCGTAGAAGCTTTTGCCGTGTCCTTGTCTCGAACTAGGGGCCCTCCCAGTACCCTGAAGACTAGCCCTTACCTTAGACTGTTTCAGTCCTGGGGTCCCTGTCAATAACTGCTGCCCAGCCTAGATAATGGCCAGCCTACAGCTTTGCCTGCTCGTCAATATGATAATAATCTGGGCAGTGTGTTACTTGAAATCCTGGCGTTAATATATGGAGGCACGGTGGCTGAGATGCTGTACACTGTCTGCATGTAGTACCACAAGTGTACTGTGTCAGGCACTGCTCATTTGGGAAGGTGGTGATTCGCCCACTTCCCAGCAGATCAGTTCAAGCCTGGGTGCTGGTTACTGCGTCGTCAATGTGTCCCGCTTGCCTATATAATGTAGCACAGCTCCCAGGAGTCGGTGCTGCACACTGCCCTGACCATGATGGGTGATTTTGTCCCCAGGTCCGGTCTGCAACGTCTTTGGAGACGTCACTTCTGCTCATGCGTTGCTCTGGTTTGGGCACCAGCCACACACTAGCAGCAGATTTGCATGTCCTGGATGGGCAGTAACAGTGTCCTAATTAGTGGGGACCTGATGACCTGGCAGTGAGCGGCAGAGGGCTCGTGGACTCTGACTGGTCCAGATTCTAGTTTGTACTATGTGTTTAGCTGATTATTTCATGTGTCAGCCGCTGCTCGTGTTCAGGGCAATTTCCGTCATGCGTTGTTATTCTTCTACTGTATCTTATGACGAGGATCTGTGCGTGGCGCTGATTATCCTGTAACTTGTCAATATTTGTTCAGTAGCGCTGTATCCAGGGGATTACCGTAATGAGAAGCTCGCTGTTCCCACGCAGCCTCTTAATTAAGTTCATTCATACATTAGCGTGTCAAAGAGTCTCCCAAGGGACAGATCAACGAGTCCGAGAGATGCCTTCCCAGAGCAAGTAGTTAGCAAATGTGTACAGGATGGTCGCTTGGGTGGTTAGGGAGGATGGTGCCCACCGAGTCGCCATATCGCTGGCCCATAGAACGTTACTAATTATTTGATTGCCTCCAGTTGACATATCTGTTTGCATCTTGAGGTCCTGCCATCTCTGACCAGTCACTGACCCCTGTCTGCTCTCTTCACAGGTGAAGGAATGGCTGTGCCTGAATTGCCAGATGCAGCGGGCTCTTGGGATGGACATGACTACTGCGACCAGATCGAAGAGCCAGCAGCAGCTCCACTCTCCACTGTCTCCCTCACTATCTCCAGCCAAGCAGATGAAACCTCTGTCGCAGTCTCTCCATCAGCTCCCGCTATCAGATTCTCCTCCGCTGGTGGCAAAGCATCACCAACAACCACCACCTGCTCAACAGCCCCCACAGTCCCAACACCACCCTCAGCCGCCACCTGCTCAGCAGCCCCCTCATTCCCAACACCACTCTCAGCCGCCATCTGCTCAGCAGCCCCCTCATTCCCAGCACCACCCTCAGCCACCACCTGCTCAGCAGCCCCCTCATTCCCAGCACCACCCTCAGCAGCCCCCTCATTCCCAGCACCACCCTCAGCATCCACCTCATTCCCAGCACCACCCTCAGCCGCCACCTGCTCAGCATCCCCCTCAGTCCCAGCACCACCCACAGGCCCATCCTCCAACCCAGCAGCAGTATCGTCCCCAACAGCCGCCAGGTCAATCACAGGATCGAACTCAAAGCCATCATCCCCCAAAATCGCAATACCAGCCTCAAGTCCAACAGAAACAACAGGCCCAAAGTAAACCCCAACAGAAGCCACAAGGCCACTACCAGTCCCAGGTGAAGGGTGGTGCAGAGACATCCTTGGGGAGTGCGCAGGTAGAGGGCACCGCTGTGTCTCATCCGCAAGGTAAACCCCAACCCACCCAACCAAGGGAACAATTCAGCCAAGGCCAAGCAAAACCTGCTGCTCCTCTGGAGGCTCTGAGGAACTCTCCCCAACATTCTCAAGGAAAGCCTTCCCCGGGTGAACAGAGGAAAAACCTGGGGGGTTCTCCTGCAAAAACCCCTGCATCATCTGCCCAGGAGCAAGCCCAGGCCCAGGAGGGGCTGACAGGAAAGCTGTTTGGGTTTGGGGCTTCTCTCTTGAACCAGGCAAGCACGCTGATGTCTGTTCCTGAACCGACCCCACAGAATCAGCAGTCCCCGGGCAAAGTGCCTCCAAAAATAGTTTTTAGCGATGCAAGCAAAGACTTGGGCACAAAACCCCAGGGGTCAGCATCCCCTGCCCCGAGCCGGGCCGAGGCCTCCCCTCTTCACAAGCCTGGGAGGAGTGAACACATTAAGCCAAAGGATGTGCCGAAAGTCGTGTGCCCATTGTGCAAAACAGAACTGAACGTGGGATCCAGCGACCTCCCCAACTACAACAGCTGCACCTCCTGCAAAAAGCAAGTGTGCAACCTCTGCGGCTTCAACCCCACCCCCCACTTGGTGGAGGTAAGTGACCACTTTATACATGTCTGTCACTGAGGCTCCGCCCTCTTCTGCCCTGGGTTATACTGTATAAGAGGTGGAGCAGAGTGGTCTCCAGCGGGGAATCTCTGGCCGCTCTTCGCCTCCTCTCCCTGCCTACTACTTCAGTCACAGCCAGAGCTTCGGTCACAGCTCTGCTCTTGTCACTCAGGGCGCCTACCCACTTGCATTGCCGATTTTCGCGCGTGAAAAATGCGGCGTTTTTGCGCGTTTTTTGCGCGTTTTTTGTGCGTTTTCCCGCTGCATTTTTTGCGCGTTTTTTGCAGCCCTCCATTGACAATCATGGGTTCATTAAGAGAAAAATAAGGAGACATATGCAACTGACAGTTCCTATGTGAAAAAACCCCACGAAACGGAAAAAAAACCCAGATGGACAAGAACACATTCTATACTAATTGCTCTTGAGAAAAAACGCAAAACATCACAGGAAAAAAAATCGCAAGTGGGTAGGTACCCTTAGAAGACATCCACCAGCTTGCCTTGGAGTAAGTGAAGCTCCCACAATGCTCTGCTCTCCAAGTCAGCAAAGCTGTAACTACATCTCTGGGTATGACAGGAGTAGAAGTCATGAAGTTACCTCGGGCCTGGAATTAATCAGATAGTCCAGGCGGGGTTTGTGATGTTCTTGTATGCAGAGATGTTTGTGAAAAGTGGGTGTGGTTAATTTTGTGGGTGTGGTCAATTGTGAGCGTGGTTAAAGCCTCCCTTACACAGGCATTTGCAGAAAAACGCTGCGTTTACTGTTGTTTCAGACCAGTTTCAGCAGCGCTGGCATGCGTTAGTTATGCCAGCGTTGTGGCTGCGTTTTCAGCACAGTTGAAAACGCAGCCAAGGAAGCTGAAAAAAAAAGCAATACTTACTAGCAGGTGCCGTCCGGGTCCCTGGCGCTGATCTCTGGCACTGCTCCAGACTTCCTGTGCACTGACAGATCATCTATTGCTGGTAGCAAGGTTTAAGAACCCCACCTCCAGGAAGAGATTGCTGTGATTGGTTCTCTGCGCTGGCTTCAGCCAATAAGAGCTGGCGAGCTATGATTGGCTGAGGCAATCAATGAATCGCTGTGATTGGTGCATCAAGCCAGCGCCAAGAACCAGTCACAGCAATCTCTTGCTGGAGGCGGGGTTCTTAAACCAAGTTGTACCGTGTTTTCAGCAGTGCTGAAACCGCTGCCCATTCATTTTAATGGGTACCGCACAGTTGAAAATGGCCAAAGATAGAACATGCATCGCTGTCAAAGTGCAGAATTGAAGACGCTGCGTTTTGACGCTTGTGTGAATGGCCCCATTGAAATGCATGGGAGCGTTGTACAGGGTTTAGCGCAGCACTGAAAAGGTAACACTAAACGCTGTATAGAAACATCTGTGTGAGGGAGGCCTAACTGTTTCTGGGTGTAGTATTTTACCATGGGTATGCATTGTGCAGTGATACTTAAAGGAAATCTGCCTTATCTGAGTACAGCATAAACTGGTGACAGTGCCGGACTCCATTTGGGGTTCACTTACTTCATTTGGTGCTGTGGTTTTCACAAAATAAAAAAAATTATTTCCTGCAATAAACAGAGGATGGAGCCCTGTACGTCATATTTGTAATCCAGTCCTTGATATTTATGAGCTCCCCATGGTACGCAGTTATCCCACCAGCAAAATAGTGAGCGCAGCTTTGGACTATTATACAGAATGTAACTCAGGATCAGTACAGGATTAGTAATGTATGTACACAGTGACTCCACTAGCAGAATAGTGAGTGTGGGTCTGTGCTGCATACAGGGGGGCTTCTGCCATAATGTGAGTGATGGGTACCTGCTACAGGGAATAGTCCAGGGGCATCCCCCACAGTTGTCTTTTTCCACACATAGGACGGTGCTGGGACTCTGCCTTCCTCCCCTTCCCCTTCCTAAATGATTTGCGTTGTGGGTATATTCGGACAATAAGCTTCATCTGGCGGCCAGCATCTCGCTCCCTGATTACTATGTGTTGAACAATGAGAAGGAAATTGCTAAGAAATCAGAGTGATAGAAGAAAACAAAAGTAATTCCTGATTGCGCAAATTCCTATTTCTTCCCTTCCTGTCTCAAAATCAACTGATTGTCTGCTGCTGAGAAGTGGCTTCTGCTAACTACAGGGGTGGGAGCGCCGCAGGACGCAGGCATCGTGGTATGGCCATCACGTCACGGGATAATCAATACGTACACCTGATAACGGTGCATGCTGTATACTTCAGTCCAGTGCTGCAGTTCTCAGGGATTCATGTTAGCCTTGGAGGCTGCAGGACTTCCCATCACCCTTCTGCTGCTGCTGGTTAGTGTCTGTATAGAGCTACAGTCAGGTTCACAGGTCTGTGGATGGTGACACTTTTAATCATTTCTCCTCTGTAACCTCACAGTGGATGTGACACGACTTTCCGCTCCTCTATCTCCCACGCTTCTATTTATACTCGATTGCTACTTCATCCAGGACCCCGTCTCTTGGGATCAGCGGTCCTGTGGATAACTTTTAATCTGGCCCATCCGCTTTAGGCAGGGCTCACACAAGCATAATTCACTGCGTGCTGCCCGCCAGAGGTATGTGCGCGACACACAGCAAGTACGAAATTAAATTGCCTACTTGGTGCGTGCCGCCAATCACCATGCACTATCTTGGTGTGTATGCGCATTTAATACACGCTATGATAGAACATGGTGCGATTTTTCTTGCACGCGTATTTCGTGCAATTTGTGTGATTGGCAACATGGCAGCCTATGGCAGATCGATGCAGCATATTACACATGCACAACCTACGCACGTAATACACTTTGATCATTGTCCTGTTGGAAGGTCCAATGATACCCAAGCTTCAGCTTCCTCACAGAAGGCATGATGTTTTCTCCTAGGATTTCCCGATATGTGATTGAACCCATCTTGTCCTCCTCACCCTGCATGGATCCAGAGGACGCAGAGCCTCACCGAGCCACCGCCATGCTCCATGTAGGCAGACATACCGCTGAGCCATAGGTCTCAGAAGTCCCAGTTTTGTTTAATTGCTCCGCAAAACACAATCCCCAAATCCTGCTGCTATTTATATGGGTTTTAGCATATCAGATGTGACTTTTCTTGTGCTTTTGGGTTAGAAGCGGTTGTACGTCTTGGAGTTCAGGTATGAAGACCTAAGTGTTTAGTATGCACCTTACTGCGCAAACAGAAGCCTCATTGCCGCTGCCACCAGAACTTGCTGCAAGTCTTCTGCAGTCACTGGACGGTTTTTGACCCCCTGCCTCCTTAGGAACTTGGTGACAGCCGGTGATAGCGTCCTCTTTCTGCCACATCCAGGTGGTGCAGCCAGTGTTCCTCTAACTTTAAACTTGTAAATTGCTTCTATTTGTACCTCTTGGAACATTCAGTGTCTTTGCTATATTCTTGTATTCTTTTCCTTGTTTGCACAAGGCCATGATCTTTTCTCTTTACCTTTCAGACTATACTCTCTTGACTTAGCCATGTTTCTAATGTCACAGTTAACAAAGCCCCCGCCAGTCCTGGTGTTTGATGTGTTTTATCTCAAGCACACCTGATGCAACTAATTAAGCACTTGATTAGTTACATCAGGTTCCCTTAAGGCAGCACCTAATTTGCAAATATGTGCTATAATAGGTGATTTTATTCTGAGACTGCAGTAGCCATTAAAAGTGGCATTTTGTGGTGAATTTGGATTAAGCAGTTGTTATATTAGTTGTGTTGCGCTATTAAAATTGTTCTTTTGATTTTTCTTTTTTTTCAAACAGCTAAAAGTGTGTAAATTTGACAAAGAAACCTAATTTGCAATGGAGGTTGAACAATTTTGTAACTGTAGCTCTTGTAGTTGCCAGTCAATACTTACCCTGGAGATCGGCGAAGTGCAGTGGTTGGCATCTCTTCATTTATTAGAAGTGGCGCTAATTATGTGAATGCAGACACCTCAGTAGCTGTGGTGGGTGATCTCCCTCAATATGACGAGATGAGGTTTTGCAGAGATGGTTTTGTTCTCGCTTTTGTTGTTGCATTCTCAGAATGTGGTGAACAGAACGCTGGACGGCAACGCCTGTAAACACAATCTGGCACTAGATGCAGAAAAAAAGAAATATCCGCTATAAATAACAAACAACCGGCGCAGATGGATCCAAAACCACAGCATATTTCCTGCGTAGATTAACCCTTTACTTGGACCCATGAAGCACAAATAGGTCAGCATGCAGTGCCCTGCAATCAAGTTACTAAAACCCCCCAAAGTGAAAAGCAGAAATTATAAGTGCACATGTGCAAGCTACTCATCCTCTGAGCTGCTGTTTCCTGTATCTCTCTTCCCTGTGCTGCTGTTTACTGTATCTCCTCTGTGCTGCTGTTTATTGTATCTAGTCTACTCTGCTGTTTGCTGTGTCTCCTCTGCGCTGCTGTTTATTGCATTTCCACTGTGCTGTTGTTTCCTGCATTTCTCTCCTGTTTGCTTCCTCCTCTGTGCTGCTGTTTGCTGTGTCTCCTCTATGCTGCTGTTTGCTGTGTCTCCTCTATGCTGCTGTTTGCTGTGTCTCCTCTATGCTGCTGTTTGCTGTGTCTCCGCTGTGCCGCTGTTTTCTGCATCTCTCTCCTATTTGCTGCTGTTTGCTGTGTCTCCGCTGTGCTGCTGAGCTGCTGTGTCTCTGCTGAGCTGCTGTGTCTCTGCTGAGCTGCTGTTTGCTGTGTCTCTGCTGAGCTGCTGTTTGCTGTGTCTCTGCTGAGCTGCTGTTTGCTGTGTCTTCGCTGTGCTGCTGTTTTCTGCATCTCTCTCCTATGTGCTGCTGTTTGCTGTATCTCCTCGTGCTGCTGTTTGCTGTATCTCCTCTGTGCTGCTGTTTTCTGCATCCCTCTCCTCTGTGCTATGGCAAGGTCCTCCTGCAGATTTTCTTGTTTCAGTGGTGTGAGCTCTTGGGTCAGGGATGATGGAATTTATACATTGGGTATGAGATTAGATTAGATTGTGAGCTCCTGGGGTCAGGGATAATGTGAGCGATACACAGTATGTGAGGGAGATTAGATTGTGAGCCCCTGGGGTCGGGGAGATGTTTGATGTGTTTTATTTCAAGCACACCTGATGCAACTAATTATGCCCTTGATTAGTTACATCAGGTACCCTTGAGACAACACCTGGGGTTGGGGATGATGGGAGTGGTATAATTGGCTCCTGCATTGGAGTCCTCCTTACATCTGGAATTATGATCACATCCAGTTGTGCATGAATGATTAACCATTTGTTGGTAGGATGTGGTGAAGGTGCTGGTGCAGTGTCCTTTAATAGGAGTCCTTGATCAGCTGTGAGGTGCAAGGCTTTTAGAGGCCTTATTACACGTCCGTCTCCCCCTGTGTCCTGGTGTGGTCCTTCCTGCCTGTCTCATATCACCCCCCACACTGCTCTCCTTCTCGGTAGCTGCTCGTTATCCTCTGATCGTGTATGACGGTTCTTGCACCCGGGGCAGATTTGCTGTGGATTTCAACTTGGGCATTAAAAAGAGAAAAAAGCGCACTGAACATCCACAGAAAGAACTGATACTCCGCAGGTATTGAAATCCACAGGGCAGGTCACATGACATACGATAAACATTCATTCATGCCTGTAGGATTTGTTACAATCTCATATACTTTGCTGCTTCTGCAAATCTGCATGGAAAATCTGAGAGCACAGCTTTAGAAGTATGGCAGGGATGAAGGTGTTAACTTCGTGTAGATAGAAAGGTCTGGGGTTATATAGCGTGTGGGGTCCTGCGCTCTGCACCCCTGGGGGCCCTTCCATGAAAGCTTTGGAGCTGTGATGACAGATGGATCGCAGCGTGGGCCCCTGCGCCATCCACTAATGATGTGAAATGTCAGAGATGGCATCACATTGGCAAAACACCCCCCGCCGGGTAATATCCTATCACCAGGCTGATACTGCTTGACAAGACAAGGAAAGGCTACCGCTATGTGCAACCTGCACTAATCAAATCAGAGGGAAATGCAGGGGCCCCAGGGCCAAGTATCAGGCTAGGATGACATGCTATATAGTCCTGCATGTAGTTGTAGGTGATTATTGGGGCATCCGTGCTACACTCTAGAAAAGGGTCAGCAAGTACCAGGGTGATGTGCTATATGGGCATGTCAGGGAGCATTCTAATAATGGAGAGGCAGCGCTTGAAGTTGGGGTGATTGGCTCCCAGCTGGAGCATGCGCATTTTGGTCAGCCGCTACTTGCAGGTCCAAACGGTGCAGAGTGTACTGTCGTGATGTTCCGGACAATGCTGATCGTGGCAACAGTGATGATGGGGATCACCTGTCATTATCAGTGAGGTTCTACCTTTCTTAGCTCTCGTAGGGTGTTCACAGCTCCATTGCACCCTCTATTCTTGTTTCCGCCTGTGCCTACCTCTCCTTTAAATCTCCCCCAGTGACGCTCACTTCCCTAACCCTGCTCGTGTAATCCCTTTACTGGGCTGTAATTAACGGCTTGCACCGAGTTATCCCGGAGCTCCCATGATCGAATTAACTCTCTCTGCCAGGTGCCTGCGGAGATAATCTGAGGTGTGATCAGTGATGAATCCAGCCCGAATATTAACACCTGTACCTGCGGAGGAATCCAGATATTACCTCCTCCATCTTCTCTACTCCACCTGTTCAATGCATTTGGAAAGTCTTCACACCCTTTCACCTTGTTTTTGACATTTAGTTATATTGTGAACTTGTGAAAATAAAAAAAAAAAAGAAAAAACTTTCCCCCCATCATTCTGTACGCAGTACCCCATACCTGCAAAGTGACAACAGCATGGTAGAAATCTTTGTCATTTAAAAAAAATTTAAAAACCTCCATTTTGCATTGACATAAGTATTCACACCCTTTGGTATGACACTTGAATTTTAGCTCTGGAGGCCTCTCATTTCTCTTGATCCTCTCTAAGATGATGTTCTACACCTTGATTGGAGTCACTTTGGGAAATTCAATTAATTGGACATCATTTTAAAAGACCCCACCTGTCAAGGTCTTACTGCTCACAATGCATATCAGAGCCAAAACCAATCCATGAGGAGGAAAGAAGTGCCTGTAGAGGTCAGAGACAGGATTGTGTGGAGACACAGGTCTGGAGAAGGCAACAAAAACAATTTCTGCTGCCCTGAAAGTTTCCAAGAGCCCAGCGGCCTCCATAATTCTTACATGGAAGAACAACAACCAGGACTCTTCCTAGAGCTGCCGACCCACCAAACTAAACAAAAAACACGGTGTGCAATTCAATAGTAGTTCAGAGCAAGGATGATTTTTCATTATAACAACGTTTCGGATTCATATGTCATTTTTCAAGCTAATAAAGACCATATGCTCAGAGACTTCTAATTCTCCAAAGATCCTGTGGGCAGGTGGGAGAAACTTCCAGAAGGTTAACCATCACGGCAGCCTCCACCAATCTGGGCTTTATGGCAGAGCATCCAGAAAGAAGCCTCCTCAGTAAGACACATGAAAGCCACCTGGAGTTACCAATAAGCATCTAAAGGACTCTGAGACTGCGAGAAACAAGATTGTCTGCTTTGATGACTCCAAGATAGAACTTTCTGGCCTCCAAGTTTTATGTCTGTAAGAAACCAGGCGCCACCCATCACCTGCCCAATACCATCCCTACAGTGAAGTCTAGTGGTGGCAGCATCATGCTGGGGGAGGAGAAGACCGGTCAGGGTTGATGGAAAGCTGAGTGGAGCAAAGTACAGAGATACTGAGAACCTGAGCCAGAGCGCAAGGAACGTCAGACTGGGCAGAAGGTTAAACTACCAACAAGACAATGACCCTAAGTGCACAGCCAGGACAACACAGGAGGGACTTAGGGACAACTCTGTGAATGTCCTCGAGTGGCCCTGACTTGATCCCAATCAAACATCTCTGAAGAGACTTAAAAATGTCCGTCCACAGATGGCCCCCATCCAAACCTTGTGGCATCATACCCAAGAAGACTGGAGGCTGTAATCGCTGCTAAAAGGTGCTTCAACTAAGTGCTGAGTACAGGGTGTGAATACTTATGTCAATGCAAAATGTTAATTTTTCATTTTTAAAGCATTTACAAAGATTTCTAACATTCTGTTATCACTTTGTCATTATTGGGGTACTGGGTGCAAAATGATGGGGAAAAACATGGATTTTTTTTCAATTTGCAAAAAGCCACAACATAACAAAATGTAAAAAAAGGGAAAAGGTCTGAGGACTTTCTGAATGCACTGTAGCTGCGAAGATGTCCAGATATTACCACCTCCATGTTCTCTCCTCTCCCTATACCTGCAGAGATGTCAAATAACACTAAGTCCCTCTCTTGTATCTGCTGAATTATGCAAGTAATATCCCTTCTAGTAACCTCCTCTGTATTTAGGAGTAGGGGGGCTTCTAGGATATTAACACATCAGTGTTCTTGATCATCCCTCTTTGGCCTCTTCATTATAAGCCTTCCAGATATTTCAGTTACTACTAGCAGGGTGCACAGTTCTCATTCTTCAAGTGTCTGTCCACTGCCTATAGATGTGCACTATACAGGTGATGGATGATTCATTATTATTATTAGCATTGAGAGGTCAGGGGTCCGTCGGTGTAGATAACACAAGATGTCCATGAAAGGGGCACGTTATGGGTGCTGGCCCCCCAACTGACCACCTAGTTATGTGATCATTTCACGGACCCCAAAGTTGGACATACATTTTAGATTGCTGTTTATTTTTGACCCCGTCCTCCATATGCATGCTCATCTCTGTTCAACCTGTATGTGTTCTGTATGGGGAAAGCGGAATAAGCTGGCACCAGATACTTCTGGCAGCGGCTCATCTGCTCAAGGATATCTGCCATCTGGGGAGAGTCAGACGTCACCATACACATTAGATGGTGGCTTATTCTGACAAAATCAGTTTTAATGTGTATAGCCAACTTAACCCTCATGTCTGATGTTGTCTCCAAAGAACATCATCAATGGTCACTGAAATGTCTTCTTAATTATCATCATCATCAATGGACACTGATTTGTCTTCCTCCTAATCATCAATGGTCAATGAATAGTATTCATCATTATCATCATCAGTGGATACTGAATAGTCTTCATCATCATCAATGGACACTGAATTTTTTATCATCTCATCCTCATCAGCAATGGTGACTGAATTGTCTTTATCATTACCAGTAGTCCTTGAATTGACTTCATCATCCTCATCATTATTGATCACTAAATTTTATTCTTCATCATTATTGGTGTTCATTGAATTGTCTTTTTCATGCTCATCATCCTCAATATCAATAGTTACTGACTTGTCGTCTTCTTCTTCATCATCATCGTCACCAGTGGTCACTAAATTGTCTTCAGCATCAGTGGTTATTGACTCATCTTCTTCATCATGAGCAATGGTCGCTGAATTGTCTTCATCATCATCAATGATTGCTGACTTGTCCCCTTCATCATCATCATCATCATCATCATCATCATCATTAATGATTGCTGACTTGTCCTCTTCATGATCATCATCAGTTACTGACTTGTCCTCTTCATCATCATCATCATTATCTGTGGTTACTGACTTCTCAGATGACAGTTAGCCATTCAAGTCACTAGATGACACCAATGTGCGCTGTGTTTTTCAGGTATCATTGCTAAGCAATGCTAAAATAATTGGGCCTCCTCCCGACACATGGAAGTTAAAAATGGGCACATGCAATGCATACAGATGTAAAACAGACACACATTAAAATCAGTCCAGTTTTCACAAACTAAAATCAGACAGGCTGGATTTACACAGAACAGTCTTTCCAAAAATGATCAGAGCTGAGAGCCATGTGATCTCGTTACTGCAGTATGTCGGCGTGCAGATAATTGTCAGGATGGCGCTGGAACCATTTTCATATTTGAACCCAGCAGGTGAGGGGCTAAGCAACAAATCCCGTAAGATTCAGCCATTGGCAGAGGCCAGAGCTCTTCTTTGCTTTGTAGACAGGACAGGTTACCCTTATTAGTATCTAAATGGGCACACTGCTCACCTCTATGGGTCGGTGTAGAAGTATGTAGATATCTGCAGACCCGAAGCTCAGGCTCTGCGCAGTTACTGAGTGTTTATGCTCAGACTCTACATGAGGCCGCAAGGTCTCTGCAGGAGGCAACGATCACTTAATGCCGCTGACCGCTTAATGTCTTAACATCGGTCTTAATCACGCTGCCTGTACCTGGCCCTGCTGCTGAAGCCGGGAGGAGCGCTTGCAATAGTGGGAGCAGCACTAGAGCCTCTGTAGACCCCTCCAGAGCAGGCTGCTTCCCTCCGATTGCTCCTCTGCTGTTATTCACAGTTATTTGCCGGTGAATCATTTCCCTTTAAGAGGGTTTCTCAGGGGAGTGCTGAATGATTGTTTCTGATGATTCCTTGCAGATAAAGCAGGAGAAAAGCTTTTCATTTGGAGGCAGCAAAAATCAATGAGTCATTGACAGTTGATCCGCTGCTGTGGAGGTTTGAGGGAGGGAGGCGGTGGCATCACATGGACATGTGCCATCAGGTGTTACTATGAGGCCAGGTCCACGATGCAGGGAGGTGGTGGTGGCATCACACGGACATGTGCCATCAGGTGTTACTATGAGGCCAGGTCCACGATGCAGGGAGGTGGTGGTGGCATCACATGGACATGTGCCATCAGGTGTTACTATGAGGCCAGGTCCACGGTGCAGGGAGGTGGTGGTGGCATCACATGGACATGTGCCATCAGGTGTTACTATGAGGCCAGGTCCACGGTGCAGGGAGGTGGTGGTGGCATCACACGGACATGTGCCATCAGGTGTTACTATGAGGCCAGGTCCACGGTGCAGGGAGGTGGTGGTGGCATCACTTGTTCATGTGCCATCAGGTGTTACT
The DNA here is from genome assembly GCF_035609145.1 of Eleutherodactylus coqui. Taxonomy (NCBI): domain Eukaryota; kingdom Metazoa; phylum Chordata; class Amphibia; order Anura; family Eleutherodactylidae; genus Eleutherodactylus; species Eleutherodactylus coqui. The sequence continues at coordinate 204,811,602 of NC_089839.1, read as the reverse complement.
ATGAGGCCAGGTCCACGATGCAGGGAGGTGGTGGTGGCATCACATGGACATGTGCCATCAGGTGTTACTATGAGGCCAGGTCTACGGTGCAGGGAGGTGGTGGTGGCATCACATGGACATGTGCCATCAGGTGTTACTATGAGGCCAGGTCCACGATGCAGGGAGGTGGTGGTGGCATCACATGGACATGTGCCATCAGGTGTTACTATGAGGCCAGGTCTACGGTGCAGGGAGGTGGTGGTGGCATCACACGAACATGTGCCATCAGGTGTTACTATGAGGCCAGGTCCACGGTGCAGGGAGGTGGTGGTGGCATCACTTGTTCATGTGCCATCAGGTGTTACTATGAGGCCAGGTCCACGATGCAGGGAGGTGGTGGTGGCATCACATGGACATGTGCCATCAGGTGTTACTATGAGGCCAGGTCTACGGTGCAGGGAGGTGGTGGTGGCATCACATGGACATGTGCCATCAGGTGTTACTATGAGGCCAGGTCCACGATGCAGGGAGGTGGTGGTGGCATCACATGGACATGTGCCATCAGGTGTTACTATGAGGCCAGGTCTACGGTGCAGGGAGGTGGTGGTGGCATCACACGAACATGTGCCATCAGGTGTTACTATAAGGCCAGGTCCACAGTGCAGGGAGGTGGTGGTGGCATCACACGGACATGTGCCATCAGGTGTTACTATGAGGCCAGGTCCACGGTGCAGGGAGGTGGTGGTGGCATCACTTGTTCATGTGCCATCAGGTGTTACTATGAGGCCAGGTCCACGATGCAGGGAGGTGGTGGTGGCATCACACGGACATGTGCCATCAGGTGTTACTATGAGGCCAGGTCCACGTTGCAGGGAGGTGGTGGTGGCATCACATGCACATGTCCACAGTACAGGGCAAAGGTGGCGTCATTCTGACATGTGCCATTAGGTGTTACTATGAAGCCAGGTCCCCAGTACAGGGCAAAGGTAGCATTATTCGGATATGTGCCATTAAGTGTTAATATGAAGCCAGGTCCACAGTACAGGGTGGCGATGGCAACATTCAGACATGTAGAGAAGGCAGACGTGACAGCAAGCGTGCTGCAGATAAAAAATCCCCTTTATTCCTCCCAGACGACAGAACAATACATACCATGTTTCAGCTCTGTGAGTCTTTGTCAAGTCAAAAGCTCAAAGGATACTGTATCCTTTGAGCTTTTTGGATGCAGCTCATTTATGTGACGTTGCATGTTGGCTGTCCAGCTGAAATCAGTCTTTTGAAGATTGTGCTGCTGGCAGCCTTGTTTCTCTATAATCTTCAGACATGTCCCATCAGGTGTTACTATGGGCCCAGGTCCACATGTGAACATGGAATGCAGTTAGTAGCACACAGGGCAGCACGGAGCCGCATTACATTCTCCGGTCCCAACCGTGACATTTCTGTTTCCTGCCACGTACTAAAGAGAAATGTGGGTTACATCAGCTGTACTGTCCCAGCTTAGATGTATGTAGTGCACCCCATGGAGGCCAGGAGGCAGGATAGCAGACTAATGTACGTTTCATAGCTTGACCATTTCTCATTCGCATGCCAGAGATGTCACACTGAACAGTTCCTCCCTCTCAGTTACGGGGCCTTGGATACTTGAGGCTGCTGTTCCTTGCACCTGCTTGGCTGGCCCCTGCTGGCTGCACTTCGCTGAGACTGTACTCCTTCCCCTTCTTGCAGCATCACTCCTACTTTGTACAGCCAGGTTGATCACCCGGAGTGTCGGAGGCCATACAGCTGGCCTTCTGTTCCTGCTCTCACCCGGACAAGCAGTGGTACTTCTAAGTTCAGGCTGTTCTGCTGAGATCAATGACTAGGCCACATTATCTAGACCTTGTCTGTCTCAGTGCAGGTCTGACTACTTTGTAAGCTTACCCTGCTCTGAGCCTCACACGCTGGGTCAGGACTATATAACCTTTATTCCTTCACCTAATTTACATAGACTGGAAGAAATTGTCTAACACTTGTTTATAGCTAGAGAATGGGGAGATAAAGAGGGGAGGAGGCAGGGAGAAAAATGGAAAGAGACAGAGAGTATCTGATTCCATAGAGTGACTTCCTCATCACCTATGTAGCGGCTGACCGCTGACCCTTCCTCGCATCCCACATAGCGGCTGACCACTGACCCTTCCTCGTGTCCCACATAACGGCTGACCACTGACCCTTCCTAGTGTCCCACATAACGGCTGACCACTGGCCCATCCTAGTGTCCCACATAACGGCTGACCACTGGCCCATCCTAGTGTCCCTTATAACGGCTGACCCTTCCTCGTGTCCCACATAGCGGCTGACCCTTCCTCGTATCCCACATAGCAGCTGAGTGCTGCCCCTTCTTCGTGTTCCATGTAGCGGCTGATCACTGTCTTTTCCTCGACTCCTGTGTAGCACTCACTTTCCGTTTAGTGGATGATGACTACCTCTTCTTTGTGTGGCTTGTAGCAGCTAATTGCTAGCTTTTTGTCGTCACCCATATAGCGGCCGATTGCTTCCTCTTCCTCATCTGTCATGTAGAGGCTGATTGCTGTCTCTTCCTTGTGTCCCATGTAGTGGCAAATTGCTTCCTCTTCCTCATCTGTCATATAGCTGCTCATTACTGTCTCTTACTCGTGTCTCATGTAGCGGTTGATGGGTTCCTCTTCTTCATCTGTCATGTAGTGGCTGATGGGTGCCTCTTCCACACTGAATTTTTGTCATTTACCACGAGAAGGAGGAATGTTAAAATTCAAAGCCTGTATCAGTTGATCGCTTCCTCTTCCTCACCTCCCATGCAGCAGCTGATCACCCTGATACCTTCAATGTAGCGATTGATTCCTGGCCTATCCTTGCCTCCCATGTAGCGGATAATTACTTCCTCTTCCTCACCTTCCATTTAGCAGCTGTTTGCTTCCTCTTCCTCACCTCCCATGTAGCAGCTGATCGCTTTCTCTTCCTCACCTCCCATGTAACAGCTGTTTGCTTTCTCTTCCTCCCCTCCTATGTAGCGCCTGATGGCTTCCTCTTTCTCACCTCCCATGTAGCAGCTGATCGTTACCTCTACCTCACATTCTATATAGTGGCTGATCGCTACCTCTTCCTCACCTTTCATGAAGCTGCTGATCGCTTCCTCTTCCTCACTTCCTATATAGTGGCTGATCACTACCTCTTCCTCACCTTTCATGAAGCGGCTGATCGCTTCCACTTCCTCACTTCTCATGTAGCAGTTGATCCCCCCCATACCTCCCACGTAGCGGCTGATCACTTCCTCTTCCTCACCTCCTATATAGTGGCTGAATGCTTCCTCTTCCTCACCTCCTATGTAGCGGCTGAATGCTTCCTCTTCCTCACCTCCCTATGTAGCAGCTGATCGCTTCCTCTTACTCAACTCCCATGTAGCAGGTGATCGCTTCCTCTTCCTCACCTTCCATCTAGTGGCTGATCACTTCCTCTTCCTCACCTGCTATATAGCAGCTTTTCGCTTAACCTTCCTCACCTCCTATGTAGTGTTTGATCGCTTCCTCTTCCTCATCTCCCATGTAGCGGCTGATCGCTTCTTCTTCCTCACCTCCTAAGTAGCGGCTGATTACTTCCACTTCCTCACCTCCCATGTAGCAGCTGGTTGCTGCTTTCTCTTCCTCACCTCCTATGTAGCGGCTGATTGCTGCTTCCTCTTTCTCACCTCCTACGTAGCAGCTGATCGATTCCTCTGCCTCACTTCGCATGTAACAGCTGATTGCTCCCATACCCCCCATGTAGCGGCTGATCGCTTCCTCTTCCTCACCTCCTATGTAGCAGCTGATTCTTACCTCTTCCTCATCTCCTATGTAGCCACTGATTCTTACCTCTTCCTCACCTCCAATGTAGCCGCTGATTCTTACCTCTTCCTCACCTCCTATGTAGCGGCTGATAGCTTCCTCTTCCTCACCTCCCATGTAGTGACTGATTTTAACCTCTTCCTCACCTTCTATGTAGCGGCTAATTCTTACGTCTTCCTCACCTCCTATGTAGCGGCTGATTCCTACCTCTTCCTCACCTCCTATGTAGCGGCTGATTGCTTCCTTTTCCTCACCTCCCATGTAGTGACTAATTCTCACCTGTTCCTCACCTAATATGCAGCGGCTGATCACTTCCTCTTCTTCACCTCCCATGTAGCACCTGATTGCTGCTTCCTCTTTCTCACCTCCCTATGTAGCTGCTGATCAATTCCTCTTCCTCACCTCCTATGTAGTGACTGATTTTCACCTCTTCCTCCCCTACTATGTAGCGGCTGATCGCTTCCTCTTCCACACCTACTATGTAGTGGCTGAATGCTTCCTCTTCCTCACCTCCCATGTAGCGGCTGATCGCTTCATCTTCCTTACCACCCATGTAACAGCTGTTTGCTTTCTCTTCCTCACCTCCTATGTAGCGCCTGACGGCTTCCTCTTTCTCACCTCCCATGTAGCAGCTGATCGCTACCTCTACCTCACATCCTATATAGTGGCTGATCGCTACCTTTTCCTCACCTTTCATGAAGCTGCTGATCGCTTCCTCTTCCTCACTTCCTATATAGTGGCTGATCACTACCTCTTCCTCACCTTTCATGAAGCAGCTGATCGCTTCCTCTTCCTCACTTCCCATGTAGCAGCTGATCCCCCACATACCTCCCATGTAGCGGCTGATCACTTCCTCTTCCGCACCTCCTATGTAGTGGCTGAATGCTTCCTGTTCCTCACCTCCTATGTAGCGGCTGAATGCTTCCTCTTCCTCACCTCCCTATGTAGAAGCTAATCGCTTCCTCTTACTCAACTCCCATGTAGCAGGTGATCGCTTCCTCTTCCTCACCTTCCATCTAGTGGCTGATCACTTCCTCTTCCTCACCTGCTATATAGCAGCTTTTTCGCTTAACCTTCCTCACCTTCTATGTAGTGTTTGATCGCTTCCTCTTCCTCTTCTCCCATGTAGCGGCTGATCGCTTCCTCTTCCTCACCTCATAAGTAGCGGCTGATCACTTCCACTTCCTCTTCCTCACCTCCCATGTAGCGGCTGGTTGCTGCTTTCTCTTCCTCACCTCCTATGTAGTGGCTGATTGCTTTCTCTTCCTCACCTCCCATGTAGCAGCTGATTGCTGCTTCCTCTTTCTCACCTCCTACGTAGCAGCTGATCGCTTCTTCTGCCTCACCTCCCATGTAACAGCTGATTGCTCCCATACCCCCCATGTAGCGGCTGATCGCTTCCTCTTCCTCACCTCCTATGTAGCAGCTGATTGCTGCTTCCTCTTCCTCACCTCCTATGTAGCAACTGATTCTTACCTCTTCCTCACCTCCTATGTAGCGGGTGATTCTTACCTCTTCCTCACCTCCAATGTAGCCGTTGATTCTTACCTCTTCCTCACCTCCTATGTAGTGGCTGATAGCTTCCTCTTCCTCATCTCCCATGTAGTGACTGATTTTAACCTCTTCCTCACCTTCTATGTAGCGGCTAATTCTTAGATCTTCCTCACCTCCTATGTAGCGGCTGATTGCTTCCTCTTCCTCACCTACCATGTAGCGACTGATTCCTACCTCTTCCTCACCTCCTATGTAGCGACTGATTGCTTCCTCTTCCTCACCTCCCATGTAGCACCTGATTGCTGCTTCCTCTTTCTCACCTCCCTATGTAGCTGCTGATCAATTCCTCTTCCTCACCTCCTATGTAGTGACTGATTTTCACCTCTTCCTCCCCTACTATGTAGCGGCTGATCGCTTCCTCTTCCACACCTCCCATGTAGCAGCTGATTGCGGCTTCCTCTTTCTCATCTCCTATGTAGCGGCTGATTGCTTCCTCTTCTTCACCTGCTATGTAGCGGCTGATTCTCACCTCTTCCTCACCTCCCATATAGCAGCTGATTGCTGATTCCTCGTTCTCATCTACTATGTAGGGGCTGATTGCTTCCTCTTCTTCACCTCCTATGTAGCAGCTGATTCTCACCTCTTCCTCACCTCCCATGTAGCGGCTGATTGCTGCTTCCTCTTTCTCATCTCCTATGTAGCGGCTGATTGCTTCCTCTTCTTCACCTCCCATGTAGCGGCTGATTCTCACCTCATCCTCACCTCCCATGTAGCGGCTGATTGCTGCTTCCTCTTTCTCATCTATGTAGCGGCTGATTGCTTCCTCTTCTTCACCTCCCATGTAGCGGCTGATTCTCACCTCTTCCTCACCTCCCATGTAGTGGCTGATCGCTGCCTCCTCACAATCACCAGGAAATGGTGTTGTACTGTAAATCTGCTGATCTGCTCGGCTTATCACAGAAATCTATCTGTAAAAACAAATGTAATCCTCCATGTAAAGCTGAATCTGACTTATTTCAGCGGTGCAAAGATGCGTCCTGCTGTGACATTTGCTGCAGCCTACTCTGCAGTGTGAGGGGTTTTCAGTGCAACATCCTACATGTCAATAGCTGAAATACAATACACCAGATTGTATCCTCTCTGGAGATTCGACACAACATAAAAGAGAATAAACCTTTATGTTCGTGCAGATACATCTGTCTGCAGTCTCCGCTTCCATCTTTACACATTGTGAAACCGTTGATATGGAGGCATCACATTTTTACACTTGGCTTAGATTCACCTATAACTGTGATACCTCATTTCACTTTGTGGCTGCTTTCCTACAGTGAGTAGATTGTCAGCTCTTAAGGACAATATTTTTCAATCATGTTACTGGACTGGAAATTGAGTAAAGTGCAGAATATGTCCTGAGTGGCCATGAACATACAATCAGTAGACCTCGATGCCTTTCTACGAGCTCTCCCTCTGGTATTATGCAGAGTTGATACCAGCCTCCAGCTCAGTGCCAGCCTTAGGGCGCCCACCCACTGGCGATTTTTTTCCCTGCGAAATTCGCACCGTTTTTTTTTCTTTGCAGGGGTCTATGGGACTTGTAATGTTAAAATCGCGATCGCGCAAAATCGCAATTTACCGCGAAATCGCGATTTTGCGCGATCGCGATTTTAACATTACAAGTCCCATAGACCCCTGCAGAGAAAAAAATGCTGCGAATTTCGCAGGGAAAAAAAATCGCCAGTGGGTGGGCGCCCTAAGGGCCCTTTTCCACAGGAACGATCATCGCTAGTGAATAGAGATGGAGCGGGCTGTGGATCGTTTTGGCCCTTCCACATCCATTCATAGTAAACGGCTACCTGTTTACACGGCCCGATCTGTCGTTCAGTTTCCTCCATGCAGGAACTGAGTGACAAATGAGAAGTGAACAAATTCCCATTCGACGTTCAGTCAGGGCATTTACACTAAATGATCGTTTAGATTCCCGCTAAGTGCTGGAATCGGAACCATTTATCAGCCTGTGTAAAATGGCCCTTAGGTTAGATGGCACCTTGTATGGAATTTTTGGGTACCCCCTTCCCTCACTCATAAGAAAAAAACAATATATGAAAATACTAACGACAACCTCTCTGTGAGTGAGTGAATTACATGCTCTGCCCCTGATCACATGACGGTGATGTCATCAAAGGTCCTAAAACATAAAATATGCAGAGCCGTGTGCTTACAGGACCTGTGATGATGTCACCATCATGTGATCAGTCACCTGGGCTCTGTGTCCGTAAATTACATGCTCCGTCTCTGATCACATGACAGTGACATCTTCACAGGTCCTTCATCACTGTGTAGATTATGGCTACATTCCCTACAAATCCCTGCGGTCTCAGTTGCTATGGAATGCTAACGGCCACCTGTCTATAAGTGAGTGACTGTGTGAGTCACGTGTGATGATTTCACTGCCATGTGATCAGTCACTGGGACTCTGAGCTCGGCCCCTGATCACATAACGGTGACATCATCACAGGTCCTTCACTTCATTGAGAACCTGCAGAGCCATATAGCAGCCATGTGCTTACAGGACCTGTGATGATGTCACTATTATATGATCAGTCACTCGTGTGGGAGAAGTCCGGAGTCACATAATCAGGGGGTAATCAGTGTGTGCAGGACTCTGCTGTGCTGGTTGTCATCCCTGCTGTATGGGATGAAAAATGTATGTAGCAGAGCTGTATGTGATGTACATGTAGCAGAGCTGTGTGTGTATGACATGCATGCAGCGGAACTGTGTGTGTGTGTGACGTGCATGTAGCAGAGCTGTGTGGCACTATAATTTCCTAATAATTACTAGTATTGCACTAATAGGCAGTTTGCCTGTATTTTGCTTGTCCAGAAAGTGGCAACATAGCAGCATACCCACACCAGAACAGCTCAGTGAATAAATGCTGTACCAGAACCAAGGTCAGTACTTAAGTACAGAACCAGAATCAAGCTCATAACATATATACAGCACCAGAACCACAAGACATAGTGTATGGAATAGAAACAAATCAATCTGATCCCTGCGTAGTGGTCAGCCGACCAACTATTGATGACCTGTCCTGAAGATAGGTCATCAATAGTATTTGCCGAAAAACCCCTTTAAGTGACACTGCATGCCTCACTGCTGTTTCTCTTCTACTGGATGGTCACTTGCGCAGACCCAGCTCTGCTATATATACATGAGATCTAGCTACCGTGTGGCGTTAGTAATTACCATCAGCCGCGGTTATATAACTGCACAGTGTTTGCAGCGCTTTTGCTGTCATTTTATGATCACTTCTCCACGTAAGATGGAGCGCAGCGTCTGTTTTCGGCTCCTGTCATCTCCTTCTGCCTCATGGATCTTCTTTTTATTTCTCTTTCTCTGCAAACACTGTAAAAACGGGGATAATTACATGGCTGATCATCAGGCAGAAGAGTCTGATGTGTAAATGTGGCGCTGATTAAAACGTCGACAATTACATCCCGTGATTCAGTGAAATGTGTCAGAACAGCAGAATTAGGAAATGCCTTGAGGAGAAGCTCTATTCATTGTCAGTCAGCGATGGAAGAATCTGGGACATGTGCGATCCGAGCGGCTGAAGCCAGAAAATAAGAGCACGCTCTGCAGCCGCCCCTTGCTGCATCTATACTTTTATTATCGATTACTGCTGTTGTTGGCGCCATCCTGACACTTACCTCCCAGTCTGCGTTCTGTGCACTATCATGTAATAAGGCACCACTGGTGACAGATGCCAGCGACTGTACCCCCATAAGTGGTGAGGAGTCCCCTTAACAGAGCAGGAGCAGCTTCTTACTAATGTAACGACGGTTGATGGATGACTAGAAGTGGCACAGACGAGTCGGGATCCGTACTCTACGAGCCCGCACTGTAACTGGTTATCGATCAGAGCGGCGGCTGCATCCTTCTCATACGAGTCCTCTGAAGCAGAAAAATTATTAATGGCTCTCTCTGCTGACTACCTGAGCATCGCCGGGAAATAATGGAGCAAAAACGTACATGAAAGATCCCACAGCTGCCCATAGCCGCGGTCACATGACAAGGTATCGCCACACGTATTCTGTCGTATCTCCATCTTAACCCAGCGGGTTCTCAGGAACCTTCTGCGGTATTCAGCCAGACATCATGGCACCAGAGATGGGGCAGGAGGCCACACGCATTCAGAGGAAGTTGTGGGTTGTTCGCTAATATCTAATTCACCCATCTAAGACTGATTGATGTTGCTTATAGGGTTGTCACCCGACTTTCTACAGATCCCGGCAGATCTTCCTATGAACCAGGAGATCCAGAATGCACTGACCAACCTCAGTACACATATACAATACTAGAACCAAGTTCAGTAGAAAAATATAGCCCCAGAACCAAGCTCCTAACATAATTGCAGCCCCAGAACCAAGCTTCTAGTATACCTGCAGCACCAGAACCAAGCTCCTAACATAGCTTGGTTCTGGGGCTGCAGTTATGTTAGGAGCTTGGTTCTGGGGCTGCAGTTCCTAACATTACTGCAACCCCAGAAGCAAGCTTCTTGTATACCTGCAGCACCAGAACCAAGCTCCTAACATAACTGCAGAACCAGAACCAAGCGTCTAGTATACTTGCAGCCCCAGAATCAAGCTCTTAGCATAACTGCAGCACCAGAACCAAGCTCCTAACATAACTGCAGCCCCAGAACGAAGCTCCTAACATAGCTGCAGCACCAGAATCAGGCTCATAACATACATATAGTAGCAAAGCTAAACGATCATGTTGTGTGGGCTGACAGCAAAGGCTTGGTAACAGAAAGGAAGATATAGAGGCAGGAGGAGGATGATTCAAGTAGCTCCCCAATATGCTGCTGTACAGGAAAAGGGGGATAGCGCCAACTTATTCCATAGCACTTTCAGGTAATTTATTTATTACCCCCCAGCAAGCTAGGTACTCATTTTACCAATCTCAGAAGGATGGACAGCTGAGTCAACCTTGCGCCAGCTACCTGAACCATGCGGGATTAAACTTGCAACCTTCAGGTCGTGAGCGAGAGGTTAGTATACTTGCTAAAGGCAATTGCTCGAGCGAGCAATTGCCTTTAGCGAGTATCTCCCCCGCTTGAGACTGCAGGTTCGGGTGCCGGCGCGGGGGAGCGGTGAGTAGCGGCTGTCAGCAGGAGGGAGTGGGGGGGAGAGAGGGAGAGAGAGATCTCCCCTCCGTTCCGCCCCGCTCTCCCCCACAGCTCCCTGCCCGCTGCTGGCACCCGAACCTGCAGTCTCGAGCGGGGGAGATACTCGCTAAAGGCAATGCTCGCTCGAGCAATTGCCTTTAGCGAGTATACTCGCTCATTTATAGTTAGGACTGCATCTCTGCTGCATTAGCACTCTGTACCACACGAGGACCATAAAAAAAAAAATCTAGTCAGGCAGACCCAAGGGGATAGCGATCTTTACTAATGTCCAGATTGGACACGTCATTACAAAAGGACATAGAAGAAGTGGATATGAATAGTGAGATAAAGGGCGGCTTTAGATGAGCGCATGTGCAAATATACTCGCCTCAGTGTAACGTATTTGCGCTATGAACGAAGTTGATGAGGGAGATTAGCGCTGGTATCGGCACATAGTACTGTACTTTTTGCACATGCGTCACACCCCTTCCATGGTTTTTAAGGCTATTTAGCCTAATGAGGTCCGGATGTCTTTGTTTTCTTGTGGAATTGCATAGTGTATTCCATATCTGCCTGTCATGGCGGTACGTTGGATTGTCTTGATCCTTGGCAAATAGATTTCCCCGGATTTCTCTGAAACCCCGCTCGAATTTCTTCCATTTTCTCATTGGAAACCCTTCGATGAGCTCCGCCAGACTGTTAGGACACTGTGATAAACTTCTGAGACTGCTCCTTAAGGATGTGTTCATACGTAGGAGCATTGGTATGGATTTTTCGCAGCAGAATATCCGCAGCAAATACTGCGTCACGAACTGTGTCAACAACCATACCATTGGTGTGGATTATAGTGCAGATCCACAGCAGAATTCAACCCCTTCAATTAAACGGGTGAAATTTGGTGCGGATCTGCACTAAAATCTGTAGCCTAGATTGTATCCACACCAAAATCCGCAATGTGTGAAGTTCCCTAGGGGTTTGTTCACATGGTGGACTTTTCAGCGATGAACTCTGCCTGAAAAACCTGCAGTTTTCTTGACACAGAAATGGAATTTTTGCATCAGAATTCTGCACATGGATTTTGCCCATTGACAAGGCAAATTCCACGTGTGGATCCGGGCCAAAAACCACAGCAGCAAGCCACAGATGTTGACACAGTTCTTCAGGCAGAATTCACATGGTAGAATTCACTACCAGGGTTGCCACCTTTGTCATGAAAAAATACCGGCCATGGTAAAAAAAAGGGGGCGTGGCCTGGGTGTGTGGCTATGTACAACATATTATTTGACCTCCAGGCACCCGGCGGCCTCTAGTAATCGCATCCTCGCTGGCTGCTGCATCACTTGATACAGTGGCCCCAGTAGAAATAGTGACCCCCTACAGTGGCCCTAGTAGAAATAGCGACTTCTCACAGTGGCCCAGTAGAAATAGCGACCCCCCACAGTGGCCCCAGTAGAAATGGCGACCCCCCCACAGTAATATTAACCCCCCTTAGTAATATTAACCTCCCCTCAGTAATAATATTAACCCCCCCTCAGTAATATTAACCCCACAATAATAACCCCCCCAAGCAGCAATATTAACCACCCCAGGAATAGTAGTAAACCCCCCATCAGCAATATTAACCACCCCAGCAATAGTAGTAAGCCCCCCCATCAGCAATATTAATAACCCCCTCATAGCAATAGTAGTAACCCCCCAATCAGCAGTAGTAGTAACCCCTCAGTAGTAATAGTTCCCCCCAACCCATATACAGTAAGATGCACCCCCTACTTCCCACACAAAAATAACCCCTAAATACACTACACTATACTACACCTAAAAAACAAACACCAATACTCACCTACCAACGGCTTTCCGGTGTGCTTGTGGGTCCCCGTCGCTCCTGCAGGCCGCTGCAATGTCTTCTGTGCCAGCAGAACATTTCTTTCTAAAAGCGGGGCTTGAATTCCCCACCTCCAGAAAAGATAATGCTCTGATTAGCTAGTCAGAGCTGGTGTCAACCAATGAAAGCCAGCGTTGGGTTAACCAATCACAGCCATTCAATAACATCATTGAACGGTTGTGATTGGTTAACCCAGCGCCGGCTTCTAATTGGCTGTCGCCAGCGCTGGCTAGCCAATCAGAGCATTATCTTATCAAAAATACCGTCCTGTAATATGGCCGGTAAAAAAAAAATACCAGCAGCGGCCTGGCGGGCAAAATACCGGCCGGGTGACAACCCTATTTACAATAGAAAATTGCACATGAGTTCTGCCTCTAAAATTTGCATATTCAGGTTTAATTATGTGTATGTATATGCATCTTTCTGATGCAGGTTTTGGTGTGAATCTCAATGCGGAAATTGCTCTGTCAATGGGCAAAATACGTGTGTGGAATTCTTACACACAAAATCGTGTTTCTGCATCCAGAAATGTTGTATCACTTCTTGACGCAGAATTCCACACACGGATTTTGCCCATTGACAGGGCAAGTTCCATGTATGGATATGAGCCAAAACCACAGCAGAAAGACGCAGATTTGGGCGCTGTTTTTAGAGGCAGGATTCACGTGGAAAATTTTGCTGGGAATTCCACTATCTGAGCATACGCTAAAGGCAGCTTCAGATGAGTGCATGCGCAGATACGCCTGCCTGAGGGCAATGTATTTACGCACTGAATGAGACTGATATGCGCACATACTGGCGCATCAATGCTTGTCTCAGTGCAACGTATTTCTGCAGTGAATGCGGCTGATTTGTGCATAGAACTGCATTTTTCTGCACATGCATCACCTGTTTGTTTGCGCATGTGACACCATCCCCCCCTTCCCCCGGCCATAATTTAAAAGGCTACTTACCCTCATTGATTTTATGTGATTTTACTGCGACTGTGTTGAATTTTGATTTCCAGCGTTCCTGTACATGTGTTAATAATGCATGTCAAATATTGCATGTGCTTTAAAATGGAAAAAAATGCAGTACAGTTTCATGCAAATCACGCTTTATGTGAGTGCAATGCGATTTAGTTTCATGCGCCAATACGAAATAATGGGCAATCCTTGTTTAAGAATAGGACATGTTGTAGTTTCTCTATCTTGGAATCGCGGTCCGTGCGAAAATTCACCCATGTGTATAAACCCAATGAAAATAACGGTTTCTTTTCCCGTGCAAGTTCCGTCCATGTCACATCAAATGGAACTTGTGTGAGTTTCTCGCTTGTGTAAATACGGCCTCGTTGTTCTTCCATCATGTGCGTCTAGTAGATTCATCAGTAATCTCTATGCACTCATATTATTGATTTTGCTTTGGTATGTCGTACTACTGCTTGTTCATGCTGTTGTGGAGTTGCCATTTGGCTTCAAGCAGCTTTGGCGCTCCGAGACATTAATCTGGGAGAGCCTTTCACAGGGTAATGGGAGTGACCTTTGAGGGTGTGGCTAATCTAGGGGGTGTGGCTAACCCAGGGACATGACTATTCGAGAGCAAGTTGTGTTGTATACTTGTGATGGCAATAATGCTTTGCTATACAAAGTACAGCAAAGCATTATTGGCAACCCATCGTGTGCTGTACAAGTTCTTATCATGTGAAACCATAACTTCCAATGTGACCTTGACAAAGGTAAGGACATGATAAGAGGTGTAGTATAACTAGTAAACTAGAATGCTGTGGACCTCACTTGTGAATGCAATACTGATGTGACCCAACCATAGACAGAATGCACAATAGCGCTCAGTGACTCACAGGTGTCATTCTCTGGACTGCCTTCTTTTCTTTTCCATCTGCTCCAGACCTTCATAACTAATTCTTGCTTCTACGAAGTTTGCGTTTCATATGTCTTTGGCTCCCCTAAAAATAATAGTACAGCACACAGTGTCACATAAAAGTAGTACTACTTACTGTGCCCCCAGAAATAAATTATAATACACTGTGACCCAATATAAAGGAATATAGACAGAATTACCTGTGGCCGAGCACTCTAGTCAGGGACACAACATAGAAGATATGAAAGTTATTAGGCTTAAAGGCAATTTCAATTCACAAAGCCATAGAAGAATTTGGGAGTACAAATTTATAACAACTTTTGACACTTTCAACAGAGGGTTAAATTCTTCAAGAGAATTTATGCGTGATAGGGAAGTATGAGAAATCTATAGCTCAGATAACACAGCTGGCCTGGTGACTCCCTAGGGCCCCCTGTCCACGGACGTGGATTCGCGGTAAATCGCCGGCGAATCACGCCATCTGAAGCTTTGGAAAGCGCCGGCCCCGTGTCCACTAGCTGAGAATCATTGCGATTCTCCGCTCGCGGACGGCAATTTGCAGCATGCTGCGAATTACCACGATTCTCCGCGGTCAGCCTATCTGTCAGATTTGTCTGCCAGCTCCTGCTCCCGGGAGGCGGAGATCTGCTGCGGGACTTTGCAATGTCCGTGGACAGGGGGCCTAACACTAATTCAGGGACCATAAAACCTTCACATCTTTATCAGTGGACTACTTAAGTATGTATTTATTTCTCTACTCACCCTGTTTTGGTATTCTTTTAAGTGCAAATTAATCACATCCATGTCTGTGCCTTGTCATAAGCATATATATATATATATATATATATATATATATATATATATATATATATATATATATATATACACCTCTTCGGATCTATTTAATTATGCCTGAGGAAGAACCCTGAGTAGTAATAGTGACCCCCACAGTGGCCTCAGCAGTAATAGTGACCCCCTTAGTGGCCTCAGAATGACCCCCACAGTGGCTTCAGTAGTAATAATGTCACCTATATTGGCCCCAGTAGTAAAAGTGACCCCCACAGTGGCCTCAGTAGTAATAGTGTCCCCTAAGTTAGCCTCAGTAGTAATAGTGTCACATATAATGGCCCCAGTAGTAATAGTGACCCCCACAGTGGCCTCAGTAGTTGAAATGACCCCCACAGTGGCTTCAGTAGTAATAATGCCACCTATATTGGCTCCAGTAGTAATGGTGACAGCCACAGTGGCCTCAGTAGTTAGAGTGTCCCCTAAGTTAGCCCCAGTAGTCCCCCACAGTGGCCTCAGTAGTAATAATGTCACATATAATGGCCCCAGTGGTAATAGTGACCCCCACAGTAGCACCAGTAGTAATAGTAACCCCCGCACAGTGGCCTCAGTAATAATAGTGTCCACTATATCGGCCTCAGTAGTAATAGTGACACCTATATTAGCCTAAGTAGTAACATTGACCTCCACAGTAGCCCCAATAGTAATAGAGCCCACTTGAGACTGATATACTTACTTCCTTCTTGTCTTTAGAGCACCATTACTACCTTTACCCAGCACTGCTGCTGACGGACGTGTGTGCGCCTGGACTCCTTCTCCTTCTGCACAACCAAGGAGGAGAGGTCAAGAGAGGAAGATCCTGGGTGCACAGACTGACGTCAGTGTGTGCATTCCACAGCAGTGCTAGTGAGTGCTTACCAGCCAAGGAGCTGCGGCACCCCAGCTGGTAATCATTGTGACCCCACATCTCTAAAGTGGGACAGACGTCCCGAAAGTGGGACAAATGGCTGTCCCGCTTGGGAACCTGGGGAAAGTGGGACACAGGATCCCAAAGCAGGACTCTCCTGCCTTAGGCTGGCTGTCCACGGGCGAGATGTCATAGTGAGATCTGCGGCGATAAATCTCCAGCAGAGCTCACATGACACGCTTTCCATAGGATAACTATGGAAAGAGCAGCCCGACCTCCACGAGCGGAGAATCATAGCGATTCTCCACTTGCGTGATTAAAATCGTGTCATGCCGCGATTCTCCGTGGTGACCCTATCAATTAGATAGGCTCATCGCGGAGATTTTACAGTGCTCCCCCCTCCTCCCCCGCTAGCGATATTCCGTTGCGGCTGTGGACAGGCGGCCTAAATCAGGACATCCGGTCACCTTGACATGAGACAAATTTCACGTCAAAGCTATCTATCAGTAAAAGTGTCTTTGTTTCCCAAAGCAACCAATCACAGCGCAGCTTCTTCTTTCTTATACTGCCGAGGTAAAACGAAAGCTGCGCTGTGATTGGTTGCTGCGGGCCATGAAATCCTGCCCCCGTGTGTCCTGCTTTGTGATTCATCGGGCGGACGTCGTAGGCCTCCTTGATTCTGTGCTGCGGAGCAGACTTTAGTTGCTCACGTGGCTCTTCTTGTCCCTATTCCAGATAAGCCATTGTCGCTCTCCGATAGTTACCATGGGAATCAAGTTGCTGCCAAAATCTGTGTCATTGAGTGCGTCACGTGGGTGTAGAGATAAACCAGAGGAACGGGGCTTGTACGGTTAAACAGTGATGGGAATTTCAGCAGTTTTTACTGAGCCGGATCATTTAGCTGAGAAGACGAGCCGCTCCCCATGTAATACTGCAGGCGGCTCGTGCCTCTGAAACTACAAAGACAAGCGCAGAACCGCGGACATCCAAGCGCTCCCATCCCCCCGTGTAGCGAATACAGCTCTGGAGTGACTGCGCAATATGCAAAGCCCCCCATATACAGAGCGAGCGGCCCATCAGTAACGGTTAGCCATGAGTCACGACCAGCGCTACGCTCTACGCATGTGAATCAATGGCTGACGGGCCGTTAGGTGCCGACCGGTCCTGACGAGCTTATCAGTGATATGAGGGGCATTCTTGCCCGTACGCCGCAGCCTCGCACGTCGCCTCCAAATCATCTGACTTCTTTTCTTCTCTTTTCTCAGCTTCCAGGGATTGACTGCGGCAGAAGCTGTAATAGAAGCTGCAGTTCCTGAGAATAGATCTGTCATTGGAGGAAGTGAGGTTATCAGGCCGCCACAGACGCCGCTCTTAGAATAGCTGCACCGCTGCTTTTATCTGAGCGGGGTGACGCAGGATCACAGGCCGCTGTAAATCCGTCCCCTCCATCTCCCTCCTCTGCTAATCAAAGGCTGCGCTCCGAGAATCATCACTTTGATGCTGAATGTGCTCAGTAATGTAGAAAAATAACCAGCGCTGCAGCCGCTTCTCCTCCGCCCTGCCAATGCACATGACGGTATCACAGCACCTTGTGAGCTGCTGGAATCCTGCGTGGCATCTGTGGCTCATGCCACGCTGGATCAGGGGGCGCTGTACACTTTTAGACAAGAGTAAATTAGCTTCGTATTGCTTTCGTGTTTTGGGGACTGCGATACGGGCCTAATGTAAATCTATCTAGCTTTTCAAATGGCTGTATTTTTTCAGACTTTTCTTGAAAAACGCAGCATGAACTATTTTTTTGCATTTTTGCCTTCGTATTGCTCTTGTTTTCTATTGGGCAAATACTGATCACAATTTGACTATTGCAAAATATACTGATGAAGATACTGACGCTGTGCGGTTGTAATGGCATCTGGAACACGTCCGTAGTGCGGATCCGTATTACGGACGCCTTTTCAAACGCTTGTCTCAAAGTAGCCTAAAGGCCATTTCACACCAGTGTTTTTTGCTTTCCATCTAGCTGTTCTGTTGTGGGAGCCACAAAGCGGAAAAGAAAAATTACGCGAGAAAAAATACGACCTGCGCGATCTCTCTCGGCCACATCTTTCATAAAGACCATGAAAAGAAAGGTCTTGAGCTATTTTTCGCTGTGTTACGCAGAAAGCTACCATAGACTTCTGTGGCAGCTGGAAAAAAGGGAAGGGGAGGGGTTTACCCTGCGTACAATGCTGGAAATAAAAGACAGCTCACCCTAATTAGATATTTTATTGCCACTCCCAGAGTTTATTCCAATCGTTGCTTACCATCGCTTTAGCGTGTTTTCTTACATTCATGCTGGTGACTTTAAAAACGCCAATTACGATCGTAAGTTGAGCTTATTAAAAATAAATTCATGCGAATATATGTTGCTTACGGGCTAGCGTACACGCCCGTGCGAAGGAGCCCTCAGACTGACACCACAAGGCATACCACGCAGGGTACTTCACCCTTTGGACTGACACCACAAAATGCTCGGACTAATGGGTGGGCTCTATGTGGTTGCAAGTTGCATTGCATTTCATCCCCTGTACTGACCTCTCTATCATAGTGAGAACCTACAGGACGCAGTAACTCCAGATTTGGTATATATACCCTGCTGTGCGCACTGATTTAGGACGGGAGGGGTATCATCTTTCATTAGGCCGGGCTCACACTGGGCGGATTCCAATTGTGTAATCCGCGATTGGTGTCCGTGCAAAGCATCTGCGGCAAAATGCAGGCATTAAAAAGCATGTACTGTTGCTTTTTCGCTTACACTCGCAAATAGGAATTGCATATTCCACAAGCGGAGGAAAAAGCGCAGCATGCTCTATTTTGCTGTTGACTCTATGCTGATAGCCTCCGTTAAAGTCAATGGAGGCCGTCCAACCCACAGCCCATAAGCAATTAATATTGCGTATGGGCTGTGGGTACCCACGTCATCGCTTAGCGAGGGCGCTGGAAATATAGTCATCCGCAATACAGGAAAATAAGGTACGCAGGGTCGCCGGCCGGGCTCACAGACGGAATCCAGGTTTCTCAGGATAGGTCATCAATAGTTGATTCAGCTGGGCTCCATCGCTCAGGACCCCGACCGAATAGCTGAGCGGGCGCATGCCAGCGCTGCAAATACACATAAGTCGAAGTGAAAGCAGCAGAAATCTCTGTGCCAACCTCTGTATAGTGGCTGGTGCTTGTACCTGCAGGCACAGCTCTTGTTGAAATCAATGGGAGCCGTGCCTGTAGTTACAAGCGCAAGCCACTACATGGAGGTCGACGTGGAAAATTCCCCTGATTCTTCTCCAACCTATGTGTATTTGCAGCGCTGACAGCGACAGACCCCAGCCTATCAACTATTGATCAACTATCCTGAGTATAAGTCATCAATAGTATTCTTACTGGAAAACCCCTATAAGAAGAGCAACTAGAAGGTGAGTGAGGTTACTTATAAGGCAACGCATGCTCCTCTGGGAAATATATGCAAATAAGGAAGATAGAACAATACCTCTGCAGCGCCACCTATTGGATGGCAGCCTTCCTGCAAATCAATGTCTAACCCTTTATAAGGCCTGGGAATTATTTCCCAGAGGAGCATGCATGGTCTTATAAGTCTCCTCACTCACCTTCTAGGTGCTCTCCCTAAGGAGTGATGATACCTTTCCAGATCCACATCATAGGCCTCTCACTAGCCAAGCCAGAAACCTACTGCCCACTGATGAGGGGCAAAACCCCCCAAACAGCTGTCTGTGTATGGGTTCTGACTTGTTTTTCAATTCCCAATTATTGTTATAAAGACCTATATAAAGGGTCAGACATTGCTTTGCAGGAGGGCTTCCATCCAATAGGTGGCGCTGCAGAGATATTGTTCCATCTTCCTTATTTGCTAATTTAGGACAACACTCTCTTCACCTCCTCTATTCCTATATGGCGTGGGAGTCAACACCTAATTTATTCACCTCTAATTAAAATGTGTCTGATGGAATAATTCTGGTCTGGAACTTTCCGCTCTTCCTATGAGGGTTTTCCAGCCTCTGCCTGTACATATCAACAGTAAACACATCAACCAGAAAAATCAGTTCATCCTGAAACAATGTAGTATAAGGTAGATGACAGCACTCTCAGTCACTTTCTAAATCATCAGGGGTTTCCATTGATCCAATTTTTTCATTATGTGCAGCCTGTTATGGTCCTGTGGACAGATCTGTGTCCATACTGTGAGTGGAGCAGCTTTTTCTTCCTCTCTATCAGCTAGAAGTATCAGGATGTCCCTAAGGAACATTTATTCTGACTATATATATATCTAACCAGCTACATGTAGCCAAAGTGCTAGGACTGGACATGAGTTTTTAGTGGTCAGTATTTTACCACTGGTTGTGTTGTCAGTAATATGGTGCATCAGTAATATTGTGCCAGTTGCAGTGCGTCACTGATGTGGTGCTGGTTGTGGTCCATCAGTGATGTGGCGCAGGTTGTGGTCCATCAGTGATGTGGCGCAGGTTGTGGTCCATCAGTGATGTGGTGCAGGTTGTGGTCTATCAATGATGTGGTGCAAGTTGTGGTCCATCAGTGATGTGGCACAGGCTGTGGTCTATCAGTGATGTGGTGCAGGTTGGGGTCCATCAGTGATGTGGTGCTGGTTGTGGTCTATCAGTGATGTGGCGCAGGTTGTGGTCCATCAGTGATGTGGCGCAGGTTGTGGTCCATCAGTGATGTGGTGCAGGTTGTGGTCTATCAATGATGTGGTGCAAGTTGTGGTCCATCAGTGATGTGGCACAGGCTGTGGTCTATCAGTGATGTGGTGCAGGTTGGGGTCCATCAGTGATGTGGTGCTGGTTGTGGTCTATCAGTGATGTGGCGCAGGTTGTGGTCCATCAGTGATGTGGCGCAGGTTGTGGTCCATCAGTGATGTGGTGCAGGTTGTGGTCTATCAATGATGTGGTGCAAGTTGTGGTCCATCAGTGATGTGGCACAGGCTGTGGTCTATCAGTGATGTGGTGCAGGTTGGGGTCCATCAGTGATGTGCTGCTGGTTGTGGTCTATCAGTGATGTGGTGCAGGTTGTGGTCCATCACTGATGTGGTGCAGGTTGTGGTCCATCACTGATGTGGTGCAGGTTGTCGTCCAACAGTGCTGTGGTGCAGGTTGTCATCCATCACTGATGTGGTGCAGGTTGTGGTCCATCAGGGATGTGGCGCAGGTTGTGGTCCATCAGAGATGTGGTGCAGGTTGGGGTCCATCAGAGATGTGGTGCAGGTTGTGGTCTATCAGTGATGTGGTGCAGGTTGTGGTCCATCAGTGATGTGGTGCAGGTTGTGGTTTATCACTGATGTGGTGCAGGTTGTGGTCCATCAGTGATGGGGTGCAGGTTGTGGTTTATCACTGATGTGGTGCAGGTTGTGGTCCATCAGTGATGCGGTGCAGGTTGTGGTCCATCAGTGATGTGGTGCAGGTTGTGGTCTATCAGTGATATGGCGCAGGTTGTGGTCCATCAGTGATGTGGTGCAGGTTGTGGTCCATCCGTGATGTGGTGCAGGTTGTGGTCCATCCGTGATGTGGTGCAGGTTGTGGTCCATCCGTGATGTGGTGCAGGTTGTGGTGTATCACATATGTGCTACCCATTGCAGTGTGTCAGTAATGTGCTGGCAGTTGTTGTATGTTAATAACTTTAGATCTCCAGGGGCAGATATCTGTGGATTTGGTTTCTTGCACCCGGCACAGATGTTGGAGCTTATTATCAGATTTCTCTCTCTTACTTAATGATGGTGCTGGATGAGGGATTTACGTGCGGCGATTCCTTCAGTGTGCTCTCTCCGCTGAGTGTACAAGCTTCTCTGCTGCTATAATCCAATATGCACAGAGATTATGGCTGTTATTGCTGCTCTGCTTCTCTCCCTAGTCTGTATTGACACCTTAATTGTGTTATCGCTGCTCTGAAGAACCCAACATCTGCTGCGGCTCTGAGCCCCCCTTAGCTAACGCGTCTGCAGCCAAATTATCTGCTGGAATACTCTTAAGATCTGACCACGTGGAACCTGCCTCCGTCTCGCTGGGGATCCTGGTTATCATGCTCATTTTGTCTTACTGTAGGACGTGGGCTGTCCAGGTCCAACACTCACACATCTTTTGCCGATTTTGCTCCTCATATCATGTGCTGGTTTTACACCTGCTTATCATGTGCTGATTGTACACCCCCATATCATGTGCTGATTCTACACCCACATATCATGTGCTGATTGTACACCCCTATATCATGTGCTGATTGTACACCTCCATATCATGTGCTGGTTGTGTTCTCCCATATCATGTACTGGTTCTACAGACACATATCACGTACTAGTTCTGCTTCCCCATATTACGTACTGGTTCTGCTCCCCCATATCATGTACTGGTTCTGCTCCCCCATATCATGTACTGGTTCTGCTGCCCCATATCATGTACTGGTTCTGCTCCCCCATATCATGTACTGGTTCTACACACCCATATCATGTACTGGTTCTGCTCCCCCATATCATTTGCTTGTTCTACTCCCTCATATCCTGTATTGGTTCTTCTCCGCCATATCTTGTACTAGTTCTGCTCCCCCATATCATGTGCTGGTTCTGCTCCCCCATATTATGTACTGGTTCTACACGCTCATATCATGTACTGGTTCTGCTTCCCCATATCATGTACTGGTTCTACACGCTCCTATCATGTACTGGTTCTGCTCCCCCATATTATGTACTGGTTCTACATGCTCATATCATGTACTGGTTCTGCTTCCCCATATCATGTACTGGTTCTACACGCTCATATCATGTACTGGTTCTGCTCCCCCATATCATTTGCTGGTTTTGCTCCCCCATATCATGTACTGATTTTGCTCCCCCATATCATGTGCTGGTTCTGCTCCCACATACCATGTACTGGTTCTGCTCCCCCATATCATGTGCTGGTTCTGCTCCCCCGTATCATGTTCTGGTTTTGCTCCCCCATATCATGTGCTGGTTCTGCTCCCCTATACCATGTACTGGTTCTGCTCCCCCGTATCATGTGCTGGTTCTGCTCCCCTGTATCATGTTCTGGTTTTGCTCCCCCATATCATGTGCTGGTTCTGCTCTTACATATCATGTACTGGTTCTGCTCCGCCATATTATGTACTGGTTCTACACACCCATATCTTGTACTGGTTCTGCTCCCCCATATCATTTGCTGGTTTGCTCCCTCATATCATGTACTGGTTGTGCTCCCCCATATCATTTGCTGGTTCTGCTCCCCCATATCTTGTACTGTTTCTTCTCCCCCATATCATGCACTGTTTCTTCTCTCCCATATCTTGTACTGTTTCTTCTCCCCCATATCATGCACTGTTTCTTCTCTCCCATATCATGTACTGGTTCTTATCCCCCATATGATGTACTGGTTCTGCTCCCCCATACCATGTACTGGTTCTGCTCCCCCATACCATGTACTGGTTCTTCTCCCCCATATGATGTACTGGTTCTGCTCCCCCATATCATTTGCTGGGTGTACATTAGGGGTGTTTGTTCATGTACAGTACATGGCTGTTGAGGATAATGGCTGGTGTGCTGCCCCTCTGCCTCATCTGATAAAACACGTTACACGTGAACAGCGATTCTGTCACTTTCAGCCCCAAATGCAGTGTCCTTCTCCTTCACTGTACATTGGCCTCCAGCTGTGTAGATGGAGAGTGCAGCCGGCAGGGATATGCTAAGGTTTAATGCAGCTGAACAATGCTCTCCCCCTGATGATGGTTCAGATGTACAGTGGAGATAGAGGTCCTCAGGCAGCTAGGACGTAGCTAATCACTAATGTTCCTCCGCATAAAGGTCCCGTCCCCCCCTCCGCGCCCATGATTCAATTCATAACTCCTTTTCATGGCTGCCGCTTGCCAGTATCTTTTATCACTGGCGATGTTTGCTCTAAACCTTTGTGGCTATTGATTGGGGTAGTTAAGGACCTGGGTGCTGCTCCTTCTAAGGGTGCAGTTTGAACTGCATCAGATATTAATGTACAGTGCCCCAATAATTAGTTATACAGCTACCAGATCTACAGGGCCACATAGCATACCAGATAATAGTATTAACTGGCATCCAAGTCCAAAACAGTGAGGGGAGTATTGACTTTATTCCCAGGTGGTCTAAAGCAATGGAGGGGTTAATGTAAAGATCCCTGGTGCCCTAGGGCAGTGAGGGAGGTAATGTAAGGATTCCTGGTTGTCTACAGCAGTGAAGATATTGATGTAAGGAATACTAGTGGTCTAAGTGTTATGTTCGTGTGGGCAAACAAACACCAGGCCCACATGAACGTGACCCAGGATACAAACAGGAACTAACTGACGATTCGCCATGTATGCCTGTACACATAACAGATGTTATAGCTATAAAAGTACGAGGTATTGGTTCGTATATTGGCCAAAATACTTTAGCCCACAAGCAGTGATCGAGGCTCCTCGCTGTCCCTACACTAGCAAGACAACTGATCGCAAACTGCAAGGACAATGGTAGGACGCAAGGCACAGATGGTAAAATGGGAGAGAGTAACAAATAGTGCACCTGAAAACACGACGACTGCGCCTTACACAACCGGCCTCAGTCACAGTAACCTGCAAGGAAAAGTGCACTAGTGCAGAAGGGGAAAATGGCAACCCTCCCTGCTGACATAAAGTGCCTAGGACTTATCCGTACAGGCCTGATGCGGATGCCAGCTAGTCAGCTCGGAAAAGGGAATACACACAGGTATCACAGTGTCTGGTGCAAACGGTAGTAGGCTGGCACGAACAGACATAAACCATGACATTATGCATAACACCACATACCAACATAATATCTGAACACCGCTCAGAAGACATGCATGCTACCAATACAACCACAAGCTGTATGGAGCCACCACACACCACCATACAAGGGGAAGAGACGCCAGGCATCACCCATCTGGCATACAAGGAACACCGTGGCTGGCATCACCAGCCCGCACCACGCACAAGAACATCTGATGTTTGGAGGCCGCACCTGCCACGGGGAAAAAGAGAAACCTGCGGGTGAAATGCACCTGTGCGGTCACCATACCACACAGAAAGGCAAGGAGGAACAGCAGGTGTCCAAACCATCTTCAGGGAATTCCGGGGAACTCGCTCCAACAACCGCATGCAACTACACCAATCTGATCACTACCAGAAACAAATGCATGCCAACATATTCTATTGCTACATACCATACTACAACATACTTCAACAGACCAAGATGGCAACATAATGCATACTAACATAATATATTGCTACATACCATACTAAAATATAGTCCAACGTATTGCAACATATACTAACATACAACATAATGCAGCATAACAGATGGAATTGTTGTATAAAGTATGAGGTATTGGTTCATACATTGGCCAAAATACTTAAAGGGGTTGTCTCGCGAAAGCAAGTGGGGTTATACACTTCTGTATGGCCATATTAATGCACTTTGTAATATACATCGTGCATTAAATATGAGCCATACAGAAGTTATTCGCTTACCTTCCCTGCGCTGGCGTCCCCGTCTCCATGGCTCCGTCTAACTTCAGCGTCCAAACGCCCGATTAGACGTGCTTGCGCAGAAGGGTCTTCTGCCTTCGGGTCTGTTCGGCAGCAGCGGCGTTCTGGCTCCACCCCTTCTACGCGTCATCACGTAGCTCCGCCCCATCACGTGTGCCGATTCCAGCCTCCTGATTGGCTGGAATCGGCACACGTGACGGGGCGGAGCTACGCAATGACGCGTAGAAGGGGGCGGAGCCAGAACGCCGCTGCTGCCGAACTGAGCCGAAGGCAGAAGACCCTTCTGCGCAAGCGCGTCTAATCGGGCGATTAGACGCTGAAGTTAGACGGAGCCATGGAGACGGGGACGCCAGCGCAGGGAAGGTAAGTGAATAACTTCTGTATGGCTCATATTTAATGCACGATGTATATTACAAAGTGCATTAATATGGCCATACAGAAGTGCTGAACCCCACTTGCTTTTGCGAGACAACCCCTTTAAGCCCGCAGGTCGCGATCAAGGCTCCTCGTTGTCTTGCTGGTCCGTACACTAGCAAGACAACTGACCCCAAAATGCAAGGAGAATGGCAGGACCATTGCCTCGATAAAGGCAGCCCCATGCTGGAACCTCGGTCCTGACTATCCCTCAAGGGTTAATACAAAGAAATAGAACAGACCAGCACACAGAACACAAATCACACCGCAACACATTAGGGTTAGCATGCCAGGCACACAACCACATAGAACAGGACAGTTCACTCCTCATATCTAGCCACCAGCACAGACATAGAGAAGATGACGCTGTTCACACCATACACGCAAAACAGGGCTATCCACACCTAATGTCTGGCCACCTGCATAAACACTGGACTAGCCCCTGTTCACACTATCTACAGAATAGGACTGTCCACACCAAATGTCTGACCACCTGCACAAACACTGGACATGACACTGTTCACCCACATAACACATGTACAGGCATGCAAAACCAACAAACCCTAGACTGAAGGAAAACCAGCTTCCTCATGCAGAGGGAGAATATTTAACTGCAACCAGACTGGTGGTGATTGGCAAGCAGGAGAACACCATACCCAGCCAGCTTAATCATTTCACACCCGTGAGGCTGTGCTGCTAGAAACCTATGTGGTACAACAGATCCCAGCCAGCACAACCCTAACACTAAGTCAGTGAAGAGATTAATGTAAGCATCCCTGGTGATCTAGAGCAGCAAGGGGATTAATGTAAGAATTCCTGGTGGTTTAGAGCAGTGAGAACATTATTGTAAGGATTCTCAGTGGTCTAGGTCAGTCAAGTGAATAATATAAGTATCCCTGGTGGTCTAGAGCAGTGAGCGGGGTTACTGTCCGTATCCCTGGTACTGTAGGGAAGTGGTGGTGGTGGTGGTGGTGTGTGTGTGTGTGTGTGGGGGGGGGGTTAATTTAAGAATCCTTTGTGGTCTAGGGCAGTAAGGGTAATTAATGTTAGTATCCCTGGTGCTCTAGGGCAGTGATGAGATGTAAGGATTTTTGGTGGTATAGAGCAGTTAAGATATTAATTTAACGATTGCTGGTGATCTAGAGCAGTGAAGCGGTTAATGCAAGGATCCTGGTGGTCTAGAGCAGCGAAGACATTATTGTAAGGATTCCTTGTAGTCTAGGTCAGTAAAAGGATTAATGTTAGTATCTCTGATGGTCTAGGACTAGGTCATTGAAGGGATTAATGTAAGTATCCCTAGTGATTTAGAACAGTGAGGGTGGTAATGTAAGGATCCTTAGTAGTCTAGAGTAATGAGGGTAGTTTATGTAAGGCTCCCTGGTGGTCTAGAGCAGTGAGGGGGTAATGAAAAGATTTATGTGGTCTACAGCACTGAGGGGATACATGTAAAGATCCCTGGTGCTTTGGAGCAGTGAGGGAGCTAATGTAAGGATTCCAGGTTGTCTACAGCAGTGAAGACATTAATGTAAGGATTCCGTGTAGTCTAGGTCAGTGAAGGGGTTAATGTAAGTATCCCTGGCGATCTAGTACAGTAAGGGTGGTTAATGTAAGGATCCCTTGGGGTCTATAGTAGTGAGGGTAGTTTATGTAAGTATCCCTGGTTGTCTAGAGCAGTGAGGGGGGTTAAAGTAAGGATCCTTAGTGGTCTAGTGCAGTGAAGATGTTAATGTAATTTTCCCTGGTGGTCTGAATGTCAGAACCGGCAACTCTCGGGGCCGCCGTGCCCGCACCACCGGTCCGGCCACCCGGGGTACTGGAGCACGGCGCAGAGGTACCCCGGTTCTTGTGATCTCCCCGGGCCGCT
Organism: Eleutherodactylus coqui; assembly: GCF_035609145.1. Lineage (NCBI taxonomy): Eukaryota > Metazoa > Chordata > Amphibia > Anura > Eleutherodactylidae > Eleutherodactylus > Eleutherodactylus coqui. The sequence goes on along the minus strand of NC_089839.1, from coordinate 204,783,860 downwards.
GTAAGACTGGTCGCCGCCGGGTTGCTAGGGAGGCAGCTGGTGCTTCTAGTCGCTTGACTACCAGGCTGGCTTCCCTGGTAACTGTCTGTGCAGTGAGACTGGGGGCGTGCCCCCAGCACCGCCCTGATTAGCCCTGCTGCTGTCAGGCTCCCCGCCCCAATCAGCTTCTGGGGCGGGAGCGCTGACAGCATTTAAATAGGTGTGTTTTCCTCTCAGGCCTTGCCAGTGTTAGTTTGGTCTTCCAGCTGCACCCGCGTATTCTTTTGACTCCTGTTTGTGACCCCGGCTTTCTTGACCTCTGCTTTTGGACCTTGACTACGTTTTTGCCTGACCCCCCTGTACTGCGTACCCTCCTGTTGCCGACCCGGATTGTCTGACCGTTCTACCGTTGTTTGTCTTCAGTGTCTGTTTGTCTTCCCGTGTCCCGCTTCCCTAGTGAGGGTAGGGACCGCCGCCCAGTTGTCGCCCTGGGGGTTAGCCCAGGGGGGCAAGTAGGCAGGGACAGGGGTTGCGGGATATATCAGGGACCCCCATATCCCGGACACTGTCCTGACAGTAACACTGGCCGAAGGTAGGTCAGACTCGTGCATCCGCCCGGCTACTTTGAATCCCTCGATGGAGGCCGTGGCTGCGTTAGCGAACCAGGTCCAGGTCCTTACTAACCTTGTCCAGGACCTAACCGCCCGCATGCAGCTACAGGAACAAGTGGCGGCTGCAGGTCCCATGCAGCCCCCTTCCGCTCCCGGGACTATGTCAGAACCCCGAGCCACGCTGCCGGACTGCTTCTCTGGAGAGAGAGGTCAGTTCTTTGCATTTAGAGAGAGCTGCAAGCTCTACTTTGATCTCCGACCCCACTCCTCTGGTACTGAATATCAGAAAGTGGGAATTGTAATTACCCGCCTGAGGGGGGACCCCCAAAATTGGGCCTTCTCGCTACCAGCAGGCTCTCCAGCCCGACTATCCCTTGACGCCTTTTTTTCCGCCCTGGGTCAAATTTATGACGAACCCGACCGGGCGGGCTACGCAGTCTCCAAACTTCTGGCCCTGCGCCAGGGTTGTAAAATGGCGGAGGACTACTGTTCCCAATTCCGTCAACATTGTACGGAATCCGGGTGGAACGATGCCGCCCTAAAAGACTTATTTTTGACCGGTCTGTCTGAGGGTCTCAAGGACCTACTTGTGGCCCACCCAGAGCCTAGAACCCTGGAGCAAGCCATGACGCTTGCTATTCGGGCCGACCGACGTTTGAGGGGCCGACACGCCGCTCGGGCCACTCCACTCCCCACGCCCACTTCTTCTACTGACCTGACTCTCTCACTTCCCACCACCGAGCCCATGGAACTGGGAGCCATGAACCCCAAGCAGCGACGGGAATATCGCCTGAAGAAGAATCTTTGCTTCTACTGTGGGGAGCCGGGTCACCGCATTGCCACCTGCACTAAGAAGCCACGGCAGGAAAACTCCCGCTCCTAGGCAGTTGTCGGGAGGACTGTCTAGGAGCTAAGGTACTCCCTGTGTTATCCAAAATGTTATTGCCTTGCACCCTAGAATTTCATGCTTTCCACCGTACTGGGCAAGCCTTTGTTGATTCTGGGGCTGCGGCGAATTTCGTTAACTTTAATTTCGTTGCTCAACTGTCCGGGGTTTTTTTACGTTTAGAGACCCCGATTCTGGTTTCAGGAGTGGACTCCACCCCATTGCAAGCAGGGGTGGTTCATCTGGTTACCCCTGAAGTAAGGTTTACGATAGGAGCCTTACACGTGGAAACCTGCACCTTTCTAGTGATGAGAGATTTGTCTGTGGACGTCGTCCTAGGCCTCCCCTGGCTCCGGGAGCACAACCCGGTAGTAAATTGGGACACGTTGGAACTGGTAAAGTGGGGTCCCCGCTGTGCCAACCACCTTTGTGCGGTGAAGGTGGGAATCTCCACCTGCGAGGGGACCCCCCTACCAGATTACCTCTCCGAGTTTTCTGACGTGTTCTCCAAACAATTATCTGAAGCTCTGCCCCCTCATAGGGAATGGGACTGTAAAATAGACTTGATTCCTGGGGCCAAACTTCCGAAGGGCCGCATTTATAACGTTACGGTTCCTGAGAGAGAATCCATGAGGGACTATATCCAGGACAGCCTGGCCAAGGGGCACATCCGGCCCTCAGAATCCCCGGTGGGTGCCGGGTTTTTCTTCGTTGAGAAGAAGGATGGGGGTCTCCGGCCCTGTATTGACTATAGAGAGCTAAACAAAATCACAGTCCGAAACCAGTATGCCCTTCCACTCATTCCTGACCTCCTCAACCAGGTCGCTGGTGCCCGATGGTTTTCTAAACTTGATCTCAGGGGAGCATACAACCTCATCCGCATTCGGGAGGGGGATGAGTGGAAAACCGCCTTCAATACGCCCCTCGGGCATTTTGAATACCTAGTTATGCCTTTTGGATTGTGTAACGCCCCCGCCATTTTTCAGGGGTACATGAACTCAGTGTTTCAGGATATCATGGGGGTGTTCGTGGTTGTATATCTAGACGACATTTTGATTTTTTCCTCCGACTTGCCAAGTCACCATACTCACGTTCAGACTGTACTAGCTCGACTCAGACATAACAAGCTGTTTGCTAAACTCGAGAAATGTGTGTTCGGGGTACAAAAGATATCATTTTTGGGGTATATCATCACGCCATGCGACTTCCAGATGGATCCTGAAAAGGTGAAAGCCATCACGGAGTGGGCCCAGCCAGGGTCGTTGAAAGCCCTTCAACGCTTCCTCGGCTTCGCCAACTACTATCGCAAATTCATCAAAGACTTCTCCGTGGTGGCTAAACCTCTAACGGACCTCACCAGAAAGGGGGCAGATGTGAGGACCTGGTCTTCTGAGGCTCTGAGGGCCTTCGATATCCTAAAGGCGGCGTTCTCTTCTGCACCTGTCCTAGTACAACCAGATCTGTCCAGCCCTTTTTTGGTGGAAGTAGATGCCTCTGAGTTTGGTGTGGGAGCGGTACTGTCCCAAGGTCCCTCCACTCTCACCAACCTTAGACCGTGTGCCTATTTTTCTAGGAAGTTTTCTTCCACCGAACGGAACTATGATATAGGCAACCGGGAATTGCTGGCGATTAAGTGGGCTTTCGAAGAGTGGAGGCATTTTTTGGAAGGAGCCCATCACCAGATCACGGTACTCACAGACCATAAAAACCTCACCTATCTAGATTCCGCTAAGAGGTTAAATGCTCGGCAAGCCCGCTGGGCCTTGTTCTTCTCTCGGTTCAATTTTGTTGTTACCTATAGACCCGGTTCTAAGAATGTCAAGGCTGATGCCCTGTCTAGGAGCTTTGGTTCTCCGGAACCTGCCGAGCCGGAGCCTGAGAGCATTCTCTCCCCTGGGGTGGTCCTCGCTGCTGTCTCCTCCGACCTTTCACCTCTCATTCACGCCGCTCAACTATCTGCTCCTGAAGCCCTTCCGGAAGGCAAATTATTTGTCCCATTGTCACTGAGATTGAAAGTGTTAGAGGAGACACACGCTTCTGTCCTAGCTGGACACCCCGGCATCAGGGGTACGCTGGAGTTAGTATCCAGACTCTATTGGTGGCCGCACATGGCCAAGGAGGTACGGGTATTTGTGTCCGCGTGCCCGGTTTGCGCAAGGGGGAAGAATCTCAGGAGACGTCCTGAGGGTCCTCTTCTTCCCTTGCCCATTCCGTCCAGGCCATGGTCCCATTTGTCCATGGATTTTATTACTGATCTGCCATCCTCGCTGGGGAATACGGTCATCTGGGTAATAGTAGACCGTTTCTCTAAAATGTCACATTTTGTTCCGCTTTGCAAGTTGCCTAACGCCAAACTTCTGTCTGAAATGTTCATCAAGGAGATTGTTCGGTTACATGGGATCCCCGAGGACATTGTGTCAGATAGAGGGGTTCAGTTCGTCGCTCGCTTCTGGCGAGCCTTCTGTAAAAATCTAAACGTAAATTTGTCCTTCTCCTCCGCTTTCCATCCCGAGAGTAACGGACAAACGGAACGAATGAACCAAGAACTTATCCAGTATCTGCGACTGTTTGTTTCTGATAACCAGTATCAGTGGGCCAACTACTTACCTCTCGCCGAATTTGCTATCAACAACCATGTTAACTCGTCGACCCAATTGTCACCTTTTTTTTGTAACTATGGGTTTCATCCCCGGTTCTCGCTTTCCACTCCTGTGGTCTCGAACAATCCGGCCGCCGACATATCCTCTGAGGAACTGTGCACAGTTTGGGCCCAGGTTCGTAAGAACCTTCAGGGTTCCCAAGAGAAACTGCGTAAATACGCAAATAAAAGATGTACCATCTCTGCACCTTTTGTAGTCGGGGAGCAAGTTTTGCTGTCTTCCAAGAATCTGAGACTCAAGGTTCCCTCCCTGAAACTTGCTCCTCGGTTCATTGGCCCATTTACTGTTTCTCAGGTCATCAACCCGGTGTCATATAAGTTGGCACTTCCTGACCCCTGGAAGGTCCACAAGGTTTTTCACAAAAGCTTACTTAAGAAGTATGTGACTCCAGTTCTACCCACCCAGAACCCGCCTCCTCCTTCTCTGGTACAGGGGGAACTGGAGTATGAAGTAGAAAGGCTGGTGGATGCCCGACGGGTTAGAGGTGTGCTGCAGTACCTGGTCCACTGGAGAGGATTTGGCCCTGAGGATAGGACGTGGGTCCCCGCCAGGGACGTTCATGCGCCACGCCTAGTCCAGGCATTCCACAGGGCTTTCCCGCTTAAGCCCGCACCTGGCCATGGGGGTCCGGTGTCCCCCCGTAGAAGGGGGGGTACTGTCAGAACCGGCAACTCTCGGGGCCGCCGTGCCCGCACCACCGGTCCGGCCACCCGGGGTACTGGAGCACGGCGCAGAGGTACCCCGGTTCTTGTGATCTCCCCGGGCCGCTGTAAGACTGGTCGCCGCCGGGTTGCTAGGGAGGCAGCTGGTGCTTCTAGTCGCTTGACTACCAGGCTGGCTTCCCTGGTAACTGTCTGTGCAGTGAGACTGGGGGCGTGCCCCCAGCACCGCCCTGATTAGCCCTGCTGCTGTCAGGCTCCCCGCCCCAATCAGCTTCTGGGGCGGGAGCGCTGACAGCATTTAAATAGGTGTGTTTTCCTCTCAGGCCTTGCCAGTGTTAGTTTGGTCTTCCAGCTGCACCCGCGTATTCTTTTGACTCCTGTTTGTGACCCCGGCTTTCTTGACCTCTGCTTTTGGACCTTGACTACGTTTTTGCCTGACCCCCCTGTACTGCGTACCCTCCTGTTGCCGACCCGGATTGTCTGACCGTTCTACCGTTGTTTGTCTTCAGTGTCTGTTTGTCTTCCCGTGTCCCGCTTCCCTAGTGAGGGTAGGGACCGCCGCCCAGTTGTCGCCCTGGGGGTTAGCCCAGGGGGGCAAGTAGGCAGGGACAGGGGTTGCGGGATATATCAGGGACCCCCATATCCCGGACACTGTCCTGACACTGAAAACTGATGGGGTTAGTGTAAGGATTCCTGGTGCTTTTCTGTAAAAGGGTTATTAATATTCCTGGCAGAGGGCACTAAGGGGTTTCTGCTGTATATCTGGGCTCCAGTGTTATCCTTGCTGTATCTTCCTGTTTCCTTCTTCTCCTGATCACAAATATGAGAGGACAGAGTTGCTATAACTGAACATGCCTACAGCGCTTCCTATAATGGGGCAGAGCGGTTCAGGAGAGCTCTGCCCAATCATTAATCAGGCTGTGCAAAGAAGGCAAGCCCTATTCATGAGGCCATTTAGGGTATATGAATGTTATGGAGCAGACCTGGAATGGAAAGCCGATCTCCGGATTGTGTGCTATGCTTGTATTGCAGGATGGCCATTCATGTGAATATCCTTCCTGTAATACTACATATCTCCTACATGTACCGGGAGCGGAGCGTGGGTGATCAGCTGTTTGTCCCGGGCGCTACATTCTGTAAGGGCATGTGTCTGATGGCTCAACCCCCTTAAGGGGAAAGTCAGCCACGGCTCCGAATGCAAATATTCACCATTAAGCCTGAAAAATGTCTGCAACAGAAACTGTTCTAATAACAGAAACTCCATGGACGGCAGCCTCCAGGGGCGCTACATGGGGCTGGCATCCCTACATGGCCACACAGTTGTCATTTATAATCTGTAATGTCAGATCTCTTGCTGTCCGTTGCCTAATATTCTCGTGACATTGTATCAGATGAAGACTGTGACTGGATAGAAACGCCATCTGACACGCTGAAGATTTTGCTGCTCAGCGCAGTCGTCACATGTAAGAGATCTGTCGTAATGTCATAACGTTAGCCATCAATAATCCTAGAGATGTGCCTATGTCCAGTGTGTGGCCGGCTTACATCCTGCAGCTCAGAGCCTGCCAGCACTGTCAGTTATCCTCAAGCTGGAGCCCCCCATTCATCACTCCAGGATTAGCAGTATATGGCGGGCTTACATCATGCTTCTCGGAGCTCCCCAGCACAGTCCTCATGGTGCTCAGCTGCACTCTTGTACCGCTGAAAATCATATATGCCCATGTTACGGAAGTAGCTTCATTCTTCTCAGTTTAGAATGTAGACTTTAGAACACATGGTTGGCCTTAGCTACGTCTGACTGGCCTCCAGCGTGTAGGGGGGACACCAGGCGGGTGTGGACTGGGGGCGATCACCCCTCCCTCCTTAGGTCCAGCAGTGTTTTGTGGCACTAAATGAATCATCCTCCTCCTGGCGCTGTCTCCTCCTCTATAATGTTTTTGTACACTGCTGTCAGCCCATTGGCACTTCCGCCACACAATTGCTTAGTTCTACTACTGTATTTATTTTAAGAGTTTGTTTCTCGTATTGTACCTATGTAATTAGGTTAGTTGGTGCTGTATTTATGTTATGAGATTCTTTCTGGTGCTGTATTTATAAGCCTGGTTCTGGTACATTATTTAAGTTATGAGTCTGGTTTGGGTGCTGTATATGTTATGAGCTTGGTTCTGCCACTGTATTTATATTATGAGTTTAGTTCTGGTGCTGTATGTATATACTGAGCTTGGTTCTGCTGCTGTATTTATGTACTGAAGTTGGTTCTGCTGCTGTATTTATGTTATGAGCTTGGTTCTGGTATAGTATTCATTGATCCTGGTGTGCATATGCTGCTATCTTGCAGCTTTCTGCACAAGCAGAATTTAGGCAGACTACCTATCATAGCTACATATGTAGTTTTTTTCTTACGATGGGTGCCTTTCAAACAAATCAGCGCAGGGTGCCTTCTAACCTAAGACTGGTACTGGCCCTTAGTTTTACATCATGCCATGTCTAAGGGTTCACTCACATGGACATATGTCGCCCACATCTTATGCGCGTATTTTTTACACGTGTAATATGCGGTACTAAAAGCCCATTGATTCCTATTGAGCCACTCACACCTAATTATGCGCATGAAAAAAAGCACAGCATGTCCTAATTTGGTGTGTATTATGCATCAATATAGGCTATGGGGATTTAATATATGCAGCAAATATGCTTGTTGCATGCGTATTTGCTGTGTATTGAGCATTTAACAATATGTGCATAATACCAAGGCAACAAATGTCTATGTGAGTGAGCACTAACACTAAGTGAATGTGACTGAGCCCGCAGTACCGTTCACAGCCACTGCAGAATATATGTAGCTGTGCTAGCTTCAGTGCACAGCGTCTCCCGCAAACAGCTAATGGCCATGAGTGTCAGGTGTCAGACCCCCATCGATCTGATATCGATGACCTATTCTGAGGATAGTCATCAATATGACAATGCTGGTGATTAGGTCTCAGGAGGGAAGGAAGAGGAGGAGGAGCTGTAGGGTTCCTGTTGTTGTAGCATTGTGTCTGTGAGAGGCGCAGAGTTCTACTGCTGAACGCTCCCCTCCTTCGTGATTCTGCTGAAGATAACTCTGCTAGTAGATCTCTTCAAGGATATCAGTGGTGACCCGCCTAGTTGTACTGCAGATAGGTTTCATCACGGTGACAGAACGGGCTCTGCAGGGTTAACGCTTGGTACACACTGAGCTCTGCTACACACCGGCCCTCAAACTCAGTAATAAAAGGGAATGAAATTAAAATCTTTTCCAGACTTGTCAACAGCTCTTCAAGGTGGTGAGTGGGAAGGACTGACACAGATCCTGTTACCCAGCACTCCCCCGCAACCCACTGATCAGATCTAGCCGTCACTCCACAGAGCAGCTGGGAAGGAAACGCTCTGTTCTTCTGAGATCCTCCATGCCAAGAATCGTCATGAGTTCATACAGACTCCAGATCCATGGGTGAGAGCATGGATCGGACATGTCATGTGAACAAGAGCGTGGATCAACATGGGAAATATGGCCAACTTGGAAAAGCACAGGCCAACCTGGAAAATATGTCCTTATGAAAAAGAGTACAGATCCATATAGAAAACATCACCATGGATGAGACCATGGAGCAATATGAAAAACATTAAAATCATCAAAAATATGTCACCATAATTGTGAGCAAGGACCAAGATAAAAAACACGTCACCAGGAACGAGAACATGGACCAACATGGAAAACTTCATCATCACTGAGCTCATGATACATATCAGAAAGCAAGGACCAACGTGGAAAACATGTCACCATGGAGGAAAGCATGCACCAGCATGGAGAACATATCACTATGCAGGAGAGCAAGGACCAACATGGAGAACATATCACCATGGAGGAGAGCAAGGATCAACATGGAGAACATGTCACCATGGAGGAGAGCAAGGTCCAACATGGAAAACATGTCACCATGGAGGAGAGCAAGGACCAACATGGAAAACATATCACCACTGAGGAGAGCATGCACCAACATGGAGAACATGTCACCATGCAGGAGAGCAAGGACCAACATGGAAAACATATCACCATGGAGGAGAACAAGGACCACTATGGAGGAGAACAAGGACCAACATGGAGAACATGTCACCATGGAGGAGAGCATGGACCAACATAGAAAGCATATCACCATGGAGGAGAACAAGGACCAACATGGAGAACATGTCACCATGGAGGAGAGCAAGGGCCAACATGGAAAACATGTCACCATGGAGGAGAGCAAGGACCAACATGGAAAACATGTCACCATGGAGGAGAGCAAGGACCAACATGGAAAACATGTCACCATGGAGGAGAGCAAGGACCAACATGGAAAACATATCACCACTGAGGAGAGCAAGGACCAACATGGAAAACATGTCACCATTGAGGAGAGCAAGGACCAACATGGAAAACATGTCACCACTGAGGAGAGCATGCACCAACATGGAGAACATGTCACCATGCAGGAGATGAAGGACCAACATGGAAAACATATCACCATGGAGGAGAGCAAGGACCAACATGGGAAACATATCACCATGGCGGAGAGTAATGACCAACATGTAAAACATGTCACCATGCAGAAGAGTATGGACTAAAATGGAATAAATGTCACCAAAAGTTCGCAGTGTTTCCCAAACTCCAGTCCTCATGAAACCCCCCTCCCCAGGTCATGTTTTTTGGATTTCCTCAGTATTGCACAGGTGATGTAATTATTGCCGGTGTCTCAGACATCGCACAGGTGTTCTTAATATAGGATATCCTGAAAACATGACCCGTTGCGGGTACATGAGGACTGGAGTTTGGGAAACACTGACTTAGAGCATGGCCCAACTGGAAAACATGTCACCATGAGTAAGCGCATGGACAAGGAGTTTGGGAAACACTGACTTAGAGCATGGCCCAACTGGAAAACATGTCACCATGAGTAAGCGCATGGACAAGGAGTTTGGGAAAAACTGACTTAGAGCATGGCCCAACTGGAAAACATGTCACCATGAGTAAGCGCATGGACAAGGAGTTTGGGAAACACTGACTTAGAGCATGGCCCAACTGGAAAACATGTCACCATGAGTAAGCACCTGGACAACTACTAAATCTTCTGTCCATGAGTATATTCTCTGAGGAGCACCGGTGTGCGATAAACCTTTCTGTGCAGCAGGAGATCAGTGTGACGGCAGCTCCTTCTCTCCCTTCTCCTGTAGTCTCAGCAGCTCTGCACTGTGTAATATGGGGTTTTTAATGAGTACAGAGATTCTGAGCAGGTAATGGGCAGGTATAGGGGCGGGAGGCCTCTGATTAGTAGTGATAGCAACATTCTTTACATTACACAGCTCATTATCTCAACGTATTCTATTCATTATGGGAGAACACGCGAGGTGCGTTTCAAGTAAGAGCTGCAGGAATACAATTGTCTTTCTCTGACCTATTTTAGTCTTGCGACACATAATCCCCCGGCTCCCGGGAAATATCATTTCATGCACTAGAAATCAGGCTGATTGTGCACGTTACTGCTCCGCACATCGGTCGTTGCGTTTTGCAGAGCACGTTGTGATGTCACCTCGGCATAAGGAGAAATCTCAGTAATAGTAGACAATGACAGAAATATCCCTACCGGATGCCAGATCCTCACTGAGAGAGATGTGATGGTGCAATGCTCTGCAGCAAACACACGTGCCCTTCTAATAATAGTACCTTCAGGTGAGCACTGACGGATATGCTGATAACGAGGTCTTCAGGTCCTGAGACGTGTTCAGACATGTCACCCTGGAACACAGGTCAACAGCTCTGCTGTATTTGTTACCAGGAGTCTCCCATGCCTACCCACCATGTATACAGCCAGGAGACCGTGAAAAAAATTACAGCATGTAATATTTTAGTCCAAAAGGTGATTGTTCCCAGCAAGAGAAACCAAGTAATCTTGTAGATATGATACCTTTTAACGGCTAAGAAAAATACATGATGTTATTACTAGCTTTCAAACCTCTTAGGGTCCTTCCTCAGGCAAAATGAAATAGATCCAAAGAGGCATGCATATATATACACACATATGGCAAGGCACAGACATGGATGTGATTAATTTGCACTTAAAAGAATACCTCAACGGGATGAGTAGAGAAATAAATAAATACTTAAATAGTCCACTGGTAAGTATCCAAGAAGGCACCCGTTCCATGTGCTTGCGCAGCCCCTTTAGCCAAGCACTGGCTACAGCCTCCAGGGAAAGTGGAGAACTCATCCTTCTGCGTTCGGACCCTGCTGCGGGCCACGTAAAAATGATGTGATTTTTTGGCCCGCAGGCCGAATTCAGCCTGCGGGCCTCGAGTTTGACGTGCGTCACAGGGAGGTCCTGTGGGTGGAAAACATTTTTGCTCCACAGATAAGTCCTCTGCCCGACTATTGGTACTATGTCCACTGAGCACTCCGTCTCAGGATAGAACTGGGCAGCTGTTAAATGGAATATTATGTGGACACTATATGGCACTAATATGTGGGTGGTATAGGCAGTATCATGCGCGTGGTGTATATTATGTGGCCACTATTATATTGGTGCTGTATGCAGTATTATGTAGGCGGAGTTTGCAGTATTATGTGGACACTTCATGTAGTATTATTTAAGCATTATATGGCGGTCTTATTTAGACACGAATAGAAGTTTTATTTCATCATGAAATTGCAGTGAGGGACAGTGTTTTTTGGGCACTATGTGGTAGTATTATGTGGACATTGTATGTATAGTGTGTCCAGAAAGTCTTCACATCCTTTCACTTTTTTAGATTTTGTTATGTTGTGGCCTTATGCAAAATAAAAAGAAATCAGGTTTCCCACCATCATTCTGCACTCAGTACCCTGTAATGACAAAGTGACAACAGAATGTTAGAAATCTTGTAAATTTTTATGAAAATGAAAAAATTACATTTTGCATTGACGTAAGTATTCACACCCTGTACTCAGGACTTAGTTGAACCCCCTTTGGCAGTGATTACAACCTCTGGACTTCTTGGGTATGATGCTACAAGGTTTACACACCTGAGTTTGGGGATTTTCTGACAATCTTCCCTACAGATCCTCTCAAGCTCTGTCAGGTTGTATGGGGTCGTCTGTGGACAGCCATTTTCAGGTCTCCAGAGATGTTCTATTACGTTCAAGTCGACCGCTCAAGGACATTCACAGAGTTGTCCCTAAGCCTCTCCTGTGTTGTCTCGGCTGTGTGCTTAGGGTCCTTGCCTTGTTGGAAGGTGAACCTTGTGCCCAGTCTGAGGTTCCTTGCGCTTTGGATCAGGTTCTCATTATCTCTGTTCTTTGCTCTATTCAGCTTTCTATCAACTCTGACCGGTCTCCCCTCCCCCAGCATGATGCTGCCACCACCACGCTTCACTGTAGGGATGATATTGGGCAGGTGATGAGCGGCGCCTGGTTTCCTCCAGATATAATGCTTAGAACTGAGGCCAAAAGGTTCCACCTGGTGTCATCAGAGCAGAAAACCTTGTTTCTCGCAGTCTCAGAGTCCTTTAGATGCTTTTTGGTAACTCCAGGTGGCTTTCATGTGTCTTACTGAGGTGAGGCTTCTTTCTGACCGCTCTGCTATAAAGCCCAGATTGGTAGAGGCTGCAGTGATGGATGACCTTCTGGAACTTTCTCCCATCTGCATACAGGATCAGTCAAAGAGATCATTGGGTTCTCTGTCACCTCTCTTACCAAGGCCCTTCTTCCCAGATGACTTAGTTTGGTGGGTCGGCAGCTCTAAGAAGAGTCCTGGTTGTTGTTCTTTCATGTAAGAATTATGGAGGCCGCTGGGCTCTTGGAAACTTTCAGTGCAGCTGAAATGTTTTTGTCGTTTTCTCTAGATCTGTGCCTCCACACAATCCTGACTCTGAGCTCTGCAGGCAGTTCTTTCCTCTTCATGGCTTGGTTTTAGCTCTGATATGCATTGTGAGCTGTGAGACCTTATATAGGCAGGGGTGTGGCTTTTCAAATTATGCCCAATTAACTGAATTTACCGCATGTTACTCCTATTAAGGTGTAGAAACACCTCAGAGATGGTCAAGAGAAATGGGAGGCTCCCAGAGCTAAATTTCAAGTGTCATATCAAAGGGTGTGAATACTTATGTCCATGCAAAATGGTAGTTTTTCATAAAAAAGAAAAAACTTTCCACAATTCTGTGGTCACTTTATCATTATGGGGTACTGAGTGCAGAATGATGGGGAACAACTTGATTTTTTTTGCTCAAGGCCACAACATAACAAAGTGTAAAAAAAAGTGGAAGGGTGTGAAGACTTTCTGGACCCACTGTAGTATTATATGGGCAGTTTATGCAGTATTTTGTAGACACTGTGTGTAGCATCACGTGGGCAGTGTATGTAGTATTATGTGGGCATGATATGTAGTATTATTTAGGTATTGTATGGTGGTATTCTATGAGCCTTCTATGGCAGTGTGCAGGTTTAAACATTTAGGTATATGTGTTTTACATGCATGAATGCAATTTCTGACCTCATAAGAAGAACTGTCATCTCTCTCTGGGATCCTTCCTCATAACCCTCCGTCCTCGGCAGGGCCCACTATCTGACACAATAATGGAGCCTAATAGACATTTAGAGATGAATTATTATGATGTAGTACTAGTGCATGTCTTCTGTAGAGATGGAAGCCCTCCGTCTTGTGGTGCCGCCAAAGGAAAACCAAAGGAGCGCCAGCATGGACTCCCCCTATCTACGGTCCAGCGGGTGGTCCTTGCTGTGCACATCCCGTGGTGTCCGTGCCGTGTACACGCCGTGTCACTGGCTGCACATTGTCTGCAGTCTCTTTATATACGTAATCAGGTAGAGGACACTTAACGGCAGTAGTTGTTTTGTAATTAGCGATGTAATGAAAATGCGGGATCTATGAGGAGTGGGAAAAGCATTGAGGCATAGGCCCTGGTAATGGCTGCTGGCATATACTGGGAAAAGTAGTTGATATTGCGGGAGTAGCCCTGTGCCGACGTATAACACCGCCTCTGTGTTCTCCTCACATCAGATAATTGCAGCTTTAACACCATTAATTAGGTTAATTGTTGCTTCCCAGCAGGATGGGGAGAGGGGGGGGGGGGGGGGGGGGAGATTTCCTCATGATGCTTCTTCTTATACTCCATATACTTGTACCAGTACAGGCTGTGCTGCTCTCCCATAGATCACTGGGTGAACTGGTGACATCCAGACAACATTGACAATTATAGCTGGTATGATTTACGCTGGCCGTACGTGAAGTATTTATCTGCAGATCAGCTATATCTGGTGAAATCTGGTGACAGTCTGATGTTCATCATCACACAGTAAAATATGCCGCATGTGCCAATAGTTCGCAGATAAATATAAGCGGGAATATGCATCCATGGGAAGAATTCTGTCTAAGCAATTGCAGGCTCATGATATAAAAAGGGGGATATAATAATAATCTATATTCAATAGCGCCAACATATTCCACGCTTTCTTTTCTCCTTAGGGAGAGCACCTAGATGGTGAGTGAGGAGACTCAAAAGGCCATTCATGCTCTTCTGGGTAATATGCAAATAAGGGAGATGGAATAATACCTCCACAGTGCCACCTATTGGAAGGCAGCATTTCTTCAAGCCAAAGTTAGACTCTTTATACAAGTCTTGTAACAATGACTGGGAGTTAAAAGCAAAGCCAGACTCCATGCACTGTACTGTACACTGATACTGTCTACTGTACACTGATGAAGGGCAAAAACCCTGAAACAGCTGTCTGTACATAGAGTCTGACTTTGCAGCCGCCGTGCTGAGGAAAGAAAATCCGGCCGGCACGGAGCAGACCTGTGCTAGATCTGGTCAGGTAAAAGAATGTTGTTACAATATATTACCCTTGATACGCCAGCCCGGGTGCCCTAGATCTCACCCACAACCCCTGTCCCTGCCTACTTGCCTCCATTCCTGGCTAACCCCAGGCGGGCAACTGGGTGGCGGTCCCTAGTGAGAGTAGGGACCGCCGCCCAGGGACGCTGGCGTACATGGATGGAAAGGGTAGAATACCGACAGAAAAGGTAGATGTAAATAACCAACACGAACAAACTAACCAGAACCAAGGCAGATGTAAAAACCTGGCAGATAATAGCAAAGTATAGCAGACAAGATGACAGAAGCAGGAGACCAACAGAGGCAGACTAGCTAGCACACTGAGGAAAACCAATAACTGGCAGTAATTGCAAGTCTCAGCCCGACCTTTAAACAAAAGCCTCCGCCCAGGGGCAGAGAGAGGGAGACAGCCAACTCCCAACAGAACACAACAAAAGGGAGCTCGTGCACAGCAGCTGCACTCACTCAATGAAGAGGGGCGGGGGAGCGAGAGGAGAGAAATCTCCTGCACTGCCCCACCCCCCTGCTGGTTGCTCCATGAGCGAGCCTGCTCTGCTAGCTCCCGTGCAGGAGCACGGAGCTAGGAAACCCAGAGACGAGTGTCGGTCATCGTTTTCCTGACAGTCGTCCCGTGTAAAAAGGCCTTTACACTAATAACAGAGATGGTAAGAGCTTTGCTCACAAGAGCTTACAATCTATGAGGAAACAGGAGTGGCACAAAAGCTTACAATCTTTGAGGAAATATGGGTGAGGCACCTGCTTATAATCCATTAGGAAATTGGGGTGACAGAAGAGTTTATAATTTATGAAGAAACAGTTATGGCTGAATACCTATGAGGAAATAGGAGTGAAGGACCTGCTCATAAGAGCTTACAATCTATGAGAAAATAGGCGAGACACAAGAGCTTACAATCTATGAGAAAATCGGCAGGATACAAGAGCTTACAATGTATGAGGAAATGGCGGGACACAACAGCTTACAATCTATGAGAACATAGGGGGGACACAAGAGCTTACAATCTATGAGAACATAGGGGGGACACAAGAGCTTACAATCTATGAGGACATAGGGGGGATACAAGAGCTTACAATCTATGAGGAGATAGGGGGTACACAAGAGATAGCAGTGCTTGTTCTGTACAATGGTCCAGCCATCTTTTATATAAATAGGGTAGTCTACATAAAGCTGCTTGTCCGCCTAGCAACTGGTATCTGTGCATGTTCAGATATGAAGTGCATTAGGGTGAATGGGATGTGACGTCTTCGGTGCAGTGACAGGGTTGGAGACCTTAATGCCGCTAGCATGTTGTTGTAAGACACAGGATAGTCCGCATGTGGGTTCGTGTTTGTAGTGTTGAAACTTCCTTTCTCATCTCACTGAACCAATTTCTTCTTTTTTGCAGAAAAATGAATGGTTGTGTCTAAACTGCCAAACTCAGCGGTTACTGGAGGGAAGCTTAGGAGATGCGCCACCATCACCCTTACCACCATCCAAGCAAAGCTCACCAAGGCACCAGCCAGGAATTCCCGCAGGAGCATCTCCCAAACATGTCCCTGGAGCCCTGCCATCAGGGTCACCAAGACACCAGCCAGTTCCAAGCCAGACAGCATCGCCCCATCACCAGAAGACCACCCCTGTATCCACAGCG
Source organism: Eleutherodactylus coqui (assembly GCF_035609145.1). Lineage (NCBI taxonomy): Eukaryota > Metazoa > Chordata > Amphibia > Anura > Eleutherodactylidae > Eleutherodactylus > Eleutherodactylus coqui. The sequence goes on along the minus strand of NC_089839.1, from coordinate 204,767,531 downwards.
TCTCCACAGCATCAGACAGGAGCAGGGGGTCAGCAGAGGGCGCCTCCTGCTGGACACCCCCCGGAGCCCACACCGGACAAAAGAAGTTCCCAACAAAACCACCTCAAGAATGAAGAGAGGAAACCCCAGGAAGATGTCACCCAGCCCAAAGCCCCTGCGGATTCTCAAAAGTTGTCAAAGCAGATGGTGCCAAAGGGTAAAACCGTGGGCAGTAAAAAAGAAGCAAAGAATGGAAAGTCATCCTCTGAGATTCAGAAGATGAGAGACCAAGAGGTAAGTTGTTCATGAAGATGATGTAGGTGTCTGGAAGAAACAGATTTGTACAGACCACCTCCCTTCCTCTCATGCACAGATCTTCATTCTCTTGGGATGTTCATTGCCTTTCAGCCTTGTTTGTTGCTTTGAATTAGGTCGCTCCGAAATAACGCTTCCTGTTTTATTATGTTGGCACACGATGTCAGAAGCGGATGTATGCCAATAGCGTTTGCACCTTCTCTCCAATATATGGTAAATTTTGTTGCTGTGCAATAGATGGCAGCAGAGGGAAGTGACATTAAAGTGCATATAAAGTAAAGGTTTGTAATTGAATTCATCCATACAGAAAAAAATTGCTCCCATTGACGTTTGATGAATGTTTATAGAGCCCAAACAGTGGATGTTAGCACAGTGAGGCGATGGGTGGCACGCTTCAACAGTGGCGACAGCAACATGAAAGACAAGCTGCGTTCTGGATGGCCATGCACAGCTGTCACATCACGAAATGAAGAGTGTCTCCATCAGCTCACCCGCGCAAATTGGTGGATCATAGTTTCTAATGCTTTGAAGCCGATATTTAACTTCTTACACAGTTCCCTGGTCATAATTCGCTGATGAACTCATTGAGACACTCATTCTTACCTCGTAGAGGAACAGCTCTGCACGGCTGCCCAGAACATGGCATGCTTTTCACATCACTGTCGTCACTGTTGAAATGTTCCACCCAACAAACTCTTTTGCCTTACTCTGACATCATATGCCAACATAAGATAGGAGGCATAAGGCCCGGCTCACTCGGGCAGACCGAATTCTGCATGCGGGAGGCCCGCAGCAGATTCCAGCTCTGAGCCCGGACGGCAATCCTGCGTACCCTATTTTCTTGTATAGCGGATGACCGCGGCAGCTTGCCGTCGGTCATACGCACTACAATATTTTTTTTTGACTGTTTGTAGAAACTGTCTTAGAAACTTATTGAAACCACACAGGAGACATTGGATATTTGGTTTTCCATACCTAGCTTATCCTGATGAGCCCTTAAGCATAGTGAGAAACTTAATTGCTATTATTGGAATCGCTTCCTTCAGCTGTGGGACCGCTGTCAGGAATTGCCTTTAGTTAGATATGGGAAGGGTTATTCTTGCACCACTTTTGCAGCCAGGGCATTTTGTTAGCAAATTTGGAAGTTACACCATAGTGCACCTTCATCGTGATTTACTTACAACATCTTCTTGATTTTCTGCAGGATTTAAGCAAGCCTTATTCCCATGAATCGTCCCGCAGCCCTCAAAGCCTAAGTGACACGGGATACTCCTCGGATGGAATTTCCAGCTCACAGAGTGAGATTGCAGGACTAGTGCAGCAGGAAGAGGAGAAGCTAAATGCTACAGGCATATCTCAGCGCAGCCCACCAAGCCCTTCCGAGCTCACTAAACTGGAAAGTTCTGTCCGACCACTGCTGGAGTCCAAAGGCTCCTCCCAAGGTGACCGTTTCCATGGCTTACGAGAAGACCAAAAACAGAAGCAGAGGCCGCGATCACTGTCCATTACCCCTGAAGCGTTTGACTCAGATGAAGAATTGGAAGATATCCTAGAAGAAGATGAGGATTCACTGGAATGGGAGAATCAGAGGGATCAGAGAGAGTGCACCGAGTCATCGGATGATTTTGGGAGTAAGCTGCGCCATGATTATGTGGAAGACAGTAGTGAAGGTTTCTCTCCTTTACCGATGAGACAGCAAAAGGGAAAGTTCTCAGATGAAGAGTTTATGAGAAGACAGCTTCTGGAAATGAGTGCAGAAGAAGACAATCTGGAAGATGACGACCCGCATTATAACCATGTAAAATACGGTAGTAAGAATGGACACAAGACAGAGTCTGATAAAGCCAAAGGTACCCCCTCCTCAAAGAGGTCTCCAGCTTATAACTCCACTGACGCATATGAGGACAGCAGAAAAGACGTAGATGTGGAGGAGGAAGAGGATGTATCTGCAACACAAGGAGGGCTCCGACGATTCAAGACCATTGAGCTGAATAGCACAAATAACTACAACAGAGACATTGATCTCGACCAAGAGACAGATATCAGTTTAGATAGGGAACCAGAGTTAGAGATGGAAAGCCTGACAGGTTCACCAGAAGAACGGTCCAGAGGAGAATACTCTTCTACATTGCCTGCAACAACACCAAGCTACACAAGCGGAACATCACCCACATCATTGTCATCACTGGAAGAAGACAGTGACAGCAGTCCTAGCCGAAGACAACGTCTGGAGGAAGTCAAGCAACAGAGAAAAGCTCGGCATCGCTCACATGGTCCTTTACTGCCCACGATTGAAGACTCCTCAGAAGAAGAGGAACTGCGAGAAGAAGAAGAGCTCCTGAGAGAACAGGAAAAAATGAGAGAAGTGGAACAGCAAAGGATCAGGAGCACAGCCCGCAAAACCAAAAGAGATAAAGAAGAACTAAGAGCTCAACGAAGAAGAGAGAGATCAAAGACACCACCCAGCAATCTGTCCCCCATTGAAGATGCGTCACCCACCGAAGAGATGAGGCAAGCTGCAGAGATGGAGGAGCTGCACAGGTCTTCTTGTTCTGAGTATTCCCCTTCCATTGATTCAGAAGCAGAAGGCTTTGAGATGATCGCTTCTAAATTGTATAAGTCAGGGAGTGAATACAACTTGCCAACGTTTATGTCTTTGTATTCTCCAACAGAAAAGACTTCTGCCTCATCCGCAGGTAATAAGGCTCTAAAAAGTGCTGAGGAGGTTTACGAAGAAATGATGAGGAAAGCCGAAATGTTCCAGAAACAGCAGCAATCCCAGCAGAATCTAATCTATGGGAATAACTATCAGCAAGTCGGCTACGCCAGCGCGCAGAATCAGAACGACTATGAGTATCAGTATATCGACGATTATGGTTATGACAATAGAAGTGGAGGGTCTCAGAACGACTACGACTTAACAACGCCTGGAACGGTGTATGATGAGATTCTGCAAACCTCTCAGAATATCTCAAGGATGCACCAGTCTTCAGCACTCGACTTACAGGAAGACAAGAAAGCAGAGGTCTATGCTGAAAAGCAATTCCTAAATGCTGAGAATGCATATAATGAGATGTTGAAACAAGTTAGCGGTCCACTTACTCCTGGTACGAGCCCAACTCAGCTTTCTGCACCCGTGTCATTTGCTTCTTCTGAAAGTCTCTCTGGACGGGTCATACCAGATGTGCGGGTCACACAGCACTTCTCTAAAGATGGGCTCGATCAGACAAAACTTCACAGTTCATCCTCAGTTCCTAGCTCAAAAGCAGTATCATCTACTTATCACTACGGCAAAGTGTCCACTACCTCAACATCTACATCATTCACCCCTACTACAAGTACTGAGGGAGCATCTCGTAGAAGCTATGGACAATCTAAAGGAAGCATGGACTACAGTGCAAATGAAGAGCAATACAAAAGTAGATCAGTCGCAGAGATCAATGCAGCAAGAGATAAAGGACAAAGTGTCGGGACTAATGTGTCACTTACATCGAAAGTCATTTCAATCTTCAAGACAACGAGCCCCCCTCTATCTCCTACCTCACCCACACAAAGTCCGACTCATTCATCGCCAAAACTGAATATGTCTGCAGGAAACAGGAGCACTGCGGAGTTCTCATCCCAGACACAGAACATCCATAGGATGGAGAGCTCTTCTCCATTACCCATGGTAGCTCAAGGAACACAGACACCAGATCGCACCAGGTCACCTCGTCTATCCAGACAGCAATCTTCTCAAGAGGCTCCATTCATGGTTATTACACTAGCATCCGATTCCTCTGTCCAAACTAAACCTAAAAGTGTCAGCTCCTCTACGTCCCCAGTCACTTCACCAACTAGATTAAACCGTCAGCAAACTCTTCATAGTTACAGTCAAACACCAGTCAGTAGTTCACAGTCTCAGCAAGAACTAATACAGTCTAGCTACACTAAGACACACACCATCATAGAAAGGTCTCCGGCCTCAGGAATGCACATGGTTTCTTCTAAGGGTCAGCCCGCTGCTACAGTAGATGGTTCCAGCAATACTTATAACTGGGGCTCCTTGCCACCAGAGAACATATCACTGTGTAGGATCTCTTCTATCCCTGGCACATCTCGAGTGGAGCCTGGGCCCAAACCTAGCAGCAGTGCTGTCGATTTACGAACAGCTATGAAATCCGCTCCAGTCATTATGACTGACCAGGGCATGGATCTGACGTCTTTAGCAACAGAATCCAGGCGATATTCCTTGACCATGGAGCCATCTCCAGTACGACAGTCTACCGCTGTCCAGCCCTTAATCGTCAATCTGAATGCCCAAGAACACCATGCTGTTATTGGTACAGCCACAACTGTTAGTATAACTGTCGCTTCCTCCATGATTGTATCACAGCCAAAACAACCGGTGGTGTATGGAGACCCATTTCAGAACAGGGTAGATTTTGGGCAAGGGACAGGAAGCGCAGTGTGCTTAACACAAACCAAACACATGGAACAAGCAGCCCAGACTGCGGTATTGAGAGGAAGTGGTGGAAAACCTGAAGAAACTGGAGGCTTGCAGAAAGACATATTTGCAAGATATAACCTTCCTAGCCAGGTCACATCTATGGTTAAACGAGAGATAGGGTCTCAACCAGGTAGTGCGCAGAATATTGCTAACATTAGTGCCATGCCTAGACAGTTCCAACAGGAGCAGGGCATGGGTTTTGCAGATCCTTATAAGGGTGTTCCAGAGCCAAAAGCTCAGCATCCTCCCATGAATATTGCGGGTAACCAGCCTCACTCCATGATGGTTCACCTGGACGAGAAGGTACCTGGCCCTATTACAAAACTCATGAAAGAAGAACAGGCTCCAAATGCCTTAGATCTTACCGGGATGAAGCCTGAAAGCCAAGTGGTGTGCTGTGATGTGGTCTACAAGTTCCCCTTTGGGGGAAGTTGTGCTGGTGCTTACAATTCTTCTAAAGTACCAGACAAAAGCTCAGGGGAAGCAGCGCAGGCAGCAAGGGCAGGGATACAGTACTATGGACAGAGAGATCAAGAACTTCCTGAAAACTATCAATATAGAGAATCAAAACCATTGGTGCCACCACCTCCCCAACCTTCAGCCCCTGTCCAGAATGTATACGATGAGCAGAAGTTCTATCCGTATGGTCCTCCAGGCAGACTGCACTCATCCATGTCAGAGACCAATCTAACTGACATTGGTCTGTACCAACCTTACCAGGTGCCAGGAGGAGAGGGAGCAATGGATCTAAGCACAATGAAAAGCTCCTACAGCATGAACTTCAGCGATGGCAGCTACTTAAGTCAGGGACTACAGTATGGCTCATTTACGGACCTTCGCCAGCCCACTGACTTATTCAATAATGCATTGCCCATAAGACGATATAGTTCATTGTCCAATATATACTCTGACTACAGATATTCCGCTAGAGATCTGTCTAACTTTCAAGAGTCAAATCTTGCTCAATACAGTGCAACAACGGCTCGAGAAATCAGCAGAATGTGTGCTGCACTTAACTCTATGGACCAATACGGTGGGCGGCATACAAACAGCCCAGACCTTATGCAGTATGGACCTAATTCAGCTGGTCCAGGGCCAGCAGATAATCAGCAGGGAGTGGCATCCCTCAGGCAAAATATGATGTATGGTCCTCATTTCCCAGATAGCCGCCAAGGCTTTGGAAGCTTAGGGCAGTATAATATACGATCTGGGACTATCAGACAGATGTACCCAGCCGCAGCCACTGTGAGAGCAGCAGATGGCATGATTTACTCAACTATCAATACACCGATAGCTTCTACTCTTCCCATCACCACCCAGCCAGCTTCTGTACTAAGACCAATGATTAGAGGTTTGTATAGGCCTTATGCCCCTGGAAGTGTCACTGCCGTTCCTCTGGCAAGTCTTACTAGGGTGCCACTTGTTACTCCGAGGATGCCGCTGGGACCCCCAGCAATGTATCGTTATCCTGCAGTAAATAGATTTCCACCTACTTCTTCTGGATCAACATTTGATACGCCTGTTTACTTAGGAAAGCCTGCCAGCAGTTTTCCAACTACTACAACAACATGTACAGTCACATCGACTACGGTGACATCACTCCCACCCACTTCAACAGTAGCTTCAGCCCCTGTTGTAACATCTCATACATGTCCAGATATAACGGCCTCAGAGGTCCCTGCAGAGGTCCCAGCTGTATCCTCAGTAGTGCCTAGTTCTTCCAAAGAGACCAGTCAGCCCCAGCAGAAGACCGCAGTTGAGGGCCAATCAACCATGGTGAAAGTCGGGCCTGAAAAAGAGGAGAAAGAAAAAGAAGAAGAGCGCCAAAGAAAGCAGCAGGAACACTTGCTTCAGATTGAAAGAGAGCGAGTAGAATTAGAGGCGCTCCGACAACTCCGATTGCATGAGGAGCTGGAGAGAGAGCGCTTAGAACTGCAGCGGCACAGAGAGAAGGAGCAGATGCTGGTACAGAGAGAGCTCCAAGAGCTGCAATCAATTAAGCAGCACGTGCTTCAACAACAGCAAGAAGAGCGCCAAGTACAGTTTGTCATGCAGCGGGAGCAGCTAGCACAGCAAAGGATGCAGATTGAGCAAATTCAGCAGCTTCAACAACAACTTCAACAGCAACTAGAGGAACAGAAGAGGCAAAAGACTTCTGGCCCTCAAACTTGTGATCAAACAGTACGACTTCCACCCCAGACTGTATCAGAAATTGCTATTGAAATGCAAAGAACCCTTGCCCAAAGTGGGCAATACTGGCCGCCAGTAAACCCACCTTTCATTGCTATGGCTCCAACTGTACCAGACGCACAGGGGCAACCACGCTATCCGGCACCACCTCAGAGGCCACTTACTAACTCTGCCTCAGAGATGTCACTGCAAATGGATGAACAGTGGGAAGTAAATAGAACTATAAAGAAAAGGAACTCCATGCCACGTCTCAGGGATGCCTACAACACAGATGACAACCATGAAACATACTTTGTCAAGAAGATAACAGATAGCAGTGTACAGACTGATGATGAAGATGGTGAAGATAGGTTTTATATGTCTCGCCGGCGCCGAACAAAAAGAAGCACCGACTGCAGTGTTCAGACAGACGATGAAGATAATGCAGAATGGGAACAGCCAACGCGCAGACGGAGATCTCGATTCTCTCGACATTCTGACTCAAGCTCAGACAGCAAGCATGACTCTAAGGGAACCTCAAGTATTGCAATTCAGACCATTAGTGACTGCTCTGTCCAGACCGAGCCAGACCAGCTGCAGAGGGTCTCACCGTCCATACATATCACCACTCCAGACCCCAAGGTGGAGATAATAAAGTATATATCTGCTCCGGAGAAGACTCACAAAGGCGAAAGTTTGGCCTGCCAGACAGAACCAGAAACTCAGTCACATGGGATTGTGGTCCCACAGCTCAGTGTCCCTACGACCATAACCCCCTACTCCTCTAATATACAGATGGCAACTTCTGGGCCTCGAGACACTAATATGTCAAGACAAGGAGTGACCAAGTTTGAAAAGAAGAAACCTGATCCTCTGGAGATTGGTTACCAATCACACTTGCCTGCAGACACACTTGCTCAGCTAGTTAATCGGCAGCCTCCCAAGTCTCCCCAAGTTCTCTACTCACCAGTGTCACCACTGTCCCCTCACAGATTACTGGAATCCACATTTGCTTCTAGTGAGAGGTTGAACAAAGCTCACGTCACCCCCCAAAAGCACTTCACAACTGAAACTACACAACGACAGCAGATCCTACCCCGGCCAATAAAAACCATGCAGAGATCATTGTCGGATCCTAAACCCCTAAGTCCTACATCCGAGGAGTCTGCCAAGGACAGGTTCTCCTTGTATCAGCACCAATTACTGCAAGGTGGTCAGGTAAGAGATGCGGCGCGGTATCCTGCATAGTACTAACATTGGCTACACATTAAGTGCATGTCTGCAGCTGCACTCTGCACAGGTAGAACCCACGCTTTCACTTCATGTTTCTGTCTTCTCATTCATGTTTTTTTTTTTTTTTTTAGCGTTTTGAAGTCTAAAAGGGAACCTGTCACCACCATCTCACCCCTAAAACTGACTTTACTGTCTGGCAGGGGATGAAATGGCAATCATTTCTAATGCCATCTTTTTTCCTAATGAGCCCATGTACCTCTACAATTAGGGTCCAAAGTTATCCTGTTTCTGAATCAAACTAACAGAGGATAGTCACCTGGTGGAAAAGAGTCATACTGATCCATGAGCTGTTGAGCTAATGCACCCCTTTCTTTTGATAGGAGAGATGCGACATGCTGACAAACACATGGAACAAATTTATTTAGGAAAAGGGGATGTGGTTAACTTAGCAGCTCATGAATCAGCATGACTCTTTTCAGACAGATGACTCTTCTCTAATAATTTGCATGCAGCACACGATAACTTTAGAACCTAATTGTGGAGGTACATTGGTTCATAAGGAGAAGAGAGGGCATTAGAAATGATTGGTTTCTCATCTTGTCGGCCAGTGAAGTCAATTTTATGGACGAGATTGCGGTGACCGATCCCTTTTAAGTTTTCTTTACATTGTGAAGATTAGTGAGCACCGCCGCCACGTCTGTATTAGTTAGCGGAGCTCCATATTTCCTTGTTTTCAGAACACTTCTTGTCACTTTCTGAAATTCCAGCTCTAGAACCATGTTGGTGTTCAGTAAATCACTGGGGATCACAGTGAGATGATCTAGGGCATATTTATACATCACTTTACTGTATGCCATCATATGGTTCATTGCATTGAGTGTAGGGTAAAAGTAACGATGAGTAGATTTAAGACACCTACAACCATGTGAGAAACCCCTCAACATGGTGTCCCCGTGGCAATTTAGAAAACCCTAGATCCCAAAATCTGGTCCCTGCCCTGCCAGGGCACCTTTACTGTCATAGGGTACATATTTAGGGCAGTCTCCTCGGGGGCGGCAATGCTGGACCCGTCTACATTGCGAGGACCCTCCCTTCTGCTGCTTCCATTATTCTTCATTAGAGAACAGAGACGTAAGAAGTAGAATGGAGTTGCCATATTGGGGTACAGGAAAGTAATAAGTAGGATGTAGGTACCATATTGGGGTACAGGGAGATAATAAGTAGGATGGAGGTGCCCTCTTGGGGTATAGGGAGGTAATAATTGGGATGGATATGCCATATTGGGTAACAGAGAGGTAAGAAGTAGAATGAAGGAGCCATATTACGGTACAGGGTGGTAATAATTAGGTTGGAGGTGGCATACTAGGGAAGAGGGAGCTAGTAAATGGGATGGAGGTGCTGTATTGGGGTACAGGGAGGTAATATATAGGATGGAAGTGACATATCAGAATACGGGAAGGTAATAAGTAGAATTGAGATGCCATATCAGGGTGCACAGAGGTAATAAGTAGCATGCTAGTGCCAAAATAGAGTACAGGGAAGTAATTAGTGGGATGGAGCTAACACATTGGGGTACAGGGAGGTAATAGGATGGCGGTTCCATATTGGGGTACAGTGAGGTAATAAGTAGGATGGAGGCGCTATATTGCGGTACAGGGAGGTAATAAATAGGTTGGGGGAGCCATATTGGGAAGGTAATAAGTAAGACGTAGGTGCCATATTGGGGTGCAAGAAAATAATAATCGGGATGGAGGTGCCATATTGCGGAACAAAGATGTAAGAAGCAGGATGCAAGTGCCATATTAGGGTACAGAGAGGTGATAAGTAGGATGGAGGTGCCATAGGATGGAGGTGCCATATTGGGGTACTGGGAGGTAATAAGTAGGATAAAGGTGCCATGTCAGAATACAGGGAGGTAACAAGTAAAATGGAGATGCCATATCAGGGTACAGGGAGGTAATAAGTAGTATCATAGTGCCAAAGTGGGGTACAGAGAAGTGGGATGGAGGTGCCATATTGGGGTGCACAGAGGTAATAGAATGGAGGTGTCATATTAGGAAACAGAGATATAAGAAGTAGAATGGAGGTGTCATATTGGGGTACAGGGAGGTAATAAGTAGAATGGAGGTGCCATATTGGGGTGCATTGAGGTAATAAGTAGGATGGAGGTACCATATTGAGGTACAGGGAGGTAATAAGTAGGATGCAGGTGCCATATTGGGGTATAGGGGGGGTAATAAGTAGGATGGAGGTGCCATATTGGGGTGCATGGTGGTAATAAGTAGGATGGAGGTACCATATTGGGGTACAGGGAGGTAATAAGTAGGATGGAGGTGCCATATTGGGGTACGGGGAGGTAATAAGTAGGATGGAAGTGCTATATTGGGGTGCAGGGAGGTAATAGGATGGAAGTGCCATATTGGGGAACAGAGATGTAAGAAGTAAAATGGACGTGCCATATTAGGGTACAGGGAGGTAATAAGTAGGATGGAGGTTAGGGTGTTTAATTTTTCCAATGATGTGATTTTCATATGACTTTGCTTACGCCCCGAATCTTGTTGATGTAAAAGATATATATGCCAAATTTCAAGAAGATTGCATAATATTTAGGGGTTGCACACATTGATCACATTTTTCCTCAAACTAGTGAAATTTTTTAATATTGAAGTGCTTTGTACTAATGCTTCATTGAGACAGTGGAATCAAAATGTACTAGAGGATGCCTTCACAGTTTTGATCCTAAATTATAACTTTTATATTTATTTTCTAAACTTAGAAGGCTAAAGGACAGACAAGCAAACACGTATGTGGCTGTGTCCCTTGATGCACCCCTTAAAAAAATGTATATCAAAGTGTGTGCACTGAATATCTTCCCTTGTGTGGGGAGTAAGGCGCCAAAAAATTAGTTCCTACTAGAAGTTCAGTTGGAGAACCAACTGAGAATTTGCTAGATCGGTAATATCAGATGATATATCAAGGGGGTAGGCTAACAGCCCCAAAATATCAACGGGTAATAGCCAAAAGAACGGACATTGGCATATGTTCAGTTCAAAAAGGATTATAGAAGATTTTATGGTTCCGTGGTTCGACGCGTTTCTGCTGTTTCCGACACGTTTATTCGGGAAGTAGAACGATTTGGGCTACGTGACAATATTATCGGAATGTCTTTTGATACTACAGCATCTAATACAGGACTGATCCAAGGGACATATACCAGAATTGAAAGGAAATTCGGATGAACATTGTTGTGGTTGGCTTGCCATCATCACACCCATGAACTAATATTGAAAGGAGTGTTTAAGGAGTGTTGTGGCATGCCATCAAGTGGTCCTGACATCCAGATTTTTCAGAAGTTCCAAAGTCTGTGGGCTTCACTTGATAAGAAGTCATATACGACAATGCTGGATGAAGAAAGTCCCTTTCAAGGCTTTCTAGAAGAACAACGAGTGAATAGTGCTCCGCATCAAGCAAGGTGGATGGCAAAGGCAATATATGCACTTAAAATTGTCCTCTTCATTAAACAATTGAATATTCCTCAACGAGAATTGAAAGGAATGAAACGGGTTGCACATTTTGCAACCTCATATATGTTCACTTTTGGCACGAGGTAATTGTAAGTGGATGGCCTCCAAAGAATGATTTGGATATACTACAGCTTCTGAGCACTTACCCAGATGCAGACGTCAAAAAAGTGCTCTCACAGTTGCTAAGAGACACTTTTGGTATCTGTCAGAAACAAACGTAGGATTGGCTTTTGTGGACGAACGTATTACTCAGGCTGATAAGGAAAATATGACAAAAAAATTTAGAAACCAAACCTGCAAAGAAAAAGGAAATGAAACGATTAGAGGGTAAAAACCTAGTATTTGAAGGAAGAGACCTGAGCCATTTCGTTACTCATAAAACAAAGACGTTCTTTGAATTCGTTGGGATCCACGACGTGATAGAATGCTGTAGTGATACTCTAAGAAGCCATGTGAGCGCTCTTAAGGTGCTCCATGTTACCGAAGAAAGAGGAATTGCTGTGATAAAAAAGTCTAACGAATCGGTCAGGGACGAACAACAAAAACAATTCTTGTTGAGAGTAGTCGAGCATCACAGAAAAGTCGTCACCAAGTGAACAAAAGAAGGGATTGCATCGTTCAAAGTTGATTAATATAACACGTTTTGCCTATCATACTACCTATCAATCTTAGTGTCTAGTTGTAGTATTGTTTTAAGTTTCTGATTTCTAGTTTCCCCCAAAAAATAAATTTGAAATTGAAAAATCGTATTTTTTGCTTACTTTTACAAAACTGATCAAAGTGTGTAACCTCTAAATATTATCCAATCTTCTTGAAATTTGGCCTATATATCTTTTACATCACTGAGATTCGGGGCGTAAGCAAAATCTTACAAAATGAAACGCCCTAATGGAGGTGCCATATTGGGGTACTGGGAGGTAATAAGTAGGAAGAAGGTGCCATGTCAGAATACAGGGAGGGAACAAGTAGAATGGAGATGCCATATCAGGGTGCAGGGAGGTAATAAGTAGTATTGTAGTGCCAAAGTGGGGTACAGAGAAGTAAGAAGTGGGGTGGAGGTGCCATATTGGGGTGCACAGAGGTAAAAAGTAGGATGGAGGTGTCATATTAGGGACAGAGATATAAGAAGTAGGATGGAGGTGCCATATTGGGGTATAGGGAAGTAATGAGTAGGATGGAGGTGCCATATTGGGGTATAGGGAGGTAATGTGTAGGATGGAGGTGCCATATTGGGGTATAGGGAGGTAATAAGTAGGATGGAGGTGCCATATTGGGGAACAGAAATGTAAGAAGTAAAATGCAGGTGCCATATTGGGGTACATGGATGTAATAAGTAGAATGGAGGTGCCATATTCGGGTACGGGGAGGTAATAAGTAGGATGGAGGTGCCATATTGGGGAGCACAGAGGTAATTGGATGGAGGTGCCATATTAGGGAACAGAAATGTAAGAAGTAAAATGGAAGTGCCATATTGGGGAACATGGAGGTAATAAGTAGGATGTAGGTGCCATATTGGGGTGCAGGGAGGTAATTGGGTGGAAGTGCCATATTGGGGAACAGAAATGTAAGAAGGAAAATGCAGGTGCCATATTGGGGTACATGGAGGTAATAAGTAGGATGTAGGTGCCATATTGGAGTACATGGATGTAATAAGTAGAATGGAGGTGCCGTATTCGGGTACAGGGAGGTAATAAGTAGTATGGAGGTGCCATTTTGGGGAACAGAGATGTAAGAAGTAGAATGGAGGTGCCATATTGTCGTACAGGGAGGTAACAATGGGGCCCCCTACACTAGATACAGCAGATTGGCTCTCACGCTTTCAGACACTTCTAACCATGCTTCAGACAGTCCGCCATTAACTCCTGTGGGCATCGGATATTCATTATCATTGCAGCAGAGAAAGTGACAATAATCCCCCAGCCCTCTCAGCAGCCAGCCATCTGTCCAACACCAACGACCCCTGGAAACTGCTCTACATTTCCTCATGTGTCAGATCCATGCAGAGCTGCTTTATTAAATCACTATTACAGATGTAGCAAAGTTTACCTTGACTATGATTTGCGACAAAGTATCTTATCTTAAGCTATTAAACAGCTATTGTTCTTTTAACACAACAAAATTACTGTAAAGCTATTGGGACCATAAACACACTACGGCTCAGAAAGTTATAACACATTTAAAGTCATGTTAAACTTTGTTACATCTGTACAGTGTTTCCATTTACGCTGTAGCTTACCGACTCGGAGCTCCAACTAAACCTCTAAAAGTGTTATTCAGATGGAACCATAGACTGTAATGAGTTAAACAGAGACTGTGTGTTTCTGTCCTTCAAAAATGACAGAAAAGAAGGGCAACCGTGTCAAACGGAGACCATAGTGGTGCGAGGTATTACAGTCCATGGTTCCATCTGAATACTATTATTGATGATTCAGACAGAACCCCGAGACCGAAAGCTGCAGCATGAATGAGGAATCTGTATAAAGGAAGCCAAAGATAGTCAGTAGACTGCAGGTAATACACAGTAGATAGTACATAATAGACAGCTTATAGTAGACACTAGACAGCGCATAATAGGTAATAAACATTACGTTAGTAGTAGACAGTTGATTGTAGACAGTAGATAGTAGAGAGATGGTGGTAGACAGCAGTAGATAGCAAACTTCAGACAGTTGATTGTAGATAGTAGAGAGATGTAGTAGACAGTATAGATAGTAAACTGCAGACAGTAGATTGTAGACAGGAGATAATAGAGAGATGATAGTAGACACTTGAGTGTGGATAGAAGACAGTAGATAGACAGTTAATAGCTGACAGCAGACTATTGATAGTAGACAGGGGATAGCACAGTCTATTGTTGACAGTTCATAGTAGCTAGCAGGCAGTTGACTATAGACAGACAGTTGATGGCAGACAGATAGTAGATATTAGGGCCCATTTACACGTAACGATTGCTCAAATGGATGAATGTACTTTTAAACTCTACCCACTCAGTGTTTCACTGCACGAGCGCCAACAACTAGCGGTGACGTCACTCGCTTGTGCGCTCGTTTAAACGAGAATCGTCCCATGTAAAAGGGCATAGGACAAGAGGCAGTTGATACTGGTAATAGACAGCGGACAGATGACAGTAAATAGTAAACTGCAGATATCTGATAGTTGATAGTAGATGGCCAATAGAAGATAGTTGAAAGGTAACAGTAGATAGTAGACAAATGATTACAGATAGTATACAGTTGATCGGTGACAGTAGACAGTTGATAGTCCACAGTTGATGGTAGATAGCAGGCAGTTGACAGTAGACAGACAGTTAATGGCAGAGAGTGGTTAGAAAAAAGGACATAGTGAACATTAAGCAGCAGGCAGTTGATAGACAGTAGATAATAGGCTGTTGATAATAGACAGTACATGTAGACAACAGGCAGTTGATAGTAGACAGTTGATGATAGACATTAGATAGTAGATAGCAAGTGGTAGACTGTTGTTTTCGCACACTTTTTTTAATGAACAGTTCTGTTTTTTTCCGTTGTCAGCCTTTTCTTTTCTGTTGTCTTGTTGGGCCGTCTACACATCTATTTTATTTGTTGTAGATTTCAGCTTTCCAGCCAAATACTTTGACACGCAAAGTGAAACGCACGCTGCCCAGCCCTCCTCCTGATGAAGCGCACCTTCCACTGACCACCAGTCAGGCGCATTCCCAAATATACATGCCGACTCTCTCACAGAAGATGATAGGAGGAGGAGGCCAAGTCATACAGATGCCAAAAGTGGGTTTTCTTAAAACCATAGACCATGACCTGAAGATTGTAGAACAAGAATCCACTAAACTCCGCAAACAGCAGGCCGAGCTGGAAGAGGAAGAGAAGGAGATCGATGCTAAACTGAAGTACTTAGAGCTTGGCATCACTCAGAGGAAGGAGTCCATTGTGAAAGACAGAGGGGGCCCTAGAGATTTCTCTTACCTCAGATCACTGGGAGAAAATAGGGATTACATGTCAGATAGTGAGCTGAACAACATGCGGATGACCGGCTATGACAGCGGCACTCTCCTAAGCAGGACCAGCACCGCTCCACAGTATGCCGATTTCCAGGCCCCACAACAGTTCCAAACCTCTTCTTCTTCTTATACATCCAACACCTATCAATACTCTTCTGGCCAGGCAGTGGCGCCAACTTCTGCCCCCGTCCAGCAGACCAGGGTGCAGCAGCCGCAGTATCCTGTTTCTAGCAATGGTCCATCACAAAACAACTTCCAGGCCCAGTTATCTAGTTATCCTGCACAAAGCTCATATCAGACTCACAACATTGCACCGACAGCAGGTTATCAGGCAGACGTAGGCCTTCAGAATCATACGGCCTTCAGGCCACCAAACTCTTATCAGGCCCAGACCACCTATGCTAACCAGGCTCCATTACCAACCACTTTACATGCAGGGTTCCCATCACAAGCCGATAGTCAGAGCACTCATCAGAAACCTAGGCAAACATCACTGGCTGATCTAGAGCACAAAGTCCCTACCAATTATGAGGTCATCGGAAACCCCACAGTAGTGATATCATCGGCCACTCCAGAAACTGGCTTTAGTAACACCACTGTGGGAAGCAATTATGAGCAGTACAAGACCACAGAGGTAAGACAAGCAGAGAGGGGTGGTGCGGTCGAGAGCCCCAGCAATAGTTATCCTGCTGATTCTCTCTATACAAATCTTGAACAAAACATTCCCCGTAACTACGTGATGATCGAGGACATCAGTGAACTAACAAAAGAGAACCCACCACCATCGGAAAGCCAAAAAGTAGAACCTACACCCCAGTCTCTGCAGCAGAAGAGTAATGGCCGCCACATCCAAGATAAAAATGGCCACATGGAAAGTGAAGGTTCAAGCAAGCCGTGCTGTTACTCCAGAGCCGAAGAAGAGTCTGAAGAAGATGTGTATGATCACCACGGTACAGATTACAGAGGGAGAAGCAGCTACCAGCGAAGCAATGACAACAATGGTCGCGACTCCGTCAGTAGCTCCTATTATTATGGAGACAATGATTCCAGGCATGCTACGCGTTTAGACAAACATGGATCTAATGTTGGGATGCAAAAGCATTCCTCCAAAAATCTGGCGCCCGCAGTTGTGTCATCCAAGAGAAGCAAGCACAGGAAACAAGGGATGGAGCAGAAAATTTCAAAGTTTTCTCCAATCGAGGAAGCTAAAGACGTGGAGTCCGACCTGGCTGCTTCATACCCAGTGAGTTCCTCAATAAGCAACAGCAGCAGCGTCTCCTCGAGAGCTAAGAAACTTCAGGATGAGATCACGTACGGCTTGAAAAAAAATGTATATGAGCAGCAGAAATATTATGGCATTTCCAGTAGAGATCTTGTGGACGAGGATGATAGAATTTATGGCAGCAGTAGCCGCTCACGCTCAGCCTCCAGTTATGGTATGGAAAAGTCAAGTCGTGACACGGGTAGTGGTAGAAGCAAATCTTACGAACGCGATAGTTCAGATAGATATCACAAATCAAGTTCGAAGCCTTCAAGTCTTACAATGAGTCAAAGCCGAGGAAGAGCTCCAATGCGGACTCAGGCCTCAGAAGAAGAGAGTCCTGTAAGTCCTCTTGGGAAGTCTGTCGGCAGTTCTCGTTCATCTGGCGGCTCTATTCCTCATTCTGCGGTGGACACTTGTTCTCCGTTCTGTTCCAGCCACTCACTGCCTGACGTACAGGAACATGTTAAAGAAGTGCCAAGAAACCATTCGTATAAACAAGAGGAAGCTTACATGATGGACGATTCCCACTGTGTAGTGTCAGACAGTGAAGGTAAAGGCTATAAGTGGTGATGTCTCAGCATGCTGGAGATTATTGCTGCATTTCTGGTGTCTCATGCACGTCATAGAGAAATCTGCCTTTTCCTGCGTTTGCATGCTGTGCCTTTCCACCTCATCGTTCTGCCGTTTCTTTGTGTCAGCATGGTGCTGTTCAACAGTTTTCATGGTGGTTTTTCTGTTTTATGTGTGTTACCACATGGTACGCTCCCAGTACTTTGTGACAGACAAGTATTGGCCCCCTTGGTGTATTTCTGATCACGCTTGCACAAGTATTGGCCCTTTAATGTATTTCTGACCACGCTTGCATGCCCTATGCTGATTCTTGTCAGTTTGTTGCATGGCTTCAGTCTACTTTCTTATCATCATTGGTCACAGTAGTTGACCATGGTTTGTTTTTTGGTTCCTAAAGCCTATCATTTGGGTCAGGAAGAAACTGATTGGTTTGATAAACCAAGAGAAGCTCGTTCTGATCGTTCACGGTATTATAGCAGCCACTCCTCATCACAGAAGAAAATGCCGGTCAAACACACATATCATGATTACGATGAACCTCCTGACGACGATATGTGGCAACATGATGAATATTCTCAGCCTCGCCATTCATCGAAAGAACATAGACATCATGGAGATTCCGGAAGGCATTCTTCTTCTTCTTCTTCTTCCCGACACATGGACGAACAGTCTAGACGATCCTCTAAACAGCACACGAGGGATCAAGGGAGACACGAATCGCGCTCACATTCCCAGCCATCGTCAACTTTGAAGAAGTCGCAGCAGTCAGATTCTAGATCACAATCGGGCTATCCACCAAATTCCTCCGATTATTCTCAATCGTCCAGGCAATCATCCTCTTATCATCACAGCTCAGAAACACAGAAGTCCCAAAGGCAATCCCACATATCACAACAGCAAAAACCTGACTCTCATCACCAGGGACCACAGCAAGGAAGACAGCCACAGCCTGGTCAACAGCAGCAAGCAAGACAACAGCAGCCTCAGCAGCAAAGTGCCAGACAGCAGCAGCAGGTGTCTGGACCTCCACAGCAAGGGTCTCACCAATCTCATCAGCCTATGTCCCATCAAACTACATCACATCAAACTACTCAGCAGCAGCCGCAGCATCCGCAAGGACCAGGTCAGCCAACTAGGACACAAGTGCAGCAACCAACACAACAACAGCAGCAACCGGCACCCGTGGGCCAGGGTCAGGCAGCTCCCCGGCAGCAGCAGCCAGTGCCTCAAGGACAGTCAGCAACACGGACACAACCACAGCAGCCACAACAGGCAGTGAAACCACAGCAAAACCTGCAGCCTGCTGCTCAGCAACCTGCACAAGTAAGTAAGACAAGACGTAGACCCGAACCCCATCGATGTGCTAGCTAACGCTGAGTGCAGCAAGATACGTCATCAGGGCCTGGGGCTGACTGCCACCTTGGCATCCCCTATATCTCTCATTCTATAGGGACGGAAATGGTCATTAACTAAGATGTTACCATTGGGAAGAAGGGGTCATTAATTAACACTGACACACTATCATAGAGGTGGCAGCTTTTAGAGCTGTTCATGATAATACAGATTAAACGCAGCCCACATTATGTGTCATCTAGAGCCAAGTACACTATCCTACCTAAAGTAATTGGACACCCAAGCAAGAATCAAAAGTAGCATTTATTTCCAGATGGTAATAATTAAGGTGCGTTTAGACATAATGATTACCATTCAAAAAATCATTAAAACAAGCTAAAGTTAGCAATAATCGTTTGATTTAAATGCGAGTTAACGACTGAACAAAACACGAGAATCATTCATTTTTTGTTCGTCATGCAGTTTCAGCAAGACTAAAAATCATTGTTAGCTTGTTCACTTGTTGTTGCCTTTATACACTCACCACTCAGTGTTTCACATAGGAATGTGAAACATTGAAAGAAGTAAACGATGATCTGCCGATCTAAATAGGCTGCATGAGGGCTAACGCGTTAGTGGTGACTTCACTCGCTCGTTCAAACGAGAATTGGCTTGTCTAAAAGGGGCATTAGTGGGGCTCCTTTGGCCCTAATGACATCGGATACTCTCCTTGGAATACTTTTTATTAACGTCTGATACACCTCAGCTGGTATATCCCTCCATTCATCCTGCAAACGTCTGGCAAGTTCTCTCAAAGAAGATGGAAGCTGTTAATATTTCTTGACTCAACATTCCAGTTTGTCCCATAGATAATCAGTAGGGTTCGGGTCAGTACTCTGTGCAGCCAGTCCAATCATGGAGCAACCATAGCCTCAAACCAACGTAAAACAGCGTTGGATTTCTGACAAGGCACGTTGTCTTGTTGGAAGTATGGCTGACCATTCCCAGAGTATTGTCACATTGTCAGCAGCACATTATTGTCTAGAATGTCAGGATACACCTCTATGTTCATGGTTCTTGTCACTGCAACCAACGGACTGAGACCATGCCATGTAATACATCCCCAGACCATAACGGAACCTCCGCCGTACTTACCTGTTGGCACAGCACACTCAGGCAGGCAGCGTTCCCCAGGATCCTCCACACCCAGGTACCTCCATCTGATCTGAAGATGGAGCAGCGTGAATCATTACTCCATAGAACGTTCTTCCATTGCTGAACTGTCCAATGACAACACTGCTTGCACCATTGTAGACAGGCCGATGCATTGTGCTTCATGATGGACGGCTTATGTGCAGCAGCGTAACTCGTATAACCAATATTCTGCAATTCCCTCCTAAACTATGGCTGAAACCTCTAAGCATCTGCATCTTATGCAGCATAGTTTAAGACACATGGCAAGCTAATAAAACCTGATCCTTTCTACTGATAAGTAGGTTCGAATACTTTTGGTGGGATAGTGTATGCCCTACTCTAAGAAATGACATCAGATTCCCAAGGCTATAATAATACACTAGTTGAGGACCCCAAGTGACACAGCGTGTACCCCTTTGGGTTCATTGACTTGTATGTCCAGCAGAACATCACAAATGTTAGAAGATGTCTTGTGATATGTGGAGTGATTGTCAATACATTTTGTTTCAAATATTCCAGCCAAAGGTGGAACCAGCGGATGTCTCCAAGACGGCAGCAAAGCCGGCGGTTCAGCCTGTAAGGGGACCACAGACATCGACGCCAGGAGCTCCTGCAGGTGCGTGTAGCAGCAAGTGGGGCCGTACAACAGTCCGGAGGCTGCAGCTGTGCTCACTGGCACACCATTAGAGATAGTGACAGCTAAAAACATAGGGAAATATATATATATATATATATATATATATATATATATGTAGAATGGGACAAAATTATGGAATCGACCAAAAAAGCAGACAAAAAAAATCTCAGTCTACAGAAAATACTTTACTGGTTATAGGAAGTAGTGCATAATAATCACACAAAGGTGGTAATCTAGTTTTGGAGAAGTCCGTGTGCTACAAAGCTGAGATCACAGGGGAGAACCAAGGTGAGGAAAAAGCAGAAGAAGATGGAGACTAGCTCCAATTCAGAGTCTATGGTGGACTGACCTAATCGAAGGAGTTAGTAATATTTCAAAACACAGAAAAACAAAAGGTACCACAGGGCGGTAGGCGGTAATACTTAACAGATGCAGAAGAAGTTGGTGTGATGCAGTGGCCTCAGAAACCAATGGAGAGCTGGAAATACTAGCAGGACAGTCAAATCGGGCAGTAATAATAACCCCTTGGGCATTATAATAACAGCTTATACAATAATAACCACTTAGGCTGTATAATAACAGTTCAGGCAATATAGTAACCCCTTGGGCAGTGTAATAACAGCCCGGGTAGTATTATAACATCTTAGGCCTTAGTCAGACGGGCGTTTTTAGCCGCGATTTGCGCATGCGCATGCGTCCGGCGGTTTTATAAAACCATTGCTTTGCAATGGTATCAGACACATGAGCGCTTTTTATGCGCTCGTCCGATAAATTATAGAACAGAAATCGCAGATCGCACCTATCTGCGATCTGCGATTCCTGTTCTCTTCTCTATATGCGCTCAATGGGGCCGGCGGCAGCAGCGCCGACCCCATTGAGAACATATAGAAGACAAATCATTCTTCTCTGCCACAGCTGTAACAGCTGTGGCAGAGAAGAACGATGTTTGCCCATTGAATTCAATGGAGCCGGCAATACAGCCGCTCCATTGAAAGCAATGGGCTGCCGGCGTGCGCGGGGTGAATTGTCGGGAAGGGCTTAAATATATAAGCCCTTCCCTGCAATTCATCCTAAAATGTGTTAAAATAAAAAAAATTGTATACTCACCTTTCCGCTGCAGCCGGAGTCCAGCCACGGCCGCTGTCAGTTCTCCTGAACTGCTTCTCGGCACTATTCAGCCGGCGGGGCTTTAAAATCCCCGCCTGCTGAATGATCTGCCTCTGATTGGTCACAGCCCTGACCAATCAGAGGCAGGTTTCACTCACACACCCATTCATGAATTCATGAATGGGTGAGTGACTGCTGCCTCTCAGCGCTGAGCCAATCAGGGGGCAGGTCTGACTCACACCCCCTTCACATCCACTGCAGGACGGCCGCGCGGAGCTCCGGCTGCCGGGAGAAGGTGAGTATATATATATTTTTTATTTTTACACATTTTAGGATGAATTGCAGGGAAGGGCTTATATATTTAAGCCCTTCCCGACAATTCATCCCGGGCTCGCCCGCAGCACATTGCTTTAAATGGAGCCGGCTCTATTGCTGTCTCCATTGAATGCAATGCGCTGGACAGCTCCGGCCCGTTTCTAATGAAACACGGCTAGGAGCAGATTTTCGGGCGACTTGCGCGCACCGGTCACGCGATTTGCGGATGCGCATCCGTCATGCGATCCGCAAATCGCGTGAAAAAACGCCCGTGTGACTAAGGCCTTAGGCAGTATAATAACAGCTTGAGCAGTATAATAAGAGCTCGGGTACAGGTATTGAAATAACTGCTTAGGCAAATCATTGGGCAGAAAAATAACCATTCGGGCAGTATTATAAGATTTGGTATGTATAATAACCACTTGGACAGTAAAATAACCTCTGCGGTATAAAAAAAAAGCTCAGGCAGTATGATAACCACTCAAGCAATATAATAACCACTTGGGCACTATAATAGGCAGTTTAATAACACTTGGTCAGTAAAATAACCCCTCGGGAATATAATAAGAGCTTAGGTAGTTTAATAACACTTGGTCAGTATAATAACAGCGTGGGCTGTATAATAACACATCAATCAATATAATAACTACTCAGACAGTATAATAACCACTCGGGCAGTATAATAAACACTCGGGTAAGAACATCATATGTGGCACACTGAATCCTGTCACTTCTCTCCTACTTGAGGTCTGGACTTCATATCTTGATTTATTCTTTAATAGGTATAAAAATTGGGCCAAAGCCAACCACGACAGGAGCGGCCCCAGGACAGCCA
Organism: Eleutherodactylus coqui; assembly: GCF_035609145.1. Taxonomy (NCBI): domain Eukaryota; kingdom Metazoa; phylum Chordata; class Amphibia; order Anura; family Eleutherodactylidae; genus Eleutherodactylus; species Eleutherodactylus coqui. Next base: position 204,744,574 of record NC_089839.1, on the reverse strand, counting down.
GGACCCGAAGGTGAAAGCATGTTATCCAAAATCCTACCTGGAGGTGCAGCTGAACAAGCAGGCAAACTGACTGAGGGTAAGGCAGCAGCACAGAGGAATACTGCGAAGAAGAATACTGCGATCTGACAGTCAGTCTATCAAGCCACACAAGGGGACAGCTTGATAGGCATTCTGCCAAGACAGCCCTGGGGCCTTTCAGAAGGCCCCCGGCTGCCGTGACACCCGCACAGCTCCCTGTGATCTGCAGCTGTTGCCGCCGGGTGGCAGGTATAATAAACAGCCTGAACCCGCGATGTCTGAAGAGAGATTGCCACACGATCTTCTTTTATACATACACGGAACCTGCAGGACGTAACTGTACATCCTATAGCGAGAAGGGGTTAAAAAGTTACTTTTTAACTCCCACTATCTCTCTGGGGTGGGCTCACTCACTGCTCATGCTGTTCCTTGCAGTCGGGCAATCTCTCATTCTCTTCCATCTTCAACACATGAGGGCTGAAGGTGCCCTCATGTGCCTCTATGCTTTACTTTCTCTTAGCTCCAGAAGATAAAAGACCCGGACTCTTTTCCCGCACTCAGTCATTCACATTTATAGCCTTTCTCATACCACGTGACAGGACATAAATTCATATATTTACAGACAGTCAGCTCCCACTTTGCAGACATTAACCTCTCATTTGCTGCAGCTGTGCAATACACATAACAGAATGACAAAACAGTTTTGCACAGAGCATCTACATAAGACATATATGTATGACATTATGGAGGGGGCCAGGAAAGCATGTACAGGGCCACTACACACATGTGCAGTAGCAGAAAAGTACGTTCTATAGCGGGAAGGGGTTAAAAAGTTACTTTTATTGATATGTAATGAAATAGAGTAGGAATGAATTAAAAAGATCAGAGTCACAATGTAGTGTGATTGAATGTAATACAATAGACAAAACCAGTCTAAGAGAAACAATATCCTGCTTGCTGATTATGCACAAATATCAGGGTCACGACTGTAACACTTGCTGCAAATAGAGCGCACTACCATGCAGCACTGCTATGTACTGAAGATTTGGCAAGTGGTTGGATGAGCTTTTGCAGGATAAACTACATGAGGCTCTGTGCTAAAAGACCAGCTCCCCCAACATGTTTCACCAGAACTCTGGTGTCATCAGGGGTATAGGAGCTATAGTTAAAGACCAGCTTCTAAATAATAAAGGTGGAAGGCGAGTTCAATAGCAACCATGCTGCCAATGCAATGACATAATATCATAGTGACTCAGAATTCTTTCTCTGACATACTGCTATCACAGCCAATCACAGCAGATGTTTGCAACAGCCAATGGGACGTCATCTAAGAAACACCATCATAATAGTTGCACATGCAGCGCCCTGTAGGTTGACCCTGGACACATGGCATACTCTGAGGAGCTGGGAGGGCACGATGCTGGCTTGTCCCAGAGGGACACACGCAGCCAACGCCAGGGCAGAGCTGGGCCTCTTCCGGACACCCCTAGGATAAGGATGCCCAATAGATGGTAGAACAGGGATTGCGGTTGTCACGGGTGACGCCACCATTCCGGTATCCACTGGCATGAACATTGGAGGAAAATAAATGAGCCGCAGACAGGAATAGAGTACCTCAGGTACCTGGGAACAGTCAGGACCTGGAATAACTTTACTAGATAACAACTCCAACAATACAAGGCAAAATAGACAGTATTCCAAGTGTAGGTAGAGTTATAGATATATGCAGACAGACTTGAAGATGAGTACCTCTACACAGCAATCCCAGACTTCAGGATGCCTGTGTGTGTGACAATTGTAGACGCGTACCTCCACCCAGCAATCCCAGACTGCAAGACGCTTGGGCGTGAACAATTGAACACAGAAAGAGTACTTCTGCACTGGACCTTGAGTAAAAAAACTTAGGACTGGCTCACACTCTCTCTCTGGGGTGGGCTCACTCACTGCTAATGCTGATCCTTGCAGTCGGGAAATCTCTCATTCTCTTCCATCTTCAACACATGAGGGCTGAAGGTGCCCTCATGTGCCTCTGTGCTTTACTTTCTCTTAGCTCCAGAAGATGAAAGACTCGGACTCTTTTCCCGCACTCAGTCACTCACATTTATAGCCTCTCTCATACCACGTGACAGGACATAAATTCATACATTTACAGACAGTCAGCTCCCACTTTGCAGACATTAACCTCTCATTTGCTGCAGCTGTGCAATACACATAACAGAATGACAAGACGGTTTTGCACAGAGCATCTACATAAGACATATATGTATGACATTATGGAGGGGGCCAGGAAAGCATGTACAGGGCCACTACACACATGTGCAGTAGCAGAAAAGTAGCTGATAAACCACAAAGGCTGCAGAAAACCCTCTGGAAATGTGTTGCAAATAACTGCACAAAAATATTAGTGTTGTGTTCCCATATGCACATCAAATGCACTTAGTATCTTAAAGAGTTTGGAATTCCCAGTAATAAAACGGGACCTAAATATACCGCAAAGGCCATAGAAAGGCACTGAAACTATGCTACAATTGCCTGCATACAAATGTTAATGTCATCCTCCCATATATGTACCAAATCCCGTCCTGCACAGGACATCCCAAATTCTGATATATTATTAAGTAATTCATTCACATTTATTTAATTCTTGATATATTGGTTTATTTCATTTTACTTTCACGCCCGGCTGATATATGCTGCCCCTCTGATGCATTGGTTTACAATGCATCAATGCACATGGGCGTATTTCCGCAGCGTAAAAGCACCGGGCCGACCAAGATAGTGCATTTCGGCTGGGCGCTTTTATGGAGAAGGGAGGTAGGAGGGAGTTTAGCAGCATAACTGCTAAACTCCCACCCCCTTTGCTGCTCCTCTCTGCCCCTTGCTGATTTTTTGCAATGGGAGGGTGTGGAGCTACGATCGACCCCTGTCCTACCTCCTCCCATTGCTAACTGCGACAAGGGGTGTAGAGGGGGCGGGAGGTTAGCACACTAGCTTCCGCCCTGTCCCGTCTCCTCCCCTTGCAGAGAGATGGCGAGGGGGTGGGAAGACGGAGACAGCTTAGCAAAGCTAAACTGTCTCCCCTCCGCCCAAAGGCATTGTGGCCTCAGTGTATATGCGCCGGGCCAGGGCCATCTGAACAAGTACACAAACGTAAGATTTGTGCGCCCATCCATGCTTTTTAACGTCACCAGCGGGCGAACTCAAAAACGCTGATGCCCATGTGAGTCCAGCCTTAGACCGGTTTTGTCTATTGTATTATATATTAACTCACACTACATGAAGACTCTGATCTTTTTAATTCATTGCTACTCTAATATATTTTATTACATATCAATAAAAGTTACTTTTTAAGGGTCTCAACTGTAAGTTTCAACCTATGGTAAAGGCTGTTATGGGATTGGTGACATACGATATGACTGCTGTATGACATTTGATATGCAATATGACTGCTGTATAATATGTGGTATGACATATGTATGATGTATGATACATGGTATGACAGCTGTAAGATGTTTGATATACTGTATGATATGACAGCTGTATGATACATGGTATGATATGTGGTATGATGTGACTGATATGTAGTATAACAGTTGCATGATATGTAGTATGTAAGGAATGATATGACAACTGTATGATATGGGATACATGGTATGATCATTGTATAATGCCTGTGTAATACATGGCATGACAGGTGTTTGATACATGGTATGATATCATAATATGCGATGCATGGTATACCAGGTGTATAATGTGTGCATATATTTGGCAGGTGCCTTGCTACACTCATCAGGAGAGCTTTAACCCCTTAGTGACGGAGCTTTTTTGCTTTTTTCCATTTTTGTTTTTTCCTACTCCCTTTTAAAAAATCGTAGCTCCTTTATTTATCCATCGACGTCGCTGTATGAGGGCTTGTTTTTTGCGGGATGAGTTGTATTTTTCAATGGCACTATTTATTGTACCATATAATTTACTGAAAAACTTTTAAAAAATTCTTAGCGGAGAGAAATGGAAAAAAACGACATTCCACCATCTTTCGGTGCGTCCTGTTTTTACAGCGCACAAACTGGAACAAAAACGACCCGATATTTTTATTCTATGGGTCAGTATGCTTACTACGATACCAAACTTGTATAGTATTTTTTTTGCTGTAGTACTTTTATTTTTTTTTAAAGATATTAAATTTTTTTCAATTATTTTCTGCGGTCATTTTGTGCGCGCGATACCTTTTTTATTTTTTCGTTGACGTAGTTGAGCAAGGGCTCATTTTTTGCGGGATGTCCTGAAGTTTCCAATAGTATCAATTTGGAATATATACGACTTTTTGATAGCTTTTTATTGCGTTTTTTCTGGTAACTAAAAAAGTGTATTTCTGGCGTTCACCGTGCAGGAAAAATAATGCACAACTTTGATAGATCGGACTTTTATGGACGCGGCGATATCAAATACATATTTTTATTTTATGATTTAGATTTTTTAATAATAGATATGGCAAAAGGGGGGTGATTTAAACTTTTATAACTTTTTTTTTTTAACAATTAAAAAAACTTTATTGATTTTTTTTTTTACTTTACTTTGAAGTCCCCCTGGGGGACATTAACATGCGATGCTTTGATCGCTCCTGCAGTATGACGTAATGCTATAGCATTACGTCATACTGCTTTTTGACAGGCAGTCTATCAAGCCACCCTGTGTGGATGCTTGATAGGCAGTCTGTTAAGGCAGCCCTGGGGCCATTCATTAGGCCCCCGGCTGCCATGACACCTGCACAGCTCCCCCGATCTCACCGCGGGGGGGCCGTGCGGGGAATTAAATGCCGCTGTCAGAATTGACAGCGGCATTTAAAGGGTTAATAGCCGAGATCGGCTATTGCCCGCGGGTGTCAGCTGTAATAAACAGCTGACACCCGCGCTGTATGGAGGGAGGTAGCGGCGATATGGCTGTCACTAAGGGGTTAAACTAGAACAATATGGGAAGGGAAGTGAAAGGCCAGGTAAAAATATACAGCTAATGAATACAATTGAGAACCTTGCTATTAGAAGTAGAAAGAAAGAACAAATACAACAAATTCAGAAGGAAAGTAGAGGGGCAAGAGACACCGATCACAAACTAAAATGTTTCTACACAAATGCACAGAGCATAGGAAACAAACAAGGGGAATTGGAGCTCCTAACACAGGAAGAGAAATATGATGTCATAGGCATCACGGAAACATGGTGGGATTATACACAAGATTGGAATACAAGGCTTGAAGGATACAACTTATTTATAAGAAACTGACCTATAAAAAAGGGGAGAATGTATTGTGCTACTTGTTAGGAAAACATTCATCTCCACAGAGATTTACGCTTCAGAGCATGGTAGTTCTGTAGAAACTACAGAAAGGACACCATTGTAGGCATTTACTATAGGCCGCCTGGGACAAGCAGAAGATATAGGGGAACCTTTTCTACATCAGATGGCCAAGTTCTCAAAAACATATGACATAGTGATCATAGATAATTTTAACTATCCAGACATTTGTTGGGAATCTCTCTCAGTCAAAAGTAATGGATCTAACAAATTCTTATCCGCTCTTGCTGACAACTTTATCTTCCAGAAGGTAGAAGAGAAAACAGGGAGATCTGCAAACTTGGACCTAATTCTTACCAACAGGAAGGAAGTGGTTGAGGAAGGAAGCGTGGCCGGGACCTTAGGAAGCTGCAATCATGCTATCCTTACATTTTGGATAACAAGGGGAGAAAGACTAGCGAAGACTCAGAACTCCAGATTGGATTTCAGAAAGGCAGATTTATTGAACTCAGAAAGAGGATCCAATAACTGGATGTTCTTAAGGACAGAAATGTCCAGGAAGGTTGGGGTATATTTGGAAATTAGATTCTCAAAGCATAATTGTTAACAAGAAGGAAGAATGGAAAGCATTTAAAGAGACCAGGATGGATGAACAGAACCTAAATACATGTTAAAAAGGAAGAAAATATGTTTATCAAGTGGAAAGAGATGGGCATATTTAAAGAATATAATGCAGACTGCAGAAACTATAGGGCAAGTATCAGAAAAGCTAATGATTTGAAGCTTGCAAAAAAAGCCAAAAGCAATAAAAAGGATTTCAGGGGTGTGTCAAAAACAAAAGAAAATTCAAAAATGCTATAGGATGTTTACAGGATGAAAATGGTGAATTCGTTAAAAATTATGTTAAGAAAGCTGAACTTTTAAATTCCTATTTTGTATCTGTTTTCTCTCATAAAGTAAATAAAACATCAGCTGATCTTCTCTGTGCTATTGGGGGAATAAGAGAATGCAGGCTAGCTATAAGCAGAGAGATGGTGAGGGAACACTTAGCTAATTTAAATAAATTCAAAACTCCAGGTTCAGATGAATTACATACTAGGGTACTGAAGGAAGCAGTAGAGGTAATTGCTGAACCACTCGCCATAATCTTTGAAAATTCTTGGAGAACAGGAGAAGTCCCAAAAGATTGGAGAAGGGCAAATGTTGTCGCTATCTTCAAAAAAGGGAATAAGGTGGACCCAGGAAACCACAGGCCTGTGAGCCTGACTTCTAGAGTAGGACATTGAGGGAAAACTGATCAAATTTGTAGATGATATAAAGGTAAGAGGGATAGCTTACACTAGAGAAGAGAGAGGATTCAAAAAGATCTAGACAAGCTTGAACAGTGGAAGCGACTAATAGAATGGTATTTAACAAGGAGAAATGCAAAGTCGAACATCTGGGCAAGAAAAATGAAAAAAGCACATACAGAATGGGAGGAATTGAGCTAAGCAGGAGCACATGTGAAAAAGACTTGGGTATACTAATAGATCATAGACTGAACATGAGTCAACAATGTGATGCAGCAGTGAAAAAGGCAAACACAATTCTGGGAGGAATTAAGAGAAGCAAAAAGTCCAGATCACACAAGGTAATTGTCCCCCTCTACTCTTCCTTGGTCAGACCTCATCTGGAATACTGTGTCCAGTTCTGGGCACCCAAATTTTAAAAAGTCATCGACAAACGGGAACAAGTTCAGAAAAGAGCTACCAGGATGGTGAGTGGTCTGCAACTCGTCCTATGAGAAACGGTTAAAGGATCTTGGAATGTTTAGCTTGCAGAAAAGAAAGCTGAGAGGAGACTTAATAGCTGTCTACAAATATCTGAAGGGCTGTCACACTGCAGAGGGATCAGCCCTATTCTCATTTGCACAAGGAAAGACTAGAAGCAATGGGATGAAACTGAAAGGGAGGAGACACAAATTAGATATTAGAAACAACTTTCTACTTCCAAATCCTTAAAAATTATTTTGATGGAATGCACGTACTCGAAGCCCTGGAAAGACACTGTTTTGAGCTTAATGCTTGCATCTTCCCCACGCTTTCACTCATACATAAAACTTGGTGGAAGACTAGGGACAATACTCGTATATTTCAAAAGAAATGCTGGCCACAAATATGACAATATATGGGGGAAATGACTGGGTGCACCTGGAGTGGCAAACCGGAGATTAATGGTTAACAACTAGATTATAGAGATGTCCCAACCTAAGAATGAGTGTTATGTATCTGCTCTGACACAATGGGTTGTAGTGGAAATACAAATTGAATAATTTAGTAAATGTATCATATGGGTCAAATGCTGTACGTATGTGCTTGACAGAATCTTACAGGCTGACTCCTCATGCCCCCTAGAAGAGAAGATTACACTACTAGATACCAAGAACAAACACTCTTTACATCTAAGGACACTGTGTAATGACTGAAATAACTGTCACCTACTATGTTGGATGTATATGATGTTACATCCTGATTTAACAGGTGGGAATGCGAGAGAGAGGGAGGGGTGGTGGAAGGGTAAGAGGCAAGGGCGTTAGAAATGTATGTTTATGTTTGCAAAAAATGTCAAATATCTTGATGAATTATTGAATAAAAACAAAAGAGACAACTTTCTGACAATGAAGGTGATCAATGAGTGGAACAGGTTACCACTGGAGGTAGGGAGTTCTCCTTCAATGAAAGTGTTTAAACAGAGGCTGGACAGACATCTGTCTGGGATGATTTAGTAAATCCAGCACTGAGCTGGACCCCATGACCCTGGAGGTTCCTTCTAACTCTACCATTCTATGACTCAATGCTGTAGTCTGATATGTAGTATGACTGGTGTATGGTACATGGAATGACAAGTATTACACGTAGTATTCTGTATGGTATGACATGTGAGAGGTCTGTCCTACCGTGGTTGTTATGTATCTGCTCTTCATCCTTACGTGTTGGTGACAATAAAGTTTGTATGGAGAACCCGAGTGGGCAAATTTAGCAGTGATTCTGGTTGCTCTGTGTCAGCTAGCAGCTCATAAGTTGGGATAAATGACATCTGATTTTGCTGTATTCTCACAAGTAATAATAAGAGAACATGGTCCGCACCCGTGTATTTCTGTACACGTCATCTCCACACAACATATGTGTCCTGATCTTTAGTATTTCACCTTACTCCTTTCTCTGTTTTCAGCGGTGTCTGCATTCGGCAAGAAGTTCTCCTCATTTTGGTGAGCGCGATCAGAGGTGAGTCTCCATCCTGCTCTGATGACACATTTTGTTGGTGTTGCTCAGAATATGTTCCTCCGGGTAACTAGGAGAATACCCCAGTGATCATACGTGGTATGGGTATTATAAGGTGAGGAGGGAGTGCAGACAGCTGTAGGACAGGGGTCGAGTGGTGTAGTTTATAAGGTGGGTACTGTGGTCAGCCTCTTGGTGGGTGTTTAGATCCCTTCTACTGCTTTTTACACTTATGGATGGAGCTTAGAATAAGAGAAGGACTTGGGTATTCTGCTCACTAGTAAGCTAAGCAACAGTAATATTCAATGTCCCCTGCCCTTTTCTCGCAGGGGTCACAGTGGTCGGATCCCCACTAATCAGATAGTTGTAAATCATGTGTATGAGCCGTACAGCTTGTGCATGAGCCATCTATTTCTTTCATGACCTCGCTGCATTCCTTTTGGTGGTCTCCAGGGTCTCATTATCCTTTCTCTTCCTGCTGCAGGGTGGAGATCTGAAGGGAGATATGAAGAATCATGATAAAAAATGACTGCAACGTTGGACTCTGAGTATAAAAGTGAGTATTTCCGTATAAGATGGAATCATGAGCCAAGCTGGGCAGGAAGCCTTGCAATATGGAGACCCGAAGAGAAGACATCAGAGTCACGGATTAAAAATGGCTTCTGTTGTTTTTGTCCCAGAGACCATTGACACAGCTTAGAAAATAAGCCCCTACATGACAGTGACGAGTATGCTGTATATCCCATGTTTCGTTGCCCTGTATATCCCATAACCCAGTGTTCTGTTTTTTTATGATCCAGTGCCCTATATGGCCTGTAATCCAGTGTCTTGTATGTCATACGATCCTGTGTCCTGTGTTCCAGTGTCCTGTATGTCCCGTGATCTACTGCCCTATATAGCCTATAATCCAGTGTCCTGTATGTCCAATGATCCAGTGTCTTATATTTACCAATGTCCTATTGGTACCATAATCCAGTGTATTGTATATCTTATTATCCAGTGTCCTGTATGGCTTGTAATTCAGTGTCCTATATGGCCTGTAATCCAGTGTCCTATATGGCCTGTAATCCAGTGTCCTGCATGTTCCTAAATCCAGTGCCCTGCATGTCATAGAATCCAGTATCTTCTGTATCCTATGTCCCAGTATCCTATATGTCCTGTGATCTACTGCTGTATGTAGCCTATAATCCAATGTCCTGTATGTCCTATGATCCAGTGTCCTATATTTACCAATGTCCTATTGGTACCATAATCCAGTGCTCTGTATATTTTATGATCCTGTGTCCTGTATGTTGTATAATCCACTCTCCTGTGTATCCCATGTGTCCTGCACATTGTGTGATCTAGCATCCTACATGTTCCATGACCCAGTGTCCTGTATATCCCATGTTCCAGTGTCCTACATATTGTGTGATCCAGTCTCCTATATATCCTGTGATCCAGTGTCCTGCATGTGTATGAGCCAATGTCCTATGCATCCCATTATCCAGCGTCCTGTATGCTGTCTGATCTAGTGTCTTGTATGTGTACAAGGGGCTGCTGATAAGTCTTTGGCTTTACCCAGAAAGAAACGAGATAGGAAGATGAAACCTTATATTTATTCCACATACTCTCCACTGATGCCATCACACTTCTTACATCGGTATTCCAAGTTCTGTAAGCCTTGCAAAAAGAAGGATTTCTGTTGTGCCTCAAAGCAGTCATCCATAGCAGCCATGGCATCAGAAATGGTGTGAAATTTGGTACCCTTGAGGTGTTTCTTCAGGTTTGGACACAGATGATAGTCGGAGGGAGCTAGATCTGGTGAATAGGGTGGGAGGTAAACCAGCTGGAAGCCTAGCTCCACCAGTTTTGTCGTGGTCGCTTGTGCAGTGTGAGCGGAGGCATTGTCTTGCAGGAACAAGATTCCTTTGGACAGCTTGCCGCACCTTTTGGCCTTCAGAGCTGCCTTCACTTGGTCCAAAAGTTCAATGTAATACCTTGCATTGATGGTGGAACCATTTTGAAGGTAGTCCACTAGCAGCACGCCCTCCTTATCCCAGAACACAGACACCATCACCTTAGTGGCTGATTTTTGCACCCTGTACTTCTTTGGGCGAGGAGAACCACAGTGCCTCCACTCTTTTGAGTGCGCCTTGGTTTCAGGGTCATACAAATAAGTCCAGGTCTCATCCATAGTCACCAGTCGATCCAGGAAGTTCTTATCAGTCCGGAAACGCTGACAAATGGACCGGGAAGTTTTCACTCGCATGCTTCTCTGATCTGTTGTCAAACATTTGGGGACCCACTCTGCAGATCGCTTCTTCATGTTCCAATGTTTATGGATAATGACACAAACACGTTCACCAGAAATCCCCATGATGTCTGCTATTCCTTTAGCTGAAATTGGCCGATTCTCCAGTATGAGGTTGTGCACAGCATCGACGATCTCCGGAACAACAACCTCTCTCGGTCGTCCAGGACGTTCCTCATCATTGGTGCTGAAGTGGCCCGTTTTAAATTTGGCAACCCAGTTCTTAACTGTAGAATATGAAGGGCATTGATCCCCCAATGTCTGCGACATATCACCATGAATATCCTTCACGGACTTTCCTTGCAGAAACAAGAATTTTATCACTCCTCTGCTCTCATTTGCTGTGAATATCGCCTTAGACTCCGCCATTTTGTTTTCCTGCGTGCCTGGATCACTGTTGCCATAAGCTACAAACACAACATTTTGAAACATATATTAGACACATAAGGCTTTCATGTGATGTAACATTCGTTACCATAGAAACAAAAAAAGAACACAAAGCCAAAGACTTATCAGCACCCCTGTATGTCCTGTATATTCCATGATCTAGTGTCCTATATATCCTGTAATCTACTGTCCTATATAGCCTATTATCCAGTGGCCTGAATGTCCCATAATCCAGTGTCCTGTATATCGTATGATCCAGTGTTCTTAGCTTAGCATGATCCAGTGTTCGGTATGTCCTATGATCGAGTGTCCTATACAGTGTTTCTGGATATCTCGTGATGTCCTTTATGTCGTATAATCTAATGTCGTGTGTTTCCCATGTTCCAGTGTCCTACACGTTGTATGATCTAGTATCCTATATGTTCCATGATTTAGTGTCCTGTATACAGTATTTCAGTGTCCTTCGTGTTGTTTGATCCAGTGTTTTACATATCCTGTGATCCAGTGTCCTGTATGTCATATAATTCATTGTCCTGTGTATCCCATGTTCTAGTGGCCTACACGTTGTGTGATCTAGTATCCTATATGTTCCACGATCCAGTGTCCTGTATACAGTATCCTGTGTTCTTGTGTTCTACATGTTGTGTTTGCAATGTCTTATATATCCTATAATCCAGTGCCCTGGGACCAGATTCAGGACTGTTCCATTGCACAGCGTGCCCCATTAGTGTTGTCGTGGGTCTCCGTGTAATGTTCTCAATGTCATTTTCCCATGATGCGCACAATTAACCTGTTGTTTTCTTTCAGTCTTCTGCAGGGGATGTAAATGCCCGGTCACTGCTGGATTATTGGGAGAGGTGACCCCGTGGGAGGACATGATGGACCTCTCCCTGAAGAGCCTGGATCAAACACATTGCCACAAGGAACAACCCCCCAGTGAGCAGTGATAGGGGGGCGCCCCGTGGACAGGACCTCTCAGCCGGGCAGGCATTCTCTATTTTCTCTCCTAGATCTTAGACTCAGAGTTCAGGATTTGGCACATGGTATCCCTTCATGTATCTTCCTGAGATCTCCACCCCAGAGCTTTGATTATAGGGCTTGGAGTTACAAGCTCCACATTCTGGCATCATTCCATCTCTGAGGCGCGGTATCCCAGGCTCCCGCTTCGTCAGGGGGGCCATTAAATACCAAATCTAAGAGGAGGACGTGAGGACCGGTCACTGTTCACCTACTGAAGCATGAGGCCATAGGACTCTGAGAGGCAGTGTGCTGATTGGCCGCCTCCTACAAGAATAAAACGGCGGCCAGACATATCTGTCACTGATCAGTAAGCCATCAATTAGCCGCTGCAACGGCGGTTTTCACATCTGTCGCGTTTCTTCTGTGTTGGGTTTCAGCAGCCTTAACATCCCAGTTTGTTGTTTTTTTTATCATATACCTCATTATTTATTTTGCTTTTCCTATTTATTGTGCTTCGTCACTATTACTTTTTCTTCTCTTCCTTCGTGATCGGTTTCACGCATTGGGTTTCTCTAGAAGCAATAGAGAGCAGACAAAAAGAGCACAAGACGGCAGGAGCGCCACCTCCCGCCTCTCTCTTCTAAAGACGAACAAACTGTGCACTTCAAGTCCTAAGCCATCTCCAGCGGGCATGCTCAGAGAGACGGTCTTCACACACAACCGAGCGTCTGCCCTTCTGCCGCATGCGCCCTTATGGAACAAGTCATCCCCATCCTGAACTGCTCCAGTATTGTAAACGTTGCTCCCGTGTCCGCTTGTCCTGTTGAGCATGCTCAGAGCTGACACTGGTCTATCCATTGGCGCTTCCATTCATTCAATGATCATGTCTAATTGTCTATGCAACTGATCTGGGGGCTGGGAGGGGGGGAGTGGAGGTCGATGCCGTGTCCATATTTATCAGCATTTCAATGTTCTTATGTATATGGGTTTCTTTGACTCTGTGACCCTTGGATTGATATGTTTATAGCCCTGTGTGTATGATGTTAGTGGCATGTTTGACTCCAATAAGGATTTTGCCAAAGGCTAGTAGCCATATAGCCTGTACGACTTGTGTCTTGTCCTGATGCATGGCTCGCTACTCTGTACTGTGCACGGTTTCATCTCATTTTTAACAATGGTAGATTCATGCTAGGACAGAATCTGCCCTGAGTATCTCCCTGTGTGTCCCTAGTTTAGGATCCCCCCTCCATCTGCCAATGTACGCACTCGTTGTGGACGGTGGTCAAAGAACGAGGAAAGACGAGTGAATGAAAAGTCCAAAGTGCATGACGGCCGCTGACGACGGGATGACTACAGGGTTCATATAATGAGCGCTGGTGAGTGGAGGTCAAGGCCAGACATATCTGGAGACCCAATCGCCATAGAAAGTTGCGGTAATGTCGATACGACGCAGTGGCGAGGAGAAATTAGTAGAGCACTGGATGCTGGGAATAGTAAGAAAGCAGCACAGAGACATCATTCCCATTGTATCCCCCAGCTAAGAATTGGTCTCCAGAATTGGTCTCATCAGTTGCGCAGTCAGATGCCCGCCACTGTGATGAATGTAGGATATCACAAGGCATTAGTGAGAGCTCAGGCAGTCGTACATATCAGCGATCCATGGGGGACTGTGTGGCCTCATTCACCTTAAAGTTCACCCTTGTCCTGCGGATTTTGGGGTGTAGGTGATATGCAGGGTGCACGCAGGAGCTCTTAGTAATGATCGGCTTAGTTGCCATTTGCAGTTGTCGGTAATGTTGTCGCTGGCTTTTCCTCCAGTCGTACTGTATATATACCTGTACAGCGTGTAAATGTCCCTATAGTAGAAAGTGATGAAGAAATTACTAGAAAAAGACAAAAAAATTCTAAGGCTACAAGCAGCAGCCGCTGTGGTGGGGCCACGCCCAACCGCCTATCCGCCATGCTAACATTTTATACTTCTGTAGACGTAGAGGACGCGACATCATGGCCATCAGTGGCCTGCGAGTGACACCTAGGAAGGTGCTGTCTCCAGACTCGTTCCCGTCTTCCAAGAAGTAACGACCCTCTGGAGCGACTCTCACTTCTGCTTTGTTGGGGGAGGGGGGAGATGATGGGAAAGTTATATATATATATATAAAAAAATATGAAATTCTATTTAAGATGATGAAGTTTCCAGTGAAGTGCAATGACCTGTACATGGACGCCGTGTCTCCCCGTAGTGCTCGCTGTGTCACATTCCCTGTCGTACTCAGTAATCGGTTGACCCCTTACAAGATATTTCTTTCACAGCAGAATAAAATGAACTTGATATGAAGGTTCTGCTTCCAGGTCTCATCACTGTGATCAGGGGGAGAGGAGAACATTTGGGGAGATCCAACGCACAGGCGGAGGCGCATTCAGAGGAGGATCTGTGACACCAAAGTGGGGTTCAATTCAGCATGATCGCTATATTAGGGCAGAAAAGCCCCCCCCCCCCCATGTGCTCCTCAGAGCAGATGGTTGGTAGTCATTATAACCAAATGGTTTTCTCTATTGTAGGACTTTCAGCTGGCCCTGGCTCCATCCTCATGGCCTCTTAAGAAATGCAAACCCTAAGCAAGTGCCAACTTTGCCATCCCCTAAAGTCAGCTTTAATATTGATAATGGTAGAATATGATGACTGGTGATGGTGATAATAAGTAGCTCCTCACCATCAGCTATAGAAAATTGTTCTGACAATTTCCATAGCTGCCTACACATACAGATTCGTATTTTCCCTGAATGCTACCATAATGTCCACATAACATGGCCATAGAATGCTCATATATACTATAGAGTGCACATAACACAACCATACAGTAGTCACATATAGTGTCCACATAATATGACCATATAATACATAAATGGCTATATAACATGGCCATGCAGTGCTCACATACATGTCCACATAAAATGACCGCACAGTGCTCACATATAGTGTCCACATAATATGTCCATACAGTGCTCACATATAGAATGACGACTGCTGATGATGGACTGTTGATGATGATTATTAGTGTTGAGCAAACCTAAAAGTCGAACTTTGCTAAAAGAAGGAAAATAAGAAGAAGAAAGCAAGAAAAATAAATTATTAAACAGCACGTATGCAAGTATTTGGAAAGAATGGAGTAATTAACCAGAACCAGCATGGGTTTGTACCAAACAAGTCATGCCAGATGAATCTATTTCCTTCTATGACAGAATCACGGACTGGGTTGATCAACGAAATGCAGTGGATATAGTATATCTTGACTTCAGTAAAGCATCTGACAAAGTATCTGATACCATACTTATTGGAAAAATGACCAAATATGGGATTGACAAGGCAACTGTTAGGTGGATTCACAACTGGCTGAGTGATCTACTCAAAGAGTGGTCATAAATGGCTGCACATCCAGGTGGAAGAATGTATCAAGTGGGGCACCACAAGGCTCTGTCCTAGGCACATGTTGTTCAACATTTTTAGAAATGATTTAGATGAGGAAATTGAGGGGAAACTGATCAAATTTGCAGTTGACACAAAGCTAGGAGGGATAGCTAACACTAGAGAAGAGAGAGAGGATTCAAAAAAATCTAGACAAGCTTGCACAGTGGGCAGAGACTGACAATGGTATTTAACCCCTTCCCTCCCCAGGATGTACCGGTACGTCCTGGGAGCCTGGTACTTCCCGCAACAGGACGTAACGGTACGTCATCGGAATAGCGCGAGATCATGACTGACCTCGCGCTATCCTGCAGCGGGAGCCGGCTGTCAGTCACAACCGGCGTCCCGCAGCAACAGCGGGGGGGAGACGGAGATGCGCTCCCCGCTGTTAACCCCTTCCCTGCCGCGATCTAAGTAGATCGCGGCAGGGAAAGAGTTCACAGAGGGAGCGCGCTCCCTCTGTGTCTCCGGCCGGCTCTCGCGATAACATCACGAGAGCCCGGACTGTCACCATGGCAACAGGACGCCAGACACTGGCGTCCTGTATTGCCTATGCCTATGATCGCTGTATAAGCGATAAGGCATGGCAGAGCAGTAGCTTTGCCATGCCTTATCACAGCGATCATAGGCACAGTGCTGCAAGTTGTGTAAAAAAAAGAAAAGAAAAATGTAAAAAAAAGAAAAATGTCAAAAAAAATGTAAAAAAACCCCTTTTTTATGCTTTTTCTAATATTAGCATAAAAAAGGTAAAAAAATTTTAACCTCACATATTGGGTATCAACGCGTCCGTAACGACGTGTACAAAAAGTTAAACATGCTTTTTATTTTGTACGACAAAAAGCGTAAAAAATGCAATAAAAGTGATCAAAAAAGCCGTACATTCCCCAAAATGGTACCAATAAAAACTACAGCTCGTCTCGCAAAAAATAAGCCCTCATAGAGCTCCGTACATAAAAAAATTAAAAAGTTACAGGACTTTGAATGCAGCTATAGAGAAAAAAAAATTTCCAAAAAAAAAGGCTTTTTATTGCAAAAAAGTGTAAAAACCTAAAAAAAATATAAGAATTTTGGTATTGTTGTAGCCGTAACGACCCGCAGAAAAAATATATTGTGTCATTTATGCTGCATGATTAACGCTGTAAAAAAAAAAAAAATCTATGTCAGAATTGATGCGTTTTCTCTCCCTGTTATCATAAAAAAAATAATAAAAGTTTTACGATATAGTCCCTATGTACCCAAAAGTGGCACCCACGCAAAAAACTAGCCCTTTTAAGGCCGTGTCAATGGAAAAATAAAAAAGTTATGGCTTTTGAAAAATGGAGATGGAAAAATACCAAAAATCGCTTGGTCCTCAACGCCAAAATAGGCCATGTCATTAAGGGGTTAACAGGGAGAAATGCAAAGTCCAGCATCTGGACATGAAAAAAAGCACATACAGAATTGGAGGAATTGAGCTAAGCAACAAAACATGTGAAAAGGATTTGGGTATACACAGACTGAACATGATTTGAGTGTGATTCAGCTGCAAAAAAAGCAAGTACAATTCTGGGATGTAGCAAGAGAAGCATAGAGTCTAGATCACGTAACGTAATTATGCCCCTCTACTCTTCCTTAGTCAGACCTCATCTAGAATACTGTGTCCAGTTCTGGGCACCCCAATTTTAAAAAATCATCGACAAACTGGAACAAGTTCAGAGAAAGGTTACCAGGATGGTGAGTGGTCTGCAGACCATGTCCTATGAGGAACGGTTAAAGGATCTGGGAATTTTTAGCTGGCAGAAAAGACTAAGAGGAGATTTAATAGCTGTCTACAAATATCTGAAGGGCTGTCACAGTGCAGAGGAATCAGCCCTATTATCATTTGCACAAGGGAAGACTAGAAGCAATGGGATGAAACTTAAAGGGAGGAGACACAAATTCGATATTAGAAAAAACTTTCTGACAGTGAGGGTGATCAATGAGTGGAACAGGTTACAACGGGAGGTGGTGAGTTCTCCTTCAATGGAAGTGTTCAAACAGAGGCTGGACAGACATCTGTCTGGGATGATTTAATGATCCTGCAGGGGGTTGGACCCGATAACCCTGGAGGTCCCTTTCAACTGTACCATTCTATGAAGAAGGATAAATATTCCTTTTCATCTCTTCTTTGCTTTTACTTTTTTTCATCATTAAATTTGCCTGAAAGGTGTTATCCAAGGACATAGTTCTGTTCAAAAGCCTCTTTAGTCGGCCAGAGTAAAATAACAGATCCCTTACTCACCCTTCTGTGCTCCCCCACCACTGCCATCTTGATGGTTCTTTGGTTCCCACTGATCTCCACTTCCCGGAGTAAGGACCCGGCGATGACATCCCTGACAAAACGGTCATGTGACTGCTCCAGCCAATTACCAGTTCCCTTCAGCCGGTGGATAGCTGCAGCGACCCAGTGTTGGGTTGTCATCAGTCCCCTCCAGGAAGTGAACATCAGCGGGGACCAGAGAGTCAGTGAGACAACAGTGGCTGGGGAATGTAGAAGGGCTCTATTATTTTACTATCAGAGACTGAAGAAGTTTTTGAACAGAAATATGTTCCTGGATAACCCCTTTAAAAACAGCTCAAAAATACTGTATCTCCTGTACATGGAAGGAGATACATCACCACCTATTGGATGGCAACATGCCTAGGTGACCTAAGAGTGTTACACGGGGCATTTATGGCTCTTAGACAGTGTTATACACCAGTTTTAGGGGTGTTGGTGACGTTTCATTGTGGTTTGATCTAATTCAAAGCAAACTGAATTTTTGGCCCAAATTTGGTGAATCAATCAAACCGAAATTTTCAAATGTTTGCTCATCACTAATGATGATGATAATGGATGATTATTGGTTGATGATAGATTATGTTTAATGCTGATTGGTGATCTCGGTTGATGATAGTTCATGATGGTGATACCACAGAGAATTGCTGTACACGGGATTGGAACAGTAGATACAGTCAGTTACAGTCATACATAGGAGATTCCTACCAGTTTCTGGTCTTGCTGCTCGAGGACAGCAGCTCTAGTTCTCCTTTGCTGTGGACATAGTCTTAGTAGATGTTCAGCCCTTCTCCATGTGGCCCACACTTTGTAGATAAAGTGATGAGTACTGCCCTCTGGGGGTTGGGTGCTGCTGTATCAAAGGATCAGTGTAAGCTCAGCACAGTTAAGGAGGCCCATAAAACATTGATCAAGGCTTGTTCTGTCAGCTCACATGGCTGAAGAGTAACCTACAGTCATTTATAGTGCAGCATATGATTGACTAATGACCACCCAAAAGTGCATTGAGAAGTGGTCTTCTAGAGGCATGGCCTTCTCACAGATGTCCAGCATGTATAGTACATGGCAGAAGTGAAAACCTGTCACAGGAAAATCTGGTCTGGATAAGGGGATGGTTGAAACAAGTTGATGGTATGTGATGACGCGGTGGTGACAGACGGAGGCAACTGGTTTTCAAAAATAAACTTTACTATACAGAAAAAACCTTTACATTGCATCGCTCCACAGGAGGGTTCATGTACTTCAGTGTTACATCATAACACTCAGTATTGGTATATTTTCTTAAATTGACAGTAACTAGACATTCACTGCAATCCAAATTTCTGTTTACCATAACACATCAGTCAGCATAATCCATCAGCCAATATGTCATCTCTCAGTTTCCCCAAACTGCCAGCAGCAAGGCACTCGGGCCTCTTCCATATACATATATGTCTGATCTATATGAAATTTGGCAACTCTCCTAAATAGTTCCGATTGATATATGTACTGGGCTCTAATAATAATTTAAAATACAAGGAGTTCCTGGGATTCCACATCCAGCTTCCTTCATCCCAGGATGTGCAGAAGCTGATTAGCTATGCACACTTAGCACACCATCAATGCAAGGAAGCCTTCATTAACATATAAGCTTCTCATAATTTACTTTGGCTTACACCATCAGTCCACACCTCTAGGAAATGGCCCATTGGAAAATGCAAGGAAGCCCTGTCTGATATCTTGCTGTCCACGACTTTATCACTGTATCACATATAAGTAAAAATATGCAGTGCTGGTCATTATCCCCTTTGCCTTCAGTATACATCTAGTGCCTTGCTGCACCATATCAATCTCAAAGTATGATTGTTCTCAGTGAGAGAAAACTAAGTAATCTTGCAGATATGATACCTTTTAATGATAACAAAAATACATGATGTTACAGCAAGCTTTCGGGTCTTCTATTGATCCTTTCTCAGGCTAAAATGGAACTGGTTTGGATGGGGCACATATATAATAAACAAATGCAGAGAGGACACCTCTCTTGATTGAAATACAAATGTTCGCACACAGAAATTTGAGACTGTTTTGCACTCAAAACTTAAAACAACAGACAAACTGAGCTGAGACATAAATACTTAATCTGTCCACTGAGCTCAGGAATGTGACAGGTTTATGATGTGTCTTATCTCTCCTTCAACCTGTACATGGAAGGAGATACATCACCACCTATTGGATAGCAACATTATTACAAGTCAAGTTCTGAATTTTTATGAAGCTTAAAAAAAATAAATAAATAATGGTTGGGAAGAGGACATCCCTCTTGACCTCCTTCAGACCTTTCATATTTTCCACTTATGCAAGAATCCCGGGCTGAGGTTCATTCCATTCTTGAGGGTATCAAACGTGGCCATAAATTTATACCCTCAAATTCTTCTGTGATGCTGTGACTTGAAATTGCCCTTCAGTATGATAATTCTCATCTGATCTATGCTGTGTCCCTGACCACAAAAATGTTTTGCTACAGGTAATTTAGTCTTTCCAAACCTTTTTTTCATTATAGCAATCTCAATAAACATTAAGACCTTGCACTAAAATGTTGCCATATTTAACTCTGTTAGCATTATTTCCTTCCAAATAGTTGGATAAAGTACAAGACCCCCACCCTGGCCAGACATTTTACACCTAACAGAACCAAGGGGAAAAGTGCACTTATAACTGGTGCCAGCATCCGTCTTGATGGATATAGATCTCTTCATAGCACTCAGTCTTTTCAATGGCTTCCACACTGACCCAGTGTTGGGTTGTCATCAGTCCCCTCCAGGAAGTGAACGTCAGTGGGGACCAGAGAGTCAGTGAGACAAAAGTGGTTGGGAAATGTAGAAGGACTCTATTATTTTACTATCAGAGACTGAAGAAGCTTTTGAACAGAACTATGTTCCTGGATAACCCCTTTAAAAACAGTTCAAAAATACTTAGATACATGCCTAGATGACCTAAGGGTGTTACACGGGGCATTTATGGCTCTTAGACAGTGTTTAGAGATGAGCGGGCATACTCGCCAAGGCAAACTACTCGAGCGAGTAGTGCCTTATGCGAGTACCTGCCCGCTTGTCTCTAAAGATTCACTCTCTCCCCCGCTCCTCCCTGCTCACTCCCGCAACTCTCCGCTCTTCCCCGCCGGCACCCGAATCTTTAGAGATGAGCGGGCAGGTACTCGCATAAGGCACTACTCACTCAAATAGTTGGCCTTAGCGAGTACGCTCACTTATCTCTAACAGTGTTATACACCAGTTTTAGGGGTGTTGGTGACGTTTCATTGTGGTTTGATCTAATTCAGAACAAACTGAATTTTTGGCCCAAATTTGGTGAACTAGCCAAACCGAAATTTTCAAATGTTTGCTCATTACTAATGATGATGATAATGGATGATTGCTAGTTGATGATAGATTACATTTAATGCTGATTGGTGATCTTGGTTGATGATAGTTCATGATGATGATACCACAGAGAATTGCTGTACATGGGATTGGAACAGTAGATACAGTCAGTTACAGTCATACACAGGAGATTCCCACCAGTTTCTGGTCTTACTGCCCGAGGACAGCAGCTCTGGTTCTCCTCTGCTGTGGACATAGTCTTATTAGATGTGTCTTATCTCTTCTTCAACCTGCACATGGAAGGAGATACATCACCACCAATTGGATGGCAACATTATTACAAGTCAAGTTCTGAATTTTTATGAAGCTTAAAAATAAATAAATAAATAAACAATGGTTGGGAAGAGGACATCCCTCTTGACCTCCTTCAGACTTTTCATATTTTCCACTTATGCAAGAATCCCAGGCTGAGGTTCATTCCATTCTTGAGGGTATCAAACGTGGCCATAAATTTATACTCCCAAATTCTTCTGTGATGCTGCGACTTGAAATTGCCCTTCAGTATGATAACTCCCATCTGATCTATGCTGTGTCCCTGACCACAAAAAATGTTTTGCTACAGGTAATTTAGTCTTTCCAAACCTTTTTTTCATTATAGCAATCTCAATAAACATTAAGACCTTGCACTAAAATGTTGCCATATTTAACTCTGTTAGCATTATTTCCTTCCAGATAGTTGGATAAAGTACAAGACCCCCACCCTGGCCAGACATTTTACACCTAACAGAACCAAGGGGAAAAGTGCACTTATAACTGGTGCCAGCATCCACCTTGATATAGATCTCTTCATAGCACTCAGTCTTTTCAATGGCTTCCACGCTGACCCAGTGTTGGGTTGTCATCAGTCCCCTCCAGGAAGTGAACGTCAGCGGGGACCAGCATCAAGCAGTACTCCAACTTCAACACTGCAGCCTTGGTGCCAAGGAACGGCAGGAAAAGAGAATCCCCCTCCTCCCACATGTTATGGAGTCCTCAGCCCCGGTAGTCTCCATGCTTGTCGGCTGTTTCTTCACCTGCTGAAGCAGCCGCTACTGTAGGCCTTTGTTGGCGCAACGGTGGCTGTGCAGACCTTTACATAGACCTCATGGCAGTCTCGCCCTGGAACTCTTGGACCTCTGGTTGCCCGACCCCTGACTGCTCCCTTTACCAGTGTCCTCCACCACTTCAATAGGTTAGCTGACAGGATAGGACTCTATTCTGAGCCTGGAGGGTCCAAAGGGCCCCTGCACCACATTGATGGTTATCGCAACTTTCGTGCTCTGGTTGCCGATCTCTCACACAGAAGTTACTTTTATTTCTACACACACACAATAGACCTGTGCTTCTCACTGTATAACAGCTCAGCTCCTCCCTCCGGCTCTTACACTTACAGTACTGATACGGGATGGAAGCCCGGGAAAAGCTGAGCTCTATGGTACAGACCAGACGCTGGCCAGCTTTCCCTTTCACTGCCTCCTGTGCAGAATTGGTCCGAGCAGTAGGGCAGAGCCAGGAGCGGAGTGAAGCTGCTAATGATCAGGCTTTATGTAGCTTTATGACCACAAGGAGGACCCACAAGTGATCGCTGGGACCAGGGAGAGATGAAGGAGATGGAATGGGGATATCTACAGGTGAACGCAGTGAGTGCCAAACACACCACTCTAAGCTACAGTCATACTTTGACTCCCTGTGCCCCTCACTAGTGTATAGTGATCCCCTGTGTCCCGGTACTGTATACTATGACCTGTGTGCCCCTTCCTAAATATTGTGAACCCCCGTGTCCCACTCCTATATACTACAGTAGGATCCCCCCTGTGGCCCCCCTATATAATGTACTTTGACCCCCTGTGAATCTAATCCTATGAACTATGACCTGCTATGTGGCTCACTCACTTGCTAACTGGAAAAACTCTTGTCAGACTTCCTCTGACTTAGCATCCTCACCAACATAGTAAACATAAAACGTAGTCACATGACATACAACAAGATACATTTCCCAGACATAATCCAGACGTTAACCCATAAGAAGGACATATCAGAGCCTGAGCAGCTACAAAGGCGGGCCACTAAAGTAATAAACGGAATGGGCAGACTACAATACCGAGAGGCTATCAAAATTGGGGTTATTAAAGGGGTTGTCCCGCGGCAGCAAGTGGGTCTATACACTTCTGTATGGCCATATTAATGCACTTTGTAATGTACATTGTGCATTAATTATGAGCCATACAGAAGTTCTAAGAAGTTTTTCACTTACCTGCTCCGTTGCTAGCGTCCTCGTTTCCATGGAGCCGCCTAATTTTCGGCGTCTAATGGCCAAATTAGACGCGCTTGCGCAGTCCGGGTCTTCTTCTTTTCTCAATGGGGCCGCTCATGCAGGATGCCGGCTCCGTGTAGCTCCGCCCCGTCATGTGCCGATTCCAGCCAATCAGGAGGCTGGAATCGGCAATGGACCGCACAGAAGCCCTGCGGTCCACCGAGGGAGAAGATCCCGGCGGCGGTATTTGTGTAAAAACTTTAATTTTTGTCTCATCCATCCATAGAACGTTTCCCAAAATCATTGTGGAACATCCAGGTGGTCTTGGAGAAACCCAGACTTTCAATCTAATCTGCTTATTTGAAACCCCTTTTGCCAATTAGCAAAATGGGGGTTCATTTACTTTTCCTCCCTGCACTGTGGAAGATGCATAGGACAACTCTCTGTGTGCTATTAATAATCAATCCAGATATCCCGGTCTTTTCAAGGATTCACTTACTTTTTCTTCCTACCATACATATTGTCTAGTAGGACTCTGCCACCCCCTTGTGTCACATTGTGGAGTTGCAGTCACTAGGACCCACATGTGGATTTCTCTCATTTACATATATAACACGCAGAAATATAGACTGGTACCACTTAATAACCATTCATAGTAAACCCTGCTGCACACCATGTAACACCATGTGCAGAAACCAAAGAGTGAGATGTTTGCTGCTTGACAAGATTAGCAAAACTGACAATCTTTATTAAAATTTGTTTTTCAACATCTAAAATGGCGTACAAGAAGAGCTGCTGCAGAACACTTCAGGCTGCGTCAATAAATAACATTAATCCAAAATAGTTTAAAGTATATAAATAGTTTGAAATATCAACCCTTTATTCCTCCTCAGAGCTATAATTAAGGCCCAATGTCCGCGGGCGGAGTTTTGCTCCGGAATCTGGAGTGAACGTTCCGCTCCATATTCCGCAGCAATAAGCCTCCGAAGCGTGCTATGGTCAAAAGATCCTTCATTGTGGTTTCTGCTCACGGATAAGAAATCACAGAATGCTCCATTTTGCTGCGGTTCCCGCACAGAAGGCTTCCATTGCAGTCAATTGAAGCCGTCCTATCTGCGGCCCGTCCGTGCTTTCACACAGAGGTGGATTCTGTCGGCGGGTAAGGCACTTTCAGAAGTGCCAATGCGCACCTGCATCGGGGGCAATGCATGGCAAGAAATAGATCTGTGGGTCCTTTCCGGTGGCCCAATGTGCAACTGCTGCTGGGGGGGGGGGGGGGACGTCCATCCATAGTCAGGGAGCTGCTGCTGGGGGAGACGTGGATGAAAAGACTGGGAGCTGCTGCATTAGCTTAGTGGGCTGCCAGGACCTGCAGCCCAACCTCCTCTGCAGCCAATAATGTACTGGGGGCGTGGCCGCCCACTACATCTTGTCTCCACCAGGAATTCCTGGTGACGTCAAGATACACCAGTGCCCATGAGGTCTAAAGGGGTTGTAAACTACTGATGGCCTATCATCAGAGTAAGTTGCCATTAGTAGATTGGTGGGGTCTGCTGCATGGAATACCTGCTGATCATCTTCTTATTAGGCCAATGTGCTTGTGCAGTGAGCTGATTTCTGCAGGAAGGAGATAGCTCTGCTCCTACTGCAGTGGCCAAGTTTGGTATTGCTGGCAACGTTTCCAGTTATTTTAATGTAGTGAACCAGAGCAGGAGGCTAGTGGCTAAAGTCTATAACTCCCACCAACCCATTTTTAGAAATCCTTAGCAGTGGACCTCAGCTGACCAACTATTGACCCACCCTGAGGATAGGTAATCTATAGTATTTGCCCAGAAAAGCCTTTTAACCCTTTTCTGCCCCACACCCTCCCCGCCCCTTGTCTGTAGCCAGCAATGTGAGTGGGAGGGACAGAGTGGGGCTTAGCTTTGCCCCCACCGTGCCCCCTCCCATTGCAAACACCGGAGTGGAGGAGAGAGGCAGAGAGGCGGTGAGTGGGAGGGAAAGGGGGAACTGCTTAGATGGAAGCGTATATTGGCTGGCCATGAAAATGCCGGCCGATATATGCTCATGTAAATAAGCCCTAAAACAACAATATACCATATATACTCAAGTATAAGCCTAGTTTTTCAGCACATTTTTAATGCTGAAAAAGCCCCCATCGGCTTATACTCGAGTGAGGTAAAAAAAACAACAAAAAACCCGCAATTCTCACCTCTCAGCCTGCGTCTGTGTCACCGGCGCGATAGTCTTCCCGGTGGAGCGGCAAGCTGCTTGAGGATTCTCACTGCTGTCATCTCCATGCTCAGCTTTGAATTCCCCCACCGTCAGCGCTGTGATTGGATTGAGGACCAGCCATTCACAACCAGAGCTCGGTCATTCACTGCCATTCAGTGGATGACATCACTGAATGGCTGTGATAGGTTTATCGAGTGCCGGATGTGATTGGCTGGCACTCGATCCAATCACAGCGCTTACTTACACAGCGCTGATGGCGGGGAATTCAAAACCGAGCAGGGAGATGACAGGGGAGAATTCTCAAGCAGCTTGCCGCTCCACCGGGAAGACTATCGCGCCGGGGAGACCATTCCGCCGAGGACACAGACGCCGGCTGGGAGGTGAGTATTGCATTTTTTCTTTACCTAGTATATACTCGAGTATAGCTAGGCTTATACTCGAGTCAATAAGCTTTACCGTATTTTTCTGATAAAACTTATTGACTAGGCTTATACTCGGGTCAGCTAATACTTGAGTATATACGGTATACATAAAAAAGAAAATAACCCCAAAACAACACCAACCGAAACCGTCGCTGTAAGTGCCCTGTAATCCGAAACCATACATACTGTATATCAAAACATCCGAAACAGAATGAGGAACCCATTCCCATACTTTATTTTAGAATAAATATACTAATTAAAAAAATAAGTAGAAATGTTAAAAAATCATGTTTTTTAGCTTTTTTTTACCCCCAATAAAACTAAAAAACAGGAAAAAAAGTAAATGAAAAAGATATTTTAAAAAATGTCCTATATGTCACAGAAAAAAACGCAGCAAAAATAATTTTGATAGCTAAAGGAAAAAAAATAGGGCAGTAAAACCACCACATGGGTAAAATCCCTAAAAAGTATCTGGTCTGTAAGGTACAAAACAGCATGGTCCTTAAGGGGTTAACAGTCTGTCCTGATAGTGCTGCATTTTGAAGTCTCTCTACACTGCTATCCACCTAGAATAGCTGGGGAAAGTGATAGATGGAAGGAACATTGTTTACCCTTCCCCTGCAGAAAATTTCAAATTCGTTACTATGTATTGCCTGACTGGGCATGATTCAACCCAGTATAGAGGGCCCTGGGCACAAGAGCTTACAATTTATAGATCCTTTTCATTGGCACTCACCTATATTATCGCCCTCCTTTTCTCTCTCCTCTATAATTCTCCTATGGGTGGAGAAAAGTGTTGGAGAAGATGCCCCCTTTCTTGCCCAAAGCCACCCTGCCTGTGCGATTGAGTAATGGTGAACTGGCCAGACAGGAGATTGGTATCCTGTCCTCCTCATGTGAGGCCCTGTAGCGTCGCTTTCAGCAGGTAGACAACACTTCCTCAAAGCAGGCTAAAATGGCACACATCTTTGATCTGTAGCCACTCCACTGGAGTCAAATAACCAACCTCCATACAGCGCCTGCTTATAACATACACCATCTGGTACTCGCTCTCTGCTGCTGGCTTAGCCTCTGCAACTTTTGCATAGTGGAATTCTACCATGTATGCATGTTACAGATTGGTTGGTTGTGTGGTAGCCCATGCAGCGCCCCGTAGGGTGACTCTGGACACATGGCATACGCTGAGGAGCTAAGAGTGCAAGATGCTGGCCTGTCACTGCTGAACTTACCACGCTCCCTCCCAGAGGGATGTACACAGCCAAGACCAGGGCAGCGCTGGGCCTCTTCCAGAGACCCCTAGGATAGGGATGTCCAATAGATGGTAGAAGAGGGAAAGAGTTTGTACCAGGTGACGTCACCGTTCCGGTACACACCAGAAGGAACTCCGGCGGAGAATAAAATGAGCAACAGACAAATATGAAGTACCTCAGGTCCCTGGGAATGATCAGGGGCTGGAATAAACTTTACTTGGAAAAATTCAACAATGTAAGGCACAATTTAGAGTAATGACAGTGCAGAAAATTAATAGACTTGAGCAGTAATACCTCCACACGATGATCCAGACTTCAGAACACCTGTGCGTGAACAATAGACTTAGGTGTAACTCCACCCGGTGATCCAGACTTCAGGACGGCTGGGTGTGAAAGACAAAATGAGTGTACTTCTATGCAGTGAGCCACTAGATCCGGACGGCCACGTAGAAAATTATCACGTAGACAGTACCTCTGCACTGGGTCTTGACAAGCACTAACTCATGGTTGATCTCGCTCTGTTTAGGTGGGGCTCACTCCTTCCTCCTCACATGCACATCTAAGCTAGAAAAACCTCTTCTTCTCTTCCATGCTTCACTACATGAGGGCTAAAGGTACCCCCATGTAGCTGGACCTCTTGACTACAACTCCAGAAGACATGAACTCCTTTCCCACTCTCAAACACTAACTTTTAAAACTTCTCTCATACCACGTGACAGGACATAAATTGATACATTTACAGACAGTCTCCAGGCTTTGCAAACACTTAGGCCTCATGTTCACGGGGAAAATCAGGCCCGCTACGGATTCTCCATGGAGAATCTGGAGCAGGTCCCTCCTGCCCCGCGGACATGAGGCAGTAAAATAAGAATAAACTCACCTGCTGCGGGCCGTGCGTGTCTTCCCTTCTTCGCGGCCGGATCTACTTTCTTCGGCCCGGCGGATGTGCTCGGCACGCTGGCTGTGTGCCGCGCGCATGCGCCGGGCACATCCGCCGGGCCGCAGAAAGAAGATCCTGCCGCGAAGGAAGGAAGATCTGCATCGCCCGGAGGAGGTGAGTTTAATTCAGGCGCGGATCTCCTGCGGATCTGGACGGCTTCCATAGGCTTCAATAGAAGCCTGCAGGAGCCGTCCCCGCGGGAGACCCGCACCTAAGTGGAACATGTCCATTTTTTTTTTATGCTCCTGAATTTTTTAAATTCACTTTTATTGACCATCTGCGGGTATTTATCTACCTGCGGGTGGTCAATGCATTCCAATGGGTCGAGGATCCGCGTGCGGGTGATCCGCTGCGGATTTTAATTGTTCTTTTCCCCGTGGACATGGGGCCTTAACCTCTCACTGGCTGCAGCTGTGCAATACACATAACAGAATGACAAGACAGTTTTGCACAGAGCATCCACATAAGGCATACATGTTTGACATTATGGAGGGGGCCAGGAAAGCATGTACTGGGCCACTACAGCCCGAAGTGTTGCTGCACCTCCAAAAGATGAGAGGCGGCTAGGTGTCAACGCTGAAAGTGTGAGCACAGTTTCCTGGCCTTTTTCTACACTTAATGTAAACCTGCGTAAATGTTTAGGAAGTGTTGCACTACCAGGTTCCTCACATGGACCAGACAAAGTACGTGTGTTATTGCTGAGGGTGCCATCAGGTTGGCTTCATTGTCACACTTGACCTTGCCTAGCTTCAGATTGTGCACAGTCAACCACGTGTCAGTCTGGGCCTGCAGGGCCATCACCAGAACTGTGGTCGCGTGGCTGTGCTCACCTAGACATATGAGCATTTATATTGGCATTTACCACTGCTGTATGGAGGTCTGATTTTATCACACATGGGTATCTGTGCCGATGTGGAGGGTGTTGAAAGATGGTATGAAGAGGAAGAGATGGAAGAAGAGGGGGTGGGGTGAGACAGGGACAGACAAGGATGAATGTCTCACAACTCTTGACGATACCATGAAACGTGTACCACCACTTTCGGCTTCAAGTAGCAGTAAGGCATTTATGTCTGTCTGCGACACCCTACCACCTGTCTTGGCAGGGTGCTGCCCCACGATGACGTCCTTCTCTTACTCCCCTGTGAGGTGCTATCATGACTCTCCTTCTCTGTCCATGTTGGGTCAAGACCTCATCCTCTTTCACCTCCACTTCCTCTTTGTTGTCCTCCTGCTAAGTGCACTCTGTCACAGTGAGCACTCGGAGCTGGCACCTCCGTTTCCACATCCCTTTTAGTATACATTACATGTGGAGGGCTGACCGCAAGCACTGATCCACACTCATCTTCCTCTTCGGAGGAAAAAAATGGTTGGGCATCAGTGCATTCAATGTCTTGGTCTTCTCCCTCTGGTTGTTTGGTCTGCCCAGAAGAAGTCCTGGAAGTCTCTGGAGTGGCTGTTACAATCAGCTGACTTGAACTCCATAGAAAATCTATGGTGGGATGTGAGAAAGGCGGCTGCAGCACAGAAACCCAAGAATATTAGGGACCTGGAGGCCATTGTCCATGAAGAACGGGTTAAGATTCTTCAGGCTGCCAGAAGCTGCTGTCTGGTGATGCATCACATCTGCAGGAGGTCATAACAGCAAAAGGGGCTCCACTAAGCACTAAAGACACTTGTCATGAAAGTGGAAGAATTCTGAGACTGCAACAGTCTGTAAAAGTGGCATTTTGTGGTGCATTTGGAGAAACAGCTTGTTATATTAGTTGTTAAATTTAGATTGTTCTATTTTTTTGCAAACATCTGAAAGTCTGTAAATTTGACAAATAAGCCTCATTTGCAATGGGGAGGGGAAATGATTTAGATTGTAACGGTATAATCTGAAATAACTGGGATCGCCTCAAGGACTATATAATAATAGAAGTGATGCACCAGCATACTGTACTGATGAGGCAGACACAGAGGCAGTTATATGGTTGACCTGTCTGGCCCTCGGACATCCGGGCAGCTATAGAGAAGTGAGAATTATGTTGTAGCACAGGAAACCTCAACAATTCAGCTTATTTCTTAGCGATGGCTTCACAACTCTCAGGGTGTAATTATTTTTTATTCTGTATCATTGAGTCCGCAGCCGAGGGGCGATCTGTCTTCAGACATCTCTGGGTTTTCCCCGCATGGGTTTCTAATTTCATCTTTCTTCGCACACCAAGCAGAGAACTGCAAGACCATAACATGTCCCTCTACAGACTGCCCAAACATACACCCCTATCTCTAGTGATATTCTCGCCGTCGTGTGGGAAATTCTCAGACC
The DNA here is from genome assembly GCF_035609145.1 of Eleutherodactylus coqui. Lineage (NCBI taxonomy): Eukaryota > Metazoa > Chordata > Amphibia > Anura > Eleutherodactylidae > Eleutherodactylus > Eleutherodactylus coqui. The sequence continues at coordinate 204,713,801 of NC_089839.1, read as the reverse complement.
TCAAAGATTGCACAAAGCCTCCAACGGAAAACAATGAGCACATACTCTTGCCCTTAGGCTAGGTTCACATTGGCGAGCGCGATATGGGACTGTGAATACTACTCCCATATCGCGCTCCCATTCATGGACAATCCCAGGGGATGCGAGGTGTTTTTATGTGAAAACAGCATCACATCCCTACTGGGATGCAGAGATCCTTCGGCGCGACTGTCACAGCTGTGGCAGAGGATCGCGGAGTCTCTCCCATTGCTTTCAATGGGGCTGGTGCTGCTGCCGCTGGTTCCCGATGAAGACAATGGGGCTACGAGGTGAGATCACGCAGCCAGATAAATATACCACGATATGTTTCCCGCCATGCAGGGAAACATCGCTCATGTTTGTGACTCCATTCAAAATAATGGGGTTCATATTTGTGCGTCTCGCAACGCACAAATCTTGCGCGATTTCTCGCCTGTGTGAAGCCGACCTTACTTTCAGCAATTCACTGATTCTTTTCCAGATAGACTCTACTGATGGTCAATCTCATACTGGGGTCTTCCCTCATCCATTACTGTGCTCAGCACCATATGGCTTCCTGTGCAACCTTCAACTGAGGGCCCCATAAACTACCACCCTAAGAAGGTAGAAGTGCACTAATGATGGCCCACTAGCCGTGGGTCTTATTCATAGAGGTCTGAACCCCCCTGGCAGTTGGAGGATGTTACCAGATGTGACAGGAGAGGGTGATGGATGAAATGAGGAACCTGCATATGATAGGAGTATGGTGGAGGACGGCTTTTTTTTTATCTATGAACACATGTCCCATACACAATTTGCAGAACACTATTGATAGTGCTGGAGAATAACCACAAGGAATCTCATTTCTGCTTTCCCCAGTTAGCTCTCATGCTTCTGCTCATATAGAGAGTGATTGAGGTAGTGGAAGTGTAATAGGGATCCAGTGACCTGACTGGAGGGACGGCCATTATCGCTGCACAAGTCCAGCTTCCTCTTTCTAATACTGACCGGGAGCGCTCTCGATGCTGCACAGCTGATGGCGTGAGAGAGCGGAGAAGCCCATGCGGCATTATGGCAGCCTGACTGCGTGCTATTGTTTGCGTTATGTTCTCTATGTTTCATTTGACATGAGGAGTTATTAAGTTTTAATACGTCTATCCCTTCTGGTGTAATATAAGTGTATCTTTCTCGGCGCTTTATACGATCTCTCCCTGTGTATTATTACATGACGGGGACTTATTGCATAGATTCTCAGGAAGCGCTGGGCTCCAACCAATATGGCACCAGGGAGTCACAGCTTCATTCGCCATATTGGTTGGAAACTTGACCAACGATGTAACATAAGCTATATGAAAGTGCAAGGGCATAACCACGCCATGCACTCACGTGAGAAAGCATATACTAAGGTGTGTCTACCAGGCACTAATCCTTCAACTAAGACTGGCGTTGGATAGAGCGATCAGACCAATGCAGTAAACACTAGGGGACTAAACAGCGGAAAAGGCTGAGCAACGTAACAGATAAAAGCAGAGCAATGGGCAATGTGTCTGTGAAAGGGGGCGATAGGCTAACTGACTGATACCAGGGGGTACTGAGAAAATAGTTGGAGAAACTTGGCATGTCTCCCAACCATCCTGGTTTGGTGAAATGGTCCCAAATTTTTAAGGCCATTCTGGGAGGCAGGTGACATGTCCTGAGTCCCTCTTCCTCGCCCACTGATCCCTCCTCATGTTATTCTCTGATATTGAGCACAATGAGTGACCGTCTGCTATGCGAGTTGAGTTTTTACTGCTGCTGGTTGGAATACTGGATGACACTGACATAGGTGCAGGACTATAAGATAGTGGGGTCACAAAAGGGCAACTTAAGGAAGTGGGGCCACAAAGAGGGTAATTTAAGCAAATTGAAACACACAGGGTGAATTATAAGCAAGTTGGGCCACAGAATGGAGCATTATAATCAAATGGAGCCACAGAAGAGGCACTATAAAAAAGTGGGGCCACCAGAGGGGCACTAGAACTGAGAGGGGGTGGGGACACTGAAAAGTTCATGGGAGATAGCAAAAAGAACAGGGGGAGTGTGAACACACAAGTTGTGGTTGGAACAAGTTGTCAAAACAGCCATCACCAATCAGAGAAGATTGCACCTGTGATCACTGGTGCAATCTGAGGTAACTGCACTGTATGCACTATCACTGGAGCTAGCTGCACTGTAATCACTATCACTGTGTAAAGCTTGTATTTGACGATTATATGATGTCTGCAATATTTAGAGGTATACTAGTGCTAAGCAGTTTTATCAAAGCCCGTCATGTTATAAAAGATGTTGGAACAGGATCGGTACTGTGAAGGGGTCACCATTGCTGTGAGGGGGTCACTAATGGGCACTACTACTATGAGGGGACATAGAGGGCATGTCTTAATATAAAGAAGGTGTGAACTATCATAAAATTTCTATTTATTACTTCCCACTGTTGAGCTATGGGAGTGCCCTTCACAGAGCTGAGCTGCAGTACCAGACACAACACATGGACGGGTATGGCGCTATTTCTGGAAGAAAGCAGACGTTTGTTTTTAATCCTTTAGCCTTTCTACCTCTTTACTGTTGCCTTTAAATTTCTCTGTGGCTCTCCAGAAGAACCTGTTTGTGCCCTCCATGTGTGACACTGTGGAGGTCCAAGCCGACAACAGCAAATGAGGATTACACACATGTATCTGTAACCATACAAAATCACTATAGTAGTCAGTCTGAGCTGACGCATGAGAGGCAGAAGCTACAGGGCGCTGGTCCCACCTATCACTTATAATACTGGGGTCTTTATATGTGACTTTGGGCCCCCTCAGGACCTGCATGGGTGTGACTGGTACCTCTTCACTTCATTATGCTTGACAAAGACCCACATACTTTTTTGCATCAACATATGCTGCCACCTGTCTTGCTTTGCTGTGTGTATCTTTCGTGGAACGGAGGTCCGGGTTCCTGTTTTTATGGCTTTGCATTTCTTCTGGATCCAGCCCATATGGGATTAAATTGAGTGCTGCTTGCAACTTCATTGTTTATTGGTACCTCTTCACTAGTGATGAGCAATTGGTGGAAAAACCGGTTCCGGTCGTATCTGGACAATTTCATGAAAATCATTGTGAATCGTGACAGTCGATTCTGACTCCCATTAACCAGTTATGGACATGGCCTATTTTGGCATTGAGGACCAAACAATTTTTGGTAGATTTTCATCTCCATTTTTCAAAAGCTATAACTTTTTTATTTTTCCGTATGAGGGCTTGTTTTTTGCGTGGCGAACTGCAGTTTTTATTGGTGCCATTTTTGGGTACATAGACTATATTGTAAAACCTTTATTATTTTTTTATGATTGTAGGGAGAGAAAACGCATCAATTCTGCCATACATTTTTTATTTATTTATTTTTTAAAGTGTTAATTATGCAGCATAAATAACACACTACATTGTAGTGTCGGTCGGTACGGTTACGATACCAAAATTCTTCCATTTTTTTTAGGTTTTTCCACTTTTCTGTAATAAAAACCCTTTTTTTGGAAATCTTTTTTTTTCTACATTGCTGCATTCAAAGTCCTATAACTTTTTCATTTTTCCATGGCTTGAGCTCTGTGAGGGCTTATTTTTTGTGAGACAAGCTGTAGTTTTTATTGGGACCGTTGTAGGGTACATAATTTTTTTATCACTTTTGTTGCGTTTTTTTGGGAGACAAAATGCTAAAAATTAGCATTTTGCCTCAGTTTTTTAGCTTTTTTTTAACGCCTTTTGCCGTGCAGGATAAAAAGCATGTTCGATTTATTGTATGGGTCTTTACGGACACGACTATACCAAATATGCATTTCTTTGGGGTTTTTAAAAAAAATTTAATGCTAATATGAGTAAAAGCATTTTTTTTACATTTTTAATTTTTGTACATTATTTTGATATTTTTTTTACACCATCTGTGTCCCTCTGAGAGACTTACATCATACCACCGATGATCGCTACAATAAGGCTTTGCAGGACTTCTCTCCTGCAGCGCCTTATCGCTTATTACAGCGATCATAGGCAATGGCAATACAGGACGCCGGTATCTGGCATCCTGTTGCCATGGCAACCAACCGGGCTCTCTGTGATGACATTGCGAGAGCTGGCTGAAGTCACAGAGGGAGCGAGCTCCCTCTGTGAATTCTTTCCCTGCTGCGATCTACTTAGAGCGTGGCAGGGAAGGGGTTAACAGCGGGGTGGGGCGCATCTCCGATGCCACCTCGCTGTTGCAGCGGTAGGCCGGCTATCAGTGACACCCGGCTCCCGCTGCCGGATATCCCTATGATGTAAGGGTACATCATTTTGTGGGAAGTACCCCGCTCCCATGACGTACCCTTACATCATTGGGAGGGAAGGGGTTAAAGTCAATGGCAGTAAAAATCAGATTTACTAATTTACACTCTAGAAGGTCCCCAATGCAGCCAAAGCCCCCTCAAATTGGTATAACTAGTGTACAATGGTGTAGGCGTCAATCATGGCACAGGAATGTCACTGAAAACAAAAGAAGGCTCATGGAGGCTCTCCAGGTGGGCTGCTTGTGTTAAAAGCAATGTCATAAATTTTACAAGGGTAAATTCTGCCAGGTGAAGACAATGCCCAAACACTGGTCTGCTCCAAGGAACACCTGGAGATCTAAAATTTGTTTAAAAAGCAATGTCATAAAGTTTGCAATTGAACAAATTTTACCAGGTGAAGAGAACAGCCAAGCACGGATCTCCTCCAAGGAACAGCTGGAGATCTATAGCTGTTTATTGTGCTTTAGAAAATGTTTGTTTTGTGAAAAGCAGGAGGAAACATGGCGGAAGCAGGAGGAGAGCAGCAGCAGTTCCATCACTACCAGCAGCAACAGCACCTTGAGAGCAGAGTGTGGGATTTGGTATATCTCTATGCTCAGTCAAATGTGAGTAAAAATTGCCAATGTCCTAAATTGGTAGAATCTGCCATGGGGTGGGGCCCGGGGGGAAAAAGGTTGCAGAAGCCAGGTGAAATCTACACCTGGTTCATTCTTATAAATATCAGATGATCCACATTGTGTATGGACAGTTAGTTTTGTGTCTGTCAGTTATCACACTCCAGCTGTGCTGAACACCCTTTATCATAGCCCACTGGCAGCGGGGCAGGCAAGCACCTCTAAAGCATGTTGGGCAAGCTCTGGCCACTAGTCTAGCTTAGACACTCAGAAGTCAAAGGGGCCAACGCAGGAGCTAACATACTCTTGGACCATTATAGATAGGCAGTTTGTGACTGTCAGTCCTACCCTATGCTTTTGCTGCAGGCTGCAACGGGCTGAAAAAACTATGTCACGCCTCTGTTAGGGCGCCCACCCACTGGCGATTTTTTTCCCTGCGAAATTCGCAGCATTTTTTTCTCTGCAGGGGTCTATGGGACTTGTAATGTTAAAATCGCGATCGCGCAAAATCGCAATTTACCGCGAAATCGCGATTTTGCGCGATCGCGATTTTAACATTACAAGTCCCATAGACCCTTGCAGAGAAAAAAATGCTGCGAATTTCGCAGGGAAAAAAAATCGCCAGTGGGTGGGCGCCCTTAGACGGTATTAGTGTACCTTGACACCACCGGAAGCTAGGGGGTTGACAGGAGGAACGCCCCTGTCACACCCCCAGCTCCCAATAGGGTGAAAGAACTAAGGTCCTAGGAGGGCTGTGTGCATACATTTGTCCCCATGCTACAATCTTAGCCTGAGGCTTACTATAGCTGTAAGCCTTCCATTATTAGCAGTAAATGCTGCCAGGTTACTGCCGTAACAAGGGAGCATGAACATGTCATAATGTAAGGTTAACAGCTATAGTAATCGTCAGCGTAAGAGCACATCGCGAGGACAAATGGATGCAGACGATGCAGCCTGTCTGTTCAGTTTCGGACGGCCTTAGTGCTGAGCGTGGTATGCAGGCGCCCGCTGACCTGTTCGCGGCCGGCCGCTCACCTCTCTGTGCCGCCCGCCGCCTCCCTCACCCACGCCGTCGGCAATGCTGTCTCAGTCCTGGCCCCCGCCATTTGTGGCGGCTGCATCACTCCTCCAGGATGCAGGCTTAGCTAAGCCTTAAGCCGCCTGCATCATTGTTCCTTCATGGCCGCTGCCGGCAAACAGCTGTCAGTTCCCTTTCTCCTTGCCACGGCGCTAACCGCTTGAACAGTGACTGGCGATTCACCTTCTGGCCCACCGCGGAAGCAGTAGTTGGGGAAGACTCCAGGGGGTGCGCGGCCGCTGTATACCTTGTGAGTACCTCTTTAGTGGCCTTGCAAGACCTAAAAAGCTAAACCCTGCTTAGCCAATCAGCATGAGGGGGGCGTCACTTCCCCTGTCAATCAGGAATTCCTGGTGACATCAAGATACACTAATACCCTGTTAGACTTCCCCTCTTACCAGTGGCAGTGCTGCTGCGGCGGCTTCCTGCTCATCCTCCATGAGTCCCAGAGCTGGGTCAGCAACGTGTCAGTCTGGGCATGCAGAACCATCAACAGCTCTTCAGCCGTGTGGCTGCATTCCCCTAGACCAGTGTTTCCCAACATTTTCAGCCTTAGGGCACCCTTGGCAAAAAAAATTTACCACGGGGCAACCCTACCAAAAATGGGGTGTGGTCAGGGGACATGGGTGAGGGCATAGCTTATCACAGCATATGAATTTACCTTTAATATTCTGGGAACCTGGTGGCCTCTAGTGAGCGCAGCGCCACTGGCCACTTCCGCATCAGTGGTGAGATGGTGCGTATTTTGACTCTGTCTGTTGCGGAAATGCTGCAAATTTTACAGTGGCTGGGTCCACAAGGAGCTGATTTGCTGCAGAATGTCCCCAGCAGACATTCAAAATCTCATCCACTTAGCTGCTACTGTAAATGTCATGGAATTTCCGTGCGGCATTCTGCAGTATTTCCGCATCTAAAACAGAGTCAAAATCTGCACCATTCTGTATTGAGCGTGACCGCGAGGCCAAGTTCTGCAACTTGCAGAAAAAAATTATATATAAATAAATATCCTGTTGAAGACGCCAGAATTTGTACACGGGTCTGAGGGATAAACTGTATACACACTTCTCTGGGTACCTGTAATGGCAGGCAGTGATGGAGGTCGTAGTTGTCAGTTCGGGATGCCACCGTTCCATACACCCACATTCACACTCGGCACATTAAATGACACTGGACAAGTGCCTAGCACTAGTGACTTTGCTTGAAAATACAGTAGACTTCAGTATGCAGAGGTTACAGTGCAGGAAAACATATTCAGCAATTACTTGACATGAAAGCCAATGGCCACAGAATGGCTATAATGATCACCCCACTCTCATAGACTTCAGCATGCATGGGTGTCAGTTATGGGTGTACCACCATACGGTGATCTATACTTCAGACGGCCGCATAGGAATCATCAATAGATCTCAATATCATCTTTAGAGGTTCAGTAGACTTCTGCACTGTTACATAACTGTATAAACTTCTTGTCACAGGACAGCTTTGCACAGTGCATCTACATAAGACAAACATGTGTGACAATTTGGAGGGGTCCAGAATGATGTTCTGGGACATTACAGTTTACCCCTAGTTAAAAATAAGCCAACCCCGGCGCCTCTAAAACAGAGTGTATACATCCGGAGACGTGCCATCTTATGTGCATTACTTCACTAACACTAGAAAGGTTCTGTGCAGTCGAGGATTGTGCAAGGCGAAACCTGTAAACACAATTACCAGCCTCTGGTTACCTATTTCTAAGGCTTAACCCACCCCCAGTGTACTACTGACTAAACGAAGTGTCATTTTTGTGTACGACTTTGGGTTTATGACAGCGTGTAAGGAAATTGGGACTTGCAAGTACTTTTGAAAAATCTACCAGGGTGGACGTAATCCAAAACCTCAGGCATTGCTATTAATACATGACTCTTCACTCCAAAGACTAGTGAAAAATGAGATTAGTGGAATGACCATCACTGTCTCTTTAAGAGAATGAAACACACTGTGGGACCTATGCAAAAATTAGAAGAGGTGACTGGCAGAGAAAGAACACAGGATGTACCTGGAAAAAGAGAAAAAAAATCATCAGGTCAGTCAGTAGCTTCAGTCTATAACGCTGCCTGTGATCGAAAAAGTAGTAGGAAGGCCCCATCCCCTGAGACAGACTAATGACGGGCTGCAGTCACAGATGAATGATCTAAGGGGTACACAAAAGACCTCCAGTCACACACATTTACAGCCATACCATTTATACACATATATCTTGCATACAGGGACTTATATTTAAATGTGTATACTATCCTATATCTAACTAACTAACTATTTATATTACCAATTTTTTTTATCACATTACTAGAATTTGCATCACATTAATATATAGTTAACTACTTTGCATCATATTATTCATATTACTTAAGATTATCATTACTTTACATTGTATTAAATTATTATACTACCTATTTGTACTAAATTATTTGGCACAAAATTATCATTAACACTTGCTATTCTATATAAACATTACTTATATATGGCTATGCAATATTTATAATATATACATGGACTTAAAGGGGTTGTCCCGCGCCGAAACGGGTTTTTTTTTTTTTAACCCCCCCCCCGTTCGGCGCGAGACAACCCCGATGCAAGGGTTAAAAAAACAACCCGCACAGCGCTTACCTGAATCCCGGCGGTCCGGCGTCTTCATACTTACCTGCTGAAGATGGCCGCCGGGATCCTCTGTCTCCGTGGACCGCAGGGCTTCTGTGCGGTCCATTGCCGATTCCAGCCTCCTGATTGGCTGGTATCGGCACGTGACGGGGCGGAGCTACACGGAGCCGGCATTCTACACGAGCGGCCCCATAGAAGACTGCAGAAGACCCGGACTGCGCAAGCGCGGCTAATTTGGCCATCGGAGGGCGAAAATTAGTCGGCTCCATGGGAACGAGGACGCCAGCAACGGAGCAGGTAAGTATAAAACTTTTTATAACTTCTGTATGGCTCATAATTAATGCACAATGTACATTACAAAGTGCATTAATATGGCCATACAGAAGTGTATAGACCCACTTGCTGCCGCGGGACAACCCCTTTAAGGAATAGTAACTTTGAGAAAATGCCTTTAAGAAAATTATTAACTTTAACAGTGAGCACAATACTATATAACTTTTTAAACTTTACACTTCTGGAACTTCCACCTGCGCATATTCTTGAACGTTGCATAATGATATAATACTTTGCAGTCTCTGGTACGTTACAGTCTTTTGCTTGTTAGTAACCCTTTAAACACTGCAGCTGTGCAACACACATACAGAAAATCAGACAGGACAGCTTTGCACAGTGCATCCACATAAGACATAACATGTATGACAATAAGGAGGGGTCTGTTCTGGGACACTACAATTGGATGCAGAATCAGCTGCATGCTCACAGCTGATTTCAGTAGGTACAGTGCTCACCTCCGAAGTCTTTGGCTGGCAGTGCACATCTTCACCCAGTACCCAGCGGCCTCTAGGGAGTACAGTGCCACCGGTCAGGTGATGGCACTTTCGCAGCATTTCCGCCCCGGCAAATGGTGAGCAGCAGAGTGCTTGCAGTGGGGGGGGGGGCATGCCACCTGCGCAGGGGGTGCAGGATTTTTCGGCTGTGCGCATAAAGCAGAAGTCTTGAGGATCCTATAAATAGCTGTGGTCTGGAGTATAACACGCACCCTCCACACACTTCACTATGTCTATTGTTATCACCAGCAAGAAGGTGCAGCACCAGTGATGACTGCATGTACAGAGGAGCGCACCACAGTGATACAAAGGATGAACCGAGTGCTGCTGCTGCTCCTCCTGGCATCTCTAGAGGGTGAGCATTGTGCCCAGCTGTCTGCAGATGAGGTCATAGGGAGCCTGGTATGGGGCACCAGACCTACTCACCTAGCGCAGAGGGTCTCCATACTGTATCGAGCAGTGTCATGTAGGATCTATCTATCTATCTATCTATCTATCTATCTATCTATCTATCTATCTATCTATCTATCTATCTATCTATCTATCCAATCACAGCAGCACATATACATGTGGGGATTTATTTGCTTAGTACGTGCTTTAGACAGGTGATGTGAAGAGTTAATTCAATTTTGCACAAACCTTGTAACAGTGGTGGTAAACCTATGGCACATGTGCCAGAGGGGGCACCCAGAGCCCTCTCTATGGGTACATGCGCCATTCGTTACCAGTACTGCTCGAATAAGGTGACCAGACGTCTCGATTTAGGCAGGACAGTCCTGCTTTTGGACTCTGTGTCCATCTGTCCCCAGGGTCCCTAAGCTTTTTGGACACCAGGTCAGCATTAAAGTGATTACCAGCAGGGGTGCTGCGGCTTTCAGTGGCAGTACAGTGGCACTGTTATAGGTGCACAAACTGACGGCGCAGCAAACAGGAGTTAAAGGGGAGTAGCTCGTGTGGGTAGCAGCAACTCCTGCTTGGTCACGGTGGTGGCTACTCAGCCTACGAGGGTAACTTGAGCTGCAGGTGGAATTGTAAAGGGGTTTCTAGCTAAATGAATTGTTGTTGGTTTATCGTGATGCTAGTGCCTTAATGTAATGTATTCCCTAAGTGGAATAAAGAGACAAGTTGGATGGTGGTAAAGTAACAGTTTACTTAGATTTGCAAGATGAGTACAATTCACACATTGCTTGGTAAAGCAACCAGTGTGATCCACAATATATTCACACATGACAATGGAAGATAAGCATTAACTTCTCAGCAATCACTGCATAATAAGGTTGAAAGACTGAGTGGGACACTTACTGGACTCTGACGTTATTCTCCCAGCTGAAACTTGTACTGTTACGAATGGGCTAACTTTGAGTGCTGAACTTCTGTGCTAGATGGGAAGTATAATGCAGGCTCTCTTGAGAGGAAACTACTCCTTACTGTGCAGGGACTTCTTAAACTCACAGGTGCGATGTCCAGTATCTTTCCGGCTTACATGAGGGTCTTCCCTGACTCAGTTGTCTCCTGGCAGGTTTGAAATAGACTCCTCTCCCGCTCTTTCCTCAGCCAGGCCTTGTCTTCTACTCCCTGCAGCACTTTCTTCTCTGGTGACTTCTTCCACAAACTCCTTATTTCTCTTCTCCTGCGTACTGCATGCACTCGGCTCCCTCCTCCTCCTACTCTCTCTCTCTCTTTCAATCACAGGAGTTCTTCCAGTTTTCATTGAGTCGTATGGACAGTTTCCACCAGTCACATAAATTCTACCATAAGGAGAGGCTGACCAACCCAAAAATCACCAGGGGCACTGTTGCTAGGCAGATTTTATTTAATCCTATCACTGGATGGATATTGGGTTTTCCCCCTAAAGGGTGCCTTCCATGTCCCCAAATAGGCTCATAGCGAGGTCCCTAGGATCTATTAATCTGAGGACTGCCCTGTAGGACCCTCTGGGTCACTACAACGGCAGTGTGTGCACCCTGGTTCCTCCTCCCCTGACCTCACCTCCTTGATTCCACAGGAGGAGAGAAGAAGGGAGGAAGTGTCCGGGCACACACACTTCCGCCTGAGGCAGTGTCGAGTAGAGGAGCAGTGGTGCTTTGAAGGCAAGGAGGAGGTAAGTATATCAGTCTCAGGGGCCACTATTACTAATGGGGGGCACTATTAGTAATAGTGTCCCCTATATCAGCCCCAGTAGTAATAGTATTACTACTGAGGCCAATTTCGGGGACACTATTACTACTGAGGCCAATATAGTGGTCACTATTACTACTGGGGCTGATATAGGGGATACTATTACTACAGAGGCCAATATAGGGGACAGTATTGCTATGGAGGCCAATATAGGGACACTGTTACTACTATGGCCACTATGGGGGTCAATATTACTACTATTTGGTGAGGAATTCTGCAGATGCGGATTTAGCTGTGTCCTTAGGCGTAATTCTGTTTCATGTGAAAATTTCCTTAAACTCTTGTGCAGCACTTGTACACACTCACAGATACAGGTACAGAGCTGTGAAGAGTTAAATTTTAACTCCTTCAAAGATTCCCTGCCTAAGGCCACTATCAGAAAGGCATCTTTTAATATGCCACGTTTTAAAAACACAGCGTTTTAAAAAACCCAGTTTCAAAAAGCATGTTCAAACACATTTGACAGCGTTTTCAACACACCCCATCACTACAATGGCTGTGTTAAAAAGGGCTGAAACGCGCTAAAATAGAGCAGACAGTGTTTGAAAATCGTGGCATTCGAAACGCTGCATTCGAATGCTCGCCTGAGAAGCTCCATTGAAAACAGTGGAGGCGTCTTACAGTATTTAGTGGGGCATTTCATGCAATTGAGATCCGTTTTTATTGCATGTAACCATGGTAACAATGAGAAAGTGTACAGAATATTTAACTACATAATTTCATCCATCATGCCATTTTTTTTTTTACGTGCACAAAATTTGGATGCAAAGCTGATAAAAATAATGCTGCAAAAAGCAAAAATATCACTTAAAAATTCAAAAAATGAGTCAGATTTTTTCAGAACTAAAAAACCACCCATTTGCTTATACCCTACAATGGCTTTTGTTGTGTTAAGATAACAATAGTTTTTAAACCCTTAAAGGGGTTGTCCCGCGCCAAAACGTTTTTTTTTTTTTTCAATAGCCCCCCCGTTCGGCGCGAGACAAACCCGATGCAGGGATTAAAAAAAACAAAAAACAGATAGTACTTACCCGAATCCCCCGCGCTCCGGTGACTTCTTACTTACCTTGCGAAGATGGCCGCCGTGATCTTCACCCACGGTGGACCGCAGGTCTTCTCCCATGGTGCACCGTGGGCTCTGTGCGTTCCATTGCCGATTCCAGCCTCCTGATTGGCTGGAATCGGCACACGTGACGGGGCGGAGCTACGAGGAGCAGCTCTCCGGCACGAGAGAAGGGAGAAGACCGGACTTCGCAAGCGCATCTAATCGGGCGATTAGACGCTGAAATTAGACGGCACCATGGAGACGAGGATGCTAGCAACGGAACAGGTAAGTGAATAACTTCTGTATGGCTCATAATTAATGCACAATGTACATTACAAAGTGCATTAATATGGCCATACAGAAGTGTATACCCCCACTTGCTTTCGCGGGACAACCCCTTTAATGCCTCAGGATGTACACATAAGTCCTGGGTTTGTATAGAGGAGGATTGGAAGCCATGCAAAGCTGGAATAAACTGTCTATGACAGCTGACACCCGGCCATAATAGACACGATAGGCATTAATTTTTTTTGTCATTTCATTCCACTGTGGGCTTCTTCATTCGCAAATACTTTCTACGCTACAGAGTTTATTTGCACATGAACTTTTCAAAAACATATATTTTTTTTACGTTCAAACGTCGCGCTATTTCGCGAGTAAAAAAAAAGCAGAAAGATTGGTCCTACACGTAAAAAAACTATGTGCGAGAAAGATGGGGTGAGGCCTATCCTTTCTTGCATGCAGTAATATTGCACAAGAATCAGGCTAGTGAAAACAAAACCAGTGAAATCAATGGCTTCATTTTGTCATGTTTTGCGCTTCACTCCCGCCAAACGATCTGAAAACACGGCCGCCTGAAGAAGCCCTTAGACATTTGTAAAAGTTTTTCAGTTCATTTTATAGTACATTAAAAAGTACCACTGAAAACTTATCCAGCAAAAAACAGGCCCTCAGACAGCTACAGAGACGAAAAACAGGAGCTAGGATTGTTTTTAAAGTGGGGAGGAAAACCAAGAATTAAAAAACGGGCAGTGTCATGTCATTAAGAGGTTAATAGCGTCAGATAGGATGGCTTGTTGCAGCACGTTATTGCACTTTGCTGTCTGGGTGTTCTAAGCGTGTTATAGCCATTGCTATATCTTTTGTATTGCTAATGTGGTGACTTTGATATTAAAGGTGTTTTCCCACAACTTAAAATTGCTGCACAACCCCCTAGTCCTTCCTGGTTGCTGCTGCAATCAATCACTTGCCTCAGCAGTGGCCTTCTATAGCCGGTGACCAGGAAGGACAGAGAGGCAGTGAGGCATTTTTTTTAATTACATGATTTTTATTATAATGAAAAAGTTTAGTACCGTGTTAGCCAGTAGAGCAAAATGTGATCGTTCTCAGTAAGAGAAACCAAGTAATCTTGTAGATACGATACCTTTTAATGGCTAACAAAATTATGTGATGTTATTGCAAGCTTTCGAACCTCTCAGGGTCCTTGCTCAGGCATAATGGAATAGATATGTGTGTATATATATATATACACACATACTTATGACAAGGCACAGACATGGATGTGATTAGTTTGCACTTAAAAAGATACTAAAACAGGATTCGTAGAGAAATGAAATTAAAGAATACTGAAATAGTCCACTGATAAAGATGTGAAGGTTTTATGGTCCCTGAATTAGTGTTAGTGGGTCAAGTTTTTTTCTACATCTTTTGTAGTCTTTAAATCTGCCGCTTGGGACCCCCATCCATCAACTGATTACTAAGCCCATTGTTACTGCAGCAGGCTGAGTGGCATCATCAGCAGTCACCGCACGAAGTGGGGGCTTTGACACCCATCAAAATTATTAGGAACGACACACTTCTACTTCCTACTTGTTTTATAGTCAGGCCTAATAATGGCCTATACAGAAGATAGCTCGAAATACCCCTTTAACTCTTCATGTCACCTGTCCAAAGCATGTGGTAATGGAAATATCCCCGTATGAATATGTGCTGCTGTTCAGACTACAGGAAAGTAGAATAGCATAATAAATGCATTCTATCTGTATCCAGCATGTAGCATCTATCTATCTATCTCCTATCTATCTATCTATCTATCTATCTATCTATCTATCTATCTCCTATCTATCTATCTATCTATCTATCTATCTATCTATCTATCTATCTATCTATCTATCTATCTATCTATCTATCTATCTCCTATCTATCTATCTATCTATCTATCTATCTATCTATCTATCTATCTATCTATCTATCTATCTATCTATCTATCTATCTATTATGAAATCCAGTATAAGTTGCACTTTCTGGTGCAAATCAATTTAGACACATTTTCTATTGATTTGCTTCAAAAACAGCAGATGTTCCCCCTCTCTTCATTATTTTAAGGAGTCAAGAAAACGGGGCAGAGTTTGAGTGCCGGGAGGTTTTTAGAGACATTTATGACATTGCGTTGTTTTACAAAGTAACACAATTTGTTGTAATCTTGCTTCAGTAGCCGTGGGCGTACAAAGTGACCGTACATCTATAGACATATTTAATGATGCAGCAAATTTATCAACATTTCATACATTTGTTGTATCTTTAAACTGGAGAAAGGAAGAAAAGCTGCTAGAAAACTGTTGTCAGAAAGTCAAATGATGAGAAATTCCCTCGTCTGTCTGTCAGGATTCCTCTCCCTGGAGATCCAGGTGTTTCAGGTCCCCGAGGTACATGCCACCCCAAACAGTGATGCCATCTTACCGTGTACCTACAGCATTTCTGGAGCAGAGGAGGTGACTGTAGGTTCTTACAAGTGGTACAGGCATCTGGTGAAGAAAGAGCTGGAGGTGTCTAATAGTAGTAAAGATTTCACCGGCCGGATCTCCAGACTGAATACAGATCAGTTCATCAACAACAGATCGGCCCAGATCACCATACACAACGTGATTCCCTCAGACACTGCTACTTATTACTGTGAAGTCACTCTTGTACATGGTGGAGAAATAACTGGACACGGGACCGGGACCCTGCTCAATGTGACAGGTGGGAATTATCTATCTATCATATCAATGGGCATGGTGCTTGAATCCTGTTAGAAATGACAGGTGAGATCCTCAGTTCTACCTGAGGATTGGCGCAGGTTCAGCAGGGACATACAGTAATTGAGATGTGCAGAGGATACAGCTGCAGCCAGTACATACATAGAGCAGTAGTATAAAATAGTGACCCTGGACTTCCTCATGTGACCTGGGTGACTGGGGACAGAGAAACACACTGAGTATAAGAACTCTCAAACTGTATAGTAAAAATAGAGAATACCTAGCTGATCACAAGAGCTCACACTCTACATGAGAAACAGAAGACTCTGCTGACCATAAGAGCTTACAATCTACAGGAGAGAGGTCCCTGCTAACCATAGGAGCTCTCACTCTATGGAAGAGAGAGAAGATTCATTGACCATAGGAACTTACACTCTGCAGGACCTTGCTGACCATAAGAGTTTACACTCTACAGGAGAGAGAGGACCCTGCTGATCATAAGAGATCACTGTCTAATAGAATGGGAGAAGTGAGATTATATGCAGGTGCAGGAAGCTGCATGCCACTAACCAGTATCTGAGCCAGTAAGTATATACAGTGCATAGTGATGCATTGTGGGTAGCTAGTTGTGACAGAGACCTTCCAATGGTCAGCAGCAGTGAGTTCCATAGAATTGGTACAGCACAGGAGAGGTCCTGCAGGAGGATGTAATAAGAGATGATGAGGAGCAGCAGGTGACCTGTGTAGTGAGGGTCCAGTCCTGCTCCATCTGGTGACCACTGATTCTCTCTTCTATAGATGTGCTGGAGTTACCGTCCCAAAATAAGACCCTCTACATCAGCATTCTGGCATCTGTATCCGGGGTCATCATTGTCGGCCTATTGATGTTAGGATGTTATAGAATCTCCAAACAAGGTGATTACTGTCAGCATGATAAATGCTGCGTACAGAGAACGGGGTAATGGGGAGAGCAGACATTATATAATATATGGGGGAGGGGGGCAAAATGTAGGGGACATAACAATGGCCTAACAGCTTCTTCTCTTCAGCCCCAAGGTCTACAGTGGAAGAGTAAGTTTTACCTGTACTTTTATGTACAGCACATTTGTGTATGTACCATGTATGTGACATATGGATATTGGTATGTATAATCTATGTAAAATGGAAGTTAGATCTGTATTGTGTTTGTGGTGTATGTTATTTATCTGTATATTATGTATGTAATTTTTAGTATTGTGTATATATATATATATATATATATATATATATATATATATAAATATAGCATATGATATTTGATAATAACATTGCGATTGTTTTCTCGTGTCAGGGGTCCCATCATCTACACTGAATTCACCACTATTGGTAATAGTTTCTCATCATTATTATAACTTTGTGTGGTATTTTACATTTAGACATATGATATAATGTTATTATGGCCAGACATGAAAAATATGTTATTATGGACAGTCACATGCTTTATTATTATAATCAGAGATAATATAATCAGGGGTGCCTCAAGCAGTTATGTTGTCTGAGGCGAAGTGTGAAATGCATAACCCACCACCACCAGCGGCAAAACAAAACAACTGATTTTGAAAATGTCGCTCTACAAGACACCTGACACATATTTGAATCATTAAGAGTTGTCTGAAGTAGGAGTGTAAAAGTGCCTCCAGTAGTAATATTGACCCCTTTAGTGGGCCCAATAGTAATAATGACCCTTTAAGAGCCTCAGTAGTAATAGCGCCCTCAGTAGTAATAGTGATCCCCTTAATGGCTCCAGTAGTAATAGTGACCCCAGTACTGGACCTCCAGCCAGGCAGCAACCCTACAAGCAGTGCAATCACTCTGTCCACAGCCTGCAGCCTCAGGGAAGGGGCGTACCTGGATATAATAATAGTATTATAGTCAGATATATGATATAATGTTACTACAGTCTGATACATGATGTAATGTTATAAGTAGGGATGAGCGAGTATACTCGCTAAGGCACTACTCGCTCGAGTATTGTGCCTTAGCCGAGTATCTCCCCGCTCGTCCCGAAAGATTCGGGTGCCGCCGCGAGGCAGGGAGCTGCGGGGGAGAGCAGGGAGGAACGGAGGGGAGATCTCTCTCTCCCTCTCTCCCGCCCGCTCTCCCCTGCTCCCCGCCGCAACTCACCTGTCAGCTGCGGTGGCCCCCGAATCTTCAGGGACGAGCAGGGAGATACTCGGCTAAAGCACATAATTGAGTGAGTAGTGCCTTAGCGAGTATACTCGCTCATCCCTAGTTATAAGCAAAGGTGATAAAATAGTCGTATTATAGTCAGACACATCATATAATGTTCTTACAGTCAAACACAGGATATATTGTTATTATCGCTAACATATTTACTTTATAATTTCCAGGTAGCAGACAGAGCGCACCCCGGGGCCCTGAGGTGCTGCAGGTGACTTGTCTATATTATATGCATCATATATTTGGCGGGGGGCATGTTCTTTATCTTTTATATTTTGGGCATCCTGTCAGGAGGGACAGTATTTTATATTTGATGACGTTTATAATTTAGGGGTTCAGTGTAAATACAAGAACGGTTCTCCCCACATTGTGATTGGTGCAGACTAAAGTTAGCTCTTTCTTCTGATCGTGTCATTCCAGAATGTGGAGACTTCAAACTACGTGATGGAAAATGAAGAATACAACATATTTCTGCCAGTACAGGCCCCCCAGAGAGGCTGTGGGCTTCAGTTATCAGAAGATGAATTTATACAGTATCATACCATAGAGGAGACATCTCCCCCGCAGAACCAGATGATGTCACAGAAGGCGGGGCCCTCCATCTATCAGGAGATGAATCTATACAATATCATACCATAGAGGAGACTCCTCCCCCACAGAACCAGATCATGTCAGAAAAGGCGGGGCTCTACTGGATCTCTACAGTATAATACCAAAGACTCCGCCAATCACAGAGGAGGATCAGAGTTATATGACTGAGAGGTGTGAACTGATACAGAGCCTTCGCATTAGTGATGGCCATGATGTCTACACTGTGCGGGTGATACTTATAGTTATACTGCTCATCTTCTTCCTAAACAATCCGACTGTTAGAGGAAGATCGGAGCATCAGAAGGAGACGCCACATTGTCTGTGGATTGCTGATAATAAAGTTTAGAGAGATCTACAACATATAAGAGTGCCAACATCTTACTGTTATAAGGGGTGCGATCACTATGGCAGTGCCATCTGGAGTACGGGCAGCCTCTAAGATACAGGTGTGAACTGGAAACATACGTCCTGTCCTATCACTACACTCCAGATTATAATCCCTCCATAATATATCAGGTGGTCTGTGGCTCCTACCTGCAGGGGCCCCGGGGACAACGCTTATAAATGTGATCTACCACCAGATGTCCAGTAACAGCAGCTGCAGGACACAATAATAATCTTTACATAGCACCAACATATTCTGTAGCGCTTTACAAATCAGAGGAAACATAGACATCAGAGGTCACAGAGGAACAAACTAATCAACAGGAGTAATGTCCTTGCTCACAAGAGCTTACAATCAATGTGGAAGTAGGGGGAGGGGCACAAAAGCTGACACTTTATGAGGAGATCCGAAGGATACAAGAGTTTACAATCTATGAGTTGATCAGGGTGACGCAAGATTTTACACTCTATGAGGAAATAGGGGTCACACAATAACTTACAAACTATGAGAAAAGAGGGGTGACAAGAGCTTACAGTCTATAAGGAAATAGGGGGGACACAAGAGTTTACAGGTTACAAGGAAAGAGGGGGACAGAAGAGTTTACAGTCTAAGGCCGCCTGCAGACGAGCGGGTCGGATCCGGCAGCGAGAAATCTCGCCGCGCGATCCGACCCCAGAGCCTGCAGGGACGAGCGCGTACTCACCCGCGCCTGGCGGCCCCGGCTCTTTGATGTGCCGGCTGCCGCGCAGCCGGCGCATGCGCAGACCGGAGCCGGCGGCCAGGTGAGTGCGTGCCCCGCAGGAAATTAGAACATGCCGCGGTTTGTTTGCTGCGCGAGATTTCGCGCGGCCAAACCGCGGCCGTCTGCATAGGAGTGCGTATTGTAATGCACTCCTATGCAGACTTTCAGCGGCGGAAATCCCGCGGGAAATCCCGCGGCGGGATTTCCGCTCGTCTGCAGGCGGCCTAAGAGGAATTAGGGGGGAAACAGAGGGAGCACCACACCTTACAATCTGTTGGGAGACACAAGAGTTTATGCTCTATAAGAAAGTATAGGGACACAAGAGCTTACAGTCTGTGAGGAAATAGTGGGTTGCAAGAGAATATGCTCTATGAGGAGTAGGGGGACACAAGAGCTTACAATCTGAGGAAATAGAGGGGACACAAGAGCTTACAATCTATGAGGCAATAGGAGTGATATAAGAGCTTACAATCTATGAGGAGATCGTAGTGACTGAAGAGCTTACAACCTATGAGGAGATCGTAGTGACTGAAGAGCTTACAATGTATGAGGAATTCCAGAGGACACAAGGTATAACTGTTTGGTCTACCAAAATCCTGGAAGAAATGGAAAACTATTGAATCGGATGCTCATTTGCAGGCCGTAAATTAAAACAACGCGTGACTTGCCTTTTAGATATCTCTTAGCTCTGCGGTGTCAATCATTTCTCCTATATAAATGGCGGCATACCCTTGTACTGTAGTACAGAATGTGAATTAGTAACTCCTCTACTGCCACGGGGCACAGACCTCTGCTGTAACCCCTGACCATGAGGCACTCTGGATATTACAGGTAAACCTCCCACTGTTGCTGCAGATGCACCTGATATTACACAGTGGGGGAGTATGATTTGTGTTTGGTAGGATTGCAGTTCACACACCTCAGTGACATGACTCTGATCCCTCTTCTGTGATTGGTCAGTGACTGGACTGTGGATACTTACCTGCATACTGTGACTAAGGGCTGCACAGAATTTAGATGGAAATGTAAACATAGGTGAGCTGGCTATAGCTAAGGCTCCTCCCTTGCAGAACCAGGTGATGGTACTGGAGGCGGAGTCAGATCTACCAGCATTCACACTGTGATATGAGGACTTATGACCTATTGTTTCTGTGTTATCAGCCCAAAGGCTGAAGCATATTATATATTGTTCTGTTTATTACATATGTATCTACCAAATAAAATGTAGCTACTGTATACTAACTTTACTTTTATTAACTTCCCTTGGTATAAACATAGATGACTAAAAGATGTTTTTTTCTCTAACAAAAGTAGATACAGTCTGTTGAGCTATGTACCTAATCCTCTTCTAAGTGATAAGCTCCATTTACACGGGACGAATGTTGGGCAAATGTAGTGGCACAGCACATCATCCTGGTCCCCTCCATAAATGTCATACACGTTTGTATTATGTGGATGCACTGTGTAAAGCTTGTCTTGTTGATTTCAGTATGTGTGTCGCACAGCTGCTGCACTTGAGAGGTTAACAGTAATAAAATCATTGACTGCATGTAAATGTATCAGTCTTTCCTGTCGTGTGGTATAAGTGAGAGTATAAATAGGAGTGTTTGAGAGCAGGAAAAGAGCTACCATCTTGTCTACTGAGAGAGTTCTAACACAGAACCACATGGAAGAACCTTCAGCTTCCTTGTGGTGAAGATGGAGGAGAAGGAGAGATATCCCGTAGTGACTGAAGTCTGGATGTGAGTGAAGTGAGCTCCAAAACATAAGAGAGAGATCATTCCTAAGTAATTCTGTATAGAGAGACCCAGTGCAGAGGTACAAATTCAGACCCACAGGTTTTTCCTATGCGGCCACCCAAAGCCAGGATCACCGTATAGAAGCACGCTACTAAGTCACACCCACACGTCTCCAGTGCGGGGTGTTGTTGCTAATCCTTAAAGGGGTTGTCCCGCGCCGAAACGGGTTTTTTTTTTTCAACCCCCCCCCCCCCGGCGCGAGACAACCCCGATGCAGGGACTTAAAAAAAAAACCGCACAGCGCTTACCTGAATCCCCGCGCTCCGGTGACTTCTTACTTACCGGTTGAAGATGGCCGCCGGGATCTTCTCCCTCGGTGGACCGCAGGGCTTCTGTGCGGTCCATTGCCGATTCCAGCCTCCTGATTGGCTGGAATCGGCACGTGACGGGGCGGAGCTACACGGAGCCGGCATCCTGCACGAGCGCCCCATTGAGAAAAGAAGAAGACCCGGACTGCGCAAGCGCGTCTAATTTGGCCATTAGACGCTGAAAATTAGGCGGCTCCATGGAAACGAGGACGCTAGCAACGGAGCAGGTAAGTGAAAAACTTCTTATAAGTTCTGTATGGCTCATAATTAATGCACAATGTACAATACAAAGTGCATTAATATGGCCATACAGAAGTGTATAGACCCACTTGCTGCCGCGGGACAACCCCTTTAAAGTAAATAATTGCTGCCAGAGTGTCTGTAGAGTGACCCCTACCCCCTTTTTTCCTCCAGATTGCTCCCAGTCCAGGAGCGGTACCATACAGATAACGTGGACTGTAGGACCGGTTTCATCCTGTGTATCCTCCCTGACCTCTTATCTCTGTTCTGCCTGCACTGTTAAGAATTGTACCTGAATTACTGTGAATAATTGTTTTACTAAAGTTACTTCAAGTAAAGTTATACTGGGCCCTAACCATTCCTGGGGACCCGAGGTACTATACACCAGTGTCTGTCTTTATTCTCCGCTGTATAGCATACCAGTGTGTGGGAACGGTGGCGTCACCGTGACAACTACTACCCCCATGAGCCTGTTTATTATTCCCTATCCTAGGGGTGTCGAAGGTGGCCTGCAATCCTGCTCTGGCCTTGGCTGCGTGTAATCACTCAGGAAAAAGGAGCCTGGTAAGTGCCGCCATGACAAGCCCCTCTGGGGTGTTGTGCAAACGATGCTTGACACTCATCCCTGTGTGTACTCGCTCCCGTCCTGTCACACAGGAGTGAGTATCGCTGGCTCTCTGACAAGGCAACCAGCAGGGGGGGCGGGACAACTAAAGGAGATTTCTCTCCCCACTCTCCCCCGCCCCTCTCCATTCCCTTTAACACAAGTACTGAACTGCTGCTATTTACACTGAACGATCATTGTGCATAATTTTATGCAGCCTAAACAATGATCCTGAACGATGAGCGTTCAGTGTAAACCGCAGCCATTCAGTACTGAACGGTCGCTGTGTTAAGTGAATAGAGAGGGGTGGGGAAGAGTGAGGAGTGAAATCTCCTCCAGGCACCCCGCTGCGAGCCAATGATACTCGCTCCTGTGCAATAGGATGGGAGCAAGTACATGCGGGGACGAGTGTCAGGCATTGTTTGACCAACAGTTGTCCCGTGTAAATGGGGCTTTAGTCTCCCATATTGTAGCTGAGGAATGCTGTGTAATTGGATACCAGAAGAAATCTATCTGCAAATCCCCCACTAACACTTTAGCCCCCCTCTTCCTCTGTAAGTGAAGGTAAAATATACTTCCTGCTTTCTTTGTTCTATGTTAAAGATAAGATGAACCAATAAGTGTTAGCTTTTAATAAGCCTGCCTACTCAATGTATAAACCTATGTATGTGATATAAACACAGAGATTTGGATTGAATATACACACATCCCTCTGGGCCTGTCGACATTATAATAAATCTTTGTTACTTCATACAGACCCGGGTGTCTTGGCAGATATTGGATTGGATAGAGACACTTAAACTCCTCCCTGCAGAACCAGATGATGTCACTAGAGGCAGAGTCATACCTATCAGGAGTCACGCCTTTGAGAATCTTAAACTTCTTACCCGCAGAAGAAGATGAAGTCACTGGAGGTTTAGTTGGACCTATTAAAAATCTCAGCATATACCTTGAGTCCCACTGGGGGAATCTCACTGTATACAGATATATACTCTCTCCTAGGTTGGAAGATATTCTGTTCACTCACTGTAGAGAGCAGAGACGTCCTGATCTTTCCTGCAGTAGGATGGTATGTGCTCTGTACTGTGCATTCTCATCCAATAGAGCTGACCCTGCACACACCTGATGGGGCTTCCTCCTACAGCCCTACCTACACTTGGCTTCTGCACTGTAGCAGATCCTCTCCAGCTCTCCTTCCTTCAGGACACCCAGGAGAACTCCACCGTTGGACCTTCCACTGAATCCCGCTTGTACTGAATAACGGTAATTGGTACATGAGAAGGAGGCGTAAGATATTAACTGCGCTCTAGCCTCAGGGTGAGGATTGTGGTGGAGCCTCCAGTCAAGGGGTAATAAGATTTATCACTGATTAAATCCAGGCTGCATCATTGCTGTGATCCTGGGCCGAGCTCTCCAGGAGTCATGGTGGACTAATTGAGCCAACATTAACACTGTAAGCAGAGGTCATGAGGACAGTGTAGGACATCTGGATTTGTTCTGGCAAGGAGCACATGCAAGGCTAAGATATAGACTCAGTGGGGCGGGCTGTGATCTGTAGGTTTGGTACTCAGATCATTTTCTCAGATCATCTTCTGTTTTGTGGTTTGTCTCTTCTGGTTTCTTTGTTCCATTTCCTAATTCTCTATAGTGTATTCTGAGCCAGCTAAAAAGGGTTATCTCCACTGTCCACTCTTCTCCTTCATCTCCACCGTCCACTCTTCTCCTTTATCTTCATTTTCCAGTCTTCTCCTTCATTTCCACCATCCACTCTTTTCCTTCATCTCCATCCACTCATCTCCACTCTATTCTTTACGGTAAGATGATGAGGAGACTGGCAGCACTCGTCCTTATCCTGAGATCTCTAGCTCTCCTTACTTCAGGCCACCCAGGAGAACTCCATCGTTGCACCTTCCACTGACTCCCGCTTGCAGCGGGTAACCTTCTGTTCTACTTATCTGTGTTACAGCATATTTTCTCCATTAATTATTGGGGAGCAGTGATTGTGGGAGCTTAGAGTCACTGATCGGGAAACAGAAATGGTACATGAGGAGACGTAAGATACTAAATGCGCTCTAGAACCGGGGTCATGTGAGGATTTGTGATGGAGCCTCCAGTCAGGGAGTAATTATCAGTGATTATATCCAGACTCTATGACTACTGTGATCCTGACCCCGAATTCTCCAGTAGTTATGGTAAACATTTTGAGCCAGTGATTACACTGCCAGGAGAGGCCATGAGGATAGTGACAAAATGGAAGACATGTGGTAGACCCTGCAACATCTGGATTTGTTCTGGCAAAGAGAACATGGAAGGCCAAGATGTAGACTCACTAGGGTGGGGGTGATCTGTAGGTTTGGTGCTCAAATCATTCTCTCAGATCATCTTCTGCTTCGTGGTTTGTCTCTTCTTGTCTCTCTATTCTGTTTCCTTATTCTCTATAGCAGGATCTGAGGAAGCTGAAAAGAGTCATCTCCACCGTCTACTCTTCTCCTGCATCTCCACCATTCACTTTATCTCCAACATTGACTCTTCTTCATCCACACTGTTCACTCACTGATCTGCTTTATCTCCACCGTCCTTTTTTCCACTGTCCACTCTTCTCCTTCATCTTCACCGTCCACTTTTCTCCTGCATCTCCGCCATTTACTTTATCTTCAACATTGACTCTTCTCTTCATTCTCTTCTACACTCCACTCACTGATCTGCTTTATCTCCACCGTCCACATTTCTCCTTCATCTTCACCGTACACGTGCGGCAGAGCGGGCAGCGCCTGTTAGGTAATGTATTGTGTTTTGTTTTTTTCATGTAGCCAGGGCTTATTTTATGGACAAACAATAGGACTTCCCACTGTAAAAGTTGCATCGCAACACACGAAAACTGCGATTTCATACGATGCAATGCAAAGGAAGGCTCCATAGGGAAACATGGGCTACAAAACGTACATTGCTAAACGCGGCAATATTCAGTATGCCACAATTTTTTTCTCACAATGTAGCAGCCTACACAATGTGAAAGAACCCATTGGGGAGCATGGGCTTCACATACATGTGTTTTGTAGCAATGTCACATCGCAAGAAATGGCATGATTTTGTCCTAGTAGATATAAAGGCATCAGCTTTTTAAATACCTAGAGCAAACCAACATGGAGGTCCCTTCTGTGTCCCAGTCTCTCTGCTTGCGCAGCTCACTGCTCCTCTTCGCTAGTTTATATTCGAGGACATATTATGATTTCACAAGACTTAAGTTTGGAATTTGTTAAATGAAGGTTTTACCATTTTGTGGAACCTCAGCAGAAGACTGATGAAAACGTGTACATTTTACCATGTAGGCTTGTGTATTTCATCAAGAGAGATAGCTTTGCATCGCTTATGTGGATATAGATGATGTGAGACATGGAGGTTGTTATACAGGGTGGCCACGGAAAAATAGGCCGACACCAGACTGTTATGGAAGCGGTCTGGAAGAAAATCTTTGTTGCCCATAGCAACCAATTACAGCGTAGATTTCTTTTTACCTCAGCAGTATAAGAAATGAAAGCTGCGCTGTGATTAGTTGCTATTTGTAAAAATTCTTATACTGCTGAGGTAAAATGAAAACTGCTCTGTGATTGGTTGTTATTTCTTATACTGCTGAGGTAAAATGAAAGCTGCGCTGTGATTGGTTGCTGTGGGCAACAAAGACAAATTTCTGTTACAGAATTTTCATAACAGTGTAGTAATGGCCTATAATTTTCAGTGGCCCACCCTGTAGGCGCTATGGTGATGATGAGTGAGTGTAAAGCACAGCATCTAGTTATGTATTACATCCACATGAGGGCAGAGTTGTTTTCACAACAAATCAACGTGGTGGTTGATCTGAGGGTTTGGTACTCAGATCATCTTCTGTTTTGTGCTCTCAGTTTCTTCTGGTTTCTCTGTTCTGTTTCCTTATTCTCTATAGCAGAATGTGAGAAAGCTGAAAAGAGTCATCTCCACCGTCCACTCATCTCCTTCATCTCCACCGTCCACTCATCTCCTTAATCTCCACCATCCACTCTGCTCCTTGCTCTCCACCGTCCACTCTGCTCCTTCATCTCCACTGTCCACTCTGCTCCCTCATCTCCACCATCCACTCTGCTCCTTCTTCTCCACCATCCACTCGTCTCCTTCATCTCCACCATCCACTCGTCTCCTTCATCTCCACCGTCCACTCTGCTCCTTCATCTCTACCATCCACTCTGCTCCTTCTTCTCCACCGTCCACTCTTCTCCTTCATCTCCATTATCCACTCGTCTCCTTCATCTCCACCATTCACTCGTATCCTTTATCTCCACCATCCACTCTTCTCCTTCATCTCCACCGTCCACTCTTCTCCTTCATCTCCTCCTCTGTTCTGTGCAGTAAAATGATGAGAAGACTGGCAACAGTCACCCTTATCTTGGGACCTCTACAAGGTAAGGACATTCCAGGCTTTGGACATGGGTGTCAGTGATGAGTAGCAAACAATAGATATGTGGCTCATGTTCAGTAACTCATTATATATATGGGTTTGTGTTATATGTGTTTGGGCCTCTGCACACTGGTGAGGGCGATATTGGTCCATAATTCACAGCCCGATATAGCCCTTGCAATCCATGGGAAACCCATCATGTAAAAACAGCCTCGCATCACTGCAGAAATTCCTTCATCCCATTGCTTTCAATTGAGAACAATGGGAGAAGATCCCAATCCTCTGTCTCTGCTGTCACAGTCCCCGCTGAGAGTCCCCTCATCACTGGTCACCCTTCCACAGCTCCTGTCACAGTGTTCAGTGATTAGAGGGGACTCACCGCAGGGATGAAGAAATTTCCCACTGCTGTCACAGCGGCGGTAGAAGATCACAATCTTCTCCCTTTGTTTTCAAAGGTCCGGCGGTGCTGCCGCTAGGCCCATTGAGAACAGGGTAAGAGCCCTAGATTTCACTGAAGGAATCCCCTGCTGCAGCTGTGACAGCTGCAGCAGGGGATGGCAATGTTCTCCCATTGCTTTCAATGGGGCCGGCGCTGCTGCTTGTTCCATTGGAAACAATAGGCGATATCGCAAAAAGAAAGAACACGCTGCAATTTTTTTCCACGCAACATCACAGAAGTGAAAACATCGCAAATGAGAACGAAACCATTAAAATTCATTGGTTTCATAATCATGCGTTTTCACTCACTCTCGCAGCGCAAGAACATCGCTCCGATTTTCTCGCCAGTGTAAATGAGCCCTTACATGTTATATGTCGATATATATTTGTACATATATGAAAATATGATGCGATGTATATGGATATATACATGCATATGTTATATGTTAAGCTGCCAAAAAACTGGCATCAGAATGTTCCCTGATGAGAAATTCCCTCGTCTGTCTGTCAGGATTCCTCTCACTGGAGATCCAGGTGTTTCAGGTCCCCGAGGTACATGCCACCCCAAGCAGCGATGTCACCTTACCGTGTACCTACAACGTCTCTGGAGTAGAGGAGGCGACTGTTGGTTTTTACAAGTGGTACAGACACCTAGTGAAGACCGAACTGGAGGTGCCTAATAGTAATAAGGATTTCACTGGCCGGATCTCCAGAGTGAATACAGACCAGTTCATCAACACCAGATCAGCCCAGATCACCATACACAACGTGATTCCCTCAGACACTGGCAATTATTATTGTGAAGTCACTCTTATACATGGTGGAGAAATAACTGGACACGGACCGGGACCCTGCTCAATGTGACAGGTGGGAATTATCTATCTATCTCATATTTCTTATTGCTCTTATTTAATCTATCTAATCTCTCTTATATCTTCATCTCTCTCTCATATCTCTCTCTGTACATGGCGCTGTGATGCTGCTCAATGTGACAGGTGAGATGATGAACAGAGTTGTACCTGAGGATAGGTGCACAGTCAGTAGAGGCATAATTGAGGGTTGCAGCCTGTCCCGGGATTGGGTGACAAACATAATATATAATAATCTTTATTTGTATAGCGCCAACTTATTCCGCAGCGCTTTCAGGCATGGATAAATGCAAAACAATACAACAATTACAATATAAGGTACATTGGGTTAGACAGTTCTCAGTAAGAGAAACGACGTAGTCTTGTAGATATGATACAAGACTACGTCGTTTCTCTTACTGAGAACAATCACATTTTGCGCTACTGGCTAACACGGTACCAGATCTTTGTTTGGGTTAGACACAAATGGGTTGAGGGTGGTACAGGAGGTGCAGGGGGTGGGGAACACAGGCAATAGGAAATTTTATGTACAGATCATTTATCAGAAGGCAAACGGGGTGGAGCACCATAGGGAGGGGCGAGGGACTAGGTCAGGAGATTTGGTATGCTTCCCTGAAGAGGTGCGTTTTTAAGGCACGTCTGAAATTTCGTGCATCGGGAATTGTCCGGATGCCTTGGGGTAGAGCATTCCAGAGGATGGGTGCTGCTCTAGTGAAGTCCTATAGGCGAGCATGAGAGGTTCGTATTACAGGGGTGTTTAGTCTGAGGGTGTTAGCCGATCGGAGTGAGCGGGCAGGGTGGTGTACTGACAGTAGGGAGGCGATGTATGGTGGCGCAGCGCCATGCAGAGCTTTGTGAGTGAGGTAGAGGAGTTTAAATTTAGTTCTGCAGTGGATGGGCAGCCAATGCAGTGACTGGCATAATGCAGGGGCGTCTGAATAACGACTGGATAGAAAAATGAGTCTAGCTGCTGCATTTAGTATGGATTGGAGCGGAGCGAGTCTAGTGCGGGGGAGGCCAATGAGTAGCGAGTTGCAGTAGTCAAGCCGGGAGTGGATGAGCGCAACCACGAGCGTCTTTAGCGTGTCCGTGGTAAGGAACGGACGTATTTTAGCAATATTTCTGAGGTGCATGTGGCATGTTTGGGCCAGAGATTGGATATGGGGGGCAAAGGAGAGGTCAGAGTCCAGTGTGACCCCAAGGCATCGGGCATGCCGTCGGGGGGTTATGATGGTGCCAGACACTGGAATGGAGATGTTGAGGGGAGGTCGGTTAGAAGGTGGAAAGACAAGGAGGTCATTTTTAGAGAGGTTTAGTTTGATAAAAAGGGAGGACATAGTGTTAGAGACAGCGGACAGACAGTCGGTGATATTTTGGAGGAATGGTCCAGAGATCTCACGAGAGGAGGTGTATAGTTGGGTGTCGTCAGCATAAAGATGGTATTGGAGGCCGAATCTGTGGATGGTTTGTCCAATTGGGGCAGTATAGATAGAGAAAAGAAGGGGACCAAGGACCGAGCCCTGGGGTACCCCGACAGCGGGAGGAAGTGGAGCAGAGATAGAACCAGCAAAGGAAACACTGAAAGAGCGGTCAGAGAGGTAGGAGGAGAACCAGGAGAGAGCAGTATCCTTTAGACCAATAGAGTGGAGCATAGTGAGAAGGAGACTAAACACATATATACTACGCATTAGTATAAAGCACTAACTCTCACACTCTATGGAATAAAGAGAAGACCCACTGACCACTAGAGCTTACACACTGACCATAAGAGCTCACACTCTACAGGAGAAAACAAGTAGAGGAAAGGACCTTGTTCTTGTCGACCATGAAGACCCCAGTGACCACAAGAGCTAACACTCTACAGGAGAGGACCCTGCTCACTATAAGAGATCACTGTCTAATAGAATGGGAGAAGTGACATAATATACAGGTGCAGGAAGCTGCATGCCACTAGCCAGTATCTGAGCTAGTAAGGATATACAGTGTAGAGTGATGCATTGCGGGTAGCTACTTGTGATAGAGACCTTCCGATGGTCAGCGGCAGTGAGTTCCATAGAATCGGTGCAGAGCAGGAGAAGTCCTGCAGGAGGATATAATAAGAGACGATGAGGAGCAGCAGGTGACCCGTGTAGTGAGGGTCCAGTCCTGCTCCATCTGGTGACCACTGATTCTCTCTTCTATAGATGTGCTGCAGTCACCGTCCCCATATGAGACCCCCTATATCATCATCATCGTGAAAGCTGTACTCGTTGTTGTCATCCTCTTGGTGTTTGGATGTTATAGAATCTCCAAACAAGGTGATTATTGTAGGGATAATAAATGCTGCGTACAGAGAACGGGGTAATAGGGAGAGCAGCCGATGGAGCACAGACGTTATATAATATACGATTGGGGGGGGGTTGCTAAATTTTGGGGGTACATGGCAATGGCCAATAGCTTCTGCTCTTCAGCCCCAAGGTCTACAGTGGAAGAGTAAGTTATATGTGGTATAATGTTATTACAGTCAGATACATGATATAATGTTATTACAGTCAGATACATTATATAATATTATAATCAGAGGTAATATAATGGTAGTATTATAGTCAGACACATGATATAATGTTATTACAGTCAGACACATGATATAATGTTATTATCGCTAACATATTTTACTTTATAATTTCCAGGTAGCAGACGGAGCGCACCCCGGGGCCCTGAGGTGCTACAGGTGACTTTCTATATAATAAGTATATATATTTGGGTTCTCTACCTTTTATATTTTATGAATCGTTTCTGGAGGGAAAGTATTTTATATCTGATCCTGGGGAGTAAGTATAGGGGGTGCAGAGGATGTGATCGCTTCGGGCCCAGGGGCCCTAGGGGCCCATAAAGTCTCTCTTCCCCATATTGCAAACCAATGCTATCAATGAAGCCTTATAGTTGAGGACTAGGGATGAGCGAACGTGTCCGTTACGGACACATCCGCACCCGGACACCGGCTTTGCCGAACACTGCAGTGTTCGCGCGTAAGTGTCCGGGTGCCGCCGGGGGGCGGGGAGATGCGCGGCGGCGTGGGCGGCAGTAGCGGGGAACAGGGGGGAGCCCTCTCTCTCTCCCTCTCCCCCCCACTCCCCGCCGCACCCCCCCGCGCTGCCACGGCGGCCCCCGAACTTTTTCGCCCGAACACTGAAGTGTTCGCAAAGTTCGGTGTTCGGGCGAAAAAGGGGCGGAGCCGAACGTGTTCGCTCATCTCTATTGAGGACCCATGACCTTCACAATCTGGGGGTAAATACCGGGTTATTACACATGATCTTCCCGATGTGAACCCTCATAACTCAACTTTAATGACATTTAGATACATACATTTTATATCAATGGAAACAGAAACTCAAAATGTTTCATTTAGCAAAACTGTCTGACAGTAAGACGTTCTTGTTGCCCACAGCAGCCAATCACAGCGCAGCATTCATTTCTGCAGCTGCTGAGGTAAAATGAATGCTGTGCTGTGATTGGTTGCTGTGGGTGACATGGACCGTCTTACTGTTGAACAGCTTTAGTAAATGAGGCCCAAAAAGTTTTATTCCATGATAGTTGTCATTAGGAGGATTTTCACGTCTACCCCTCTATTATTAACGTGCAGCCTCGTTTTGAATAAACTTTGGTGAAGATCCACCTAGTGAGCGCACAATTTGTACTGCAACTTTAAGGGAAAAGGTTGCATCTATAAGTGAAAATCATCTGTCCGACCACCAGTAAGCGTGGAAACACCAGAGCGTGTCCTCAGAAATCCACCGTGACAGCAGGCAGAGAATTGGACATTCCGCAGCCGACCGTGTTGAAGATTTTGCAATGTTATTCCTATTGATTGCAATACTTACCGGCCCTGAAACAGGACAAAGCGCGGCGACATTCATTCTGCGGGAGTGTGCAATTTAATGGAAAGCGACGGTTTCATGGAGTTTTTAGTGATAAAGCCGTCTTCCACCTTTCTGTCAACAAACGTAATGTCAGAGTGTGGGGGAGGGGAAACCCACCTGACTATATGGAGCCATGGGTGTAACTATAGGGGGTGCAAAGGGTGCGGTCGCACCTGGGCCCAAGAGCCCTAGGGGGCCCATAAAATCTCTCCTCCCCATATTGTAAACCAATACTATCAATAAAGCTTTGTAGTTGGGGGCCCAGCTCCAGACTTTGCACTGGGATCCAGCAGCTTAAAGTTACACCTCTGTATGGAGCGTATGTGCGACTCCCTCAAGGTGAATGTATTTTGCACTATAACCTGTAAACCTGTAGGAGAGTGCACGGCCCCTGTCTTTTCTATGAGGAAACAATCCCGGACGTCCTACAGATATGGCGTCTGCCGCAGCCAGAACAGGAAATCCCAACAGGATACCCCCTCCCCATTGTCACAATGAAGTCAGAAGTGACCAGCGACTACCACACAGATGGATCAGCCGTGGCGGTGGTGATGATAGTGAACTTTTTCCTTGGCCCCCACATTCCCCGGACCTTACACCTTGTGATTTGTGTCTCTGAGGGGTGTTAGAGTCTACATGCCCCCCTTACCATCCACCATGATCCGCGGCATCCCAGGAGCCATTGCATCAGTCAGTGGTGATCCGCTACAAGGTGTACGGCAGGAACTTGACTACAGGCCCCATGTGTGTCCAGTGACAAAGGGGGCCGCACTGACACCTCTGAGGGGGAAACATTTTTGATGTTGCGCAACAAAACTTTTGGAGTTTCTGTTTCCATGTATATCTATTTTCTGTATATGACTGTCATTAAACGGGAGTTCTGAGTGGTTCAAATCGAGATAATGATTTGTAATAACCGTGTGCAAGAACGGTCTTGGGATGTTCTCCCCACATTGTGATCGGTGCAGACTAATGATGGCTCTTTCTTCTGATCGTGTCTTTCCAGAATGTGCAGACTTCTCACCAACAGAACACATGTTCCTGCCAGCACAAGCCCCATCGGGAGACTGGGGCCCTCCAGATATCAGGAGATGGCTCTGTACACTGTCATACCATAGAGAAAACGCCTTCCCCACAGAACCAGATGATGTCAGAGAAGGCGGGGCTCTACTGGATATCTACAGTGTCATGTCATAGCAAAAACTTTGCCCAATCAGAGAGGAGAATCAAAGTTGTATGACTGTTAGGGCTCACACTCACTGGCGTTTTATTCTCTCTTATGCTGCGAGAGCAAATGTAAGAAAGATGCCAAGATATCGCCAGTGTTTTCAATGGGGCCAGCGGCAGCAGCGCTAGCCCCAGTGTAAACATAGGGAGAATATCACGGACTTCTGCCGCAGCTGTCACAGCTGTGACAGGAGTTTCCTTCATCCCCGCACTAGCTGTAATTGGCTGAGCGCTCAGCCAATCAGCACAGCCCTTTCAGGAGGCGGGGATTTTTGTCTGAGAGGTAAGTACCTTTTTTATTTGTTTTTTTAACCAGTAAGGCCGCCTGCAGATGGGTGGAAATTCCGCAGCGGGATTTCCCGCGGAATTTCCGCCCCTGGAAGCTGCCATAGGATTGCGTTAACAAACGCAATCCTATGCAGACGGCCGTGATTTGGCCGCGTGAAATCTCGCACGGCAAACAAATCGCGGCATGCTCTATATCTGTTTCTATTTCTGCCCTGCACAGAAACGTCACTCACCGGCCGCCGTCTCCACTCTGCGCATGCGCTAGCTGCCCGGCAGCCGGCACATGAAAGAGCCGGGGCCGCGGGAGTAGGTGAGTGTCACGCTGCTCTCTGCAGACACCCGAGTCGGGTCCCACTGCGAGCATTCTCGCAGCCGGATCCGACCCTGCTGTCTGCAGGCGGCCTAATGATGATTTTCAGGGAAGGGCTTATATTTCAAGCCCTTCGCCGAAAATCATGCTGCGGGGGTTGCCACAAACCACTGCTTTCAATGGGGCCAACAGCAGCGCCAATCCCATTGAAAGCAATGGGATAGCATGGTGGACGTCCGCGGGGATGAAGGAAACTCCTGCCACAGCTGTCACAGCTGCGGCAGAAGTCCGTGATATTCTCCCTATGTTTTCAATGGGGCTAGCGCTGCTGCCACTGGCCCAAATGTAAACACTGACGATATCCCAGCATCTTTCTTTCGCTGCCAGGCGAGTGTTTACACTTGCTCTCGTAGCGCAAGAGAGAATAAAACGCCTGTGGGTGAGAGCCTTTAGAGGAAGATCGGAGCATCAGAAGGAGACGTCACATTGTCTGTGGATTGCTGATAATAAAGTTTAGAGAGCTCTACAACATATAAGAGTGCCAACATCTTACTGTTATAAGGAGTGCGATCACTATGGCACTGCCATCTGGAGTGCCGGCAGCCTCTAAGATACAGGTGTGAACTGGAGACATACGTCCTGTCCTATCACTTCACTCCAGATTATAATCCCTCCATAATATATCAGGTGGTCTGCGGCTCCTACCTGCAGGGAACCCGGGGAAGAACGCTTATAAATGTGATCTGTAGCCAGATGTCCGGTAACAGCAGCCGCAGGACACAATAATAATCTATACATAGCACCAACATATTCCGTAGCGCTTTACAAATCAGAGGAAACATAAACAGACATCAGAGGTCAAAGAGGAACAAACTAACAAACAAGAGGGAGGTCCTTGCTCACAAAAGCTAACAATCTATGAGGAAGTGGGGGGGACACAAGAGCTTACACTCTATGAGCAAATAGGGGGACGCAAGAGCTTACACTGTATAAGAAAATAGGGGGTTACAAGAGTTGACAATCTACGAGGAAATAGGGGGGGACACAAGCGCTTACAATCTGAAAGGAAATAGGGGGGCATGAGCTTACACTCTATGAGGAAATAGAGGGGATATAAGCTTACAATCTACGAGGAAATAGGGGGGACACAAGAGTTTAAAATCTATGAGGATATAGACGGACACAAGAGCTTACAATCTGGAAGAAAATAGGGGGGTATGAACTTACAATCTATGAAGAAATATGGGTGACACAAGATCTTACAATCTATAAGAATCTATAAGAAAATGGAGGAACACAAGAGTTTACAATCTCTCTCTCTTTATTTATATATATACATATATGTACTGTTATATCCACCTTCATAGGAAATAGCTAGCAGTTAAACGGCTAAACATGTTTGTGTACAACATCACAATGTGTTAGAATCATGTATCTGCCTCCTACACATAATTCTCACAGAGCAGTTGTGTATTCTGATTGGATAAGATGCTCCCTTACAGATAAGATTATATCTTCTGCAAATTCTTTCACTTTTGATACTTTACTAACATGTGAATTACCATATTATTGTATTAACCAACCTTGTATGAGCACAATAACTCTTTTCGTATACTGCTATTTTGTGATGTAACGTTTGTCCGTAAAAGCGATTGTATTCCTTGGAATAAATCAGAAGGGTATTAGAGACTGACTGATAACATGAGTCAGCTCAAATACATTATCATGCATGAAGCTTCTCATTATAACCAATTTGGAGCAGACTGGTGAAATCTCATGGAATATGATATTTCCATAACACGAGGTACATGTACTAATATATCTCCCTTATTCCTGATGTTTAGGGGGTGAAGGGGCTAATGGACTATCTGGAATGGTGTGGCTAATCCCTGGCATGGCTAGAGAGTCACATGATAAAGTTTTGCTGCCTGCAGCCCCCACTAGGCGGAGCTCTCTGTATACAGATATACACTCTCTCCTTGGTCAGGGAATTTTCTGTCCATTCACTGTAGAGAACAGAGACGTTCCGATCTTTTTTGTGGTAGGATGGTATTTACTCTGTACCGTGCATCCTCATCCAGCAGAGTTGATCCTGCGCACACCTGGTGGGGCTTCCTCCTACAGCCCTACCTGCACTTGGCTCCTGCACTGTAGCAGATCCTCTCCAGCTCTACTTCCTTCAGGACAACCAGGAGAACTCCACCGTTGGACCTTCCACTGAAATCTGCTTGCACTGAGTAACGGTAATTGGTACATGAGGAGGAGGCGTAAGATATTAACTGCGCTCTAGAGCTGGGGTCATGTGAGGATTGTGATGGAGCTTCCAGTCAGGGGGTAATAAGATTTATCAGTGATTATATTCAGGCTCTATCAATGCTGTGATCACGGCCCCAAGCTCTCCAGGAGTCATGGTGGACTTATTGAGCCAATGATAACACCGTCAGCAGAAGTCATGAGGACAGTGACAGTGTGTAGGACATCTGGATTTGTCCTGGAAAGGAGCACTTGGACGACTAAGATGTAGACTCAGTGGGGCGGGCGGTGATCTGTAGGTTTGGTACTCAGATCATTCTTACAGATCATCTTCTGTTTCGTGGTTTGTCTCTTCTGGTTTCTTTGTTCCGTTTCCTAATTCTCTATAGCAGCTAAAAAAGAGTCATCTCCACCGTCTACTCTTCGCCTTCATCTCCACCGTCCACTCTTCTCCTTCATCTCCACCAGCCAGTCTTCTCCTTCATCTCCTCCGTCCACTTATCTCCACTCTATTCTTTATGGTAAGATGATGAGGAGACTGGCAGCATTCATCCTTATCTTGGGATCGTTACAAGGTAAGGACTGTCCAGGCTTTGGTCATGTGTGGTACAGGGGTGTTAATGATGAGTAATCATACCATCCATGGACAGGTTGGAAGCAAATGTGATATGTTGCTGTGTTCAGTAACATAATATATATGGATATGTGCTATATATATTACATGTGGATATATATGAAAATGTTGTGTTATATATGGATATAGATGCATATGATAAGCTGTCATCAAAATGTTCCCTGATGAGAAATTCCCCCGTCTGTCTGTCAGGATTCCTCTCCCAAGAGATCCAGGTGTTTCAGGTCCCTGAGTTACATGCCACCCAAAACAGCGATGCCACCTTACCGTGTACCTACAACGTCTCTGGAGTAGAAGCCATTATCGGTACCTATAAGTGGTACAGACATCTAGTGAGGTATGAGCCAGAGGTGTCAGATAGTAATAGCGATTTCACCGGCCGGACCTCCAGAGCAAATACAGACCTTTTCATCAACACCAGATCGGCTCAGATCACCATACACAACGTGATTCTCTTAGACACTGGCTATTATTATTGTGAAGTCACCTTTCTACATCATGGCGGTAAAATATCTGGACATGGGGCCGGGACCCTGCTCAATGTGACAGGTGGGAATTATCTAATTCTTTTGCATGACAAGTTCTTGTCTTACAGGGTATCTTTTCTGTTCTGCTAGGATTCCTGTCCCTGGAGATCAAGGTGTTTCAGGTCCCTGAGGTACATGCCACCCCAAGCAGCGATGTCACCTTACAGTGTTCATACAACATCTCTGGATTTGAAGATACGACTATTGGCTCCTACAAGTGGTACAGACATCAAGTGAAGCCCGGGACAGAAGTGTCCGATAATAATAAGGATTTCTTTGGCCGGATATCCAGGACAGACGCATCTGAATTCATCAGTAAGAGAATCGCCCATCTCACCATACACAACGTGGATTCCTCGCACGCTGGGATATATTTCTGTCAAGTTACTTTTCAACATGGAAAAGAAATATCCGGACATGGAAACGGGACTCTGCTGAATGTGACAGGTAAGTGCTGACGACAATCCTCATCACATAGTATCAGCCTTTCCCGATCTGTTATCTGTTTATAAAGTTTCCATAAACTCAATTAGGGGATTCTGGAGGACTTGGCACATCCCTACATTAGAACCCAGTGTTTTCAATGAGAGCTATGTAATGTATCAGTTCCCCTGCGGACGCAGTGTAGGAAATTAAATACTTGCTGTCAGGTTTCCCCCACAGATCACAACTGACCACAGGGGATATCAGCAAGTAGTGAGCATGTGATTGGCTTGTTTCTTCTGTTAATGGTCTGATCAGGCAGGAAGATAATGCCCTATAAGAACAGACCCCAGAGATCTGCCCCTGTTTGCACTCTTGTTCCTGGGGGCATGTAATCACAAGGAGACCAGATAACAGAGGACAATGAAGACTTTAGGCCGCTTGATGTGATTGTTCCCAGCAAGAGAAACCACGTAATCTTGTAGATATGATATCTTTTAATGGTTAACAAAAATACATGATGTAATAGCAAGCTTGCGAATCAACGCAGGGTTCTTCTTCAGGCTTAAATGGAATAGATCTGAAGAAGCATGAATATTTATACACACTTATAACATACATACTTATGACAAGGCACAGACATGGATGTGATTGGTTTGAACTAAAAAGGAATTCTGCAACAGCAAACAAACTTTTTTTGACTAGGCACTGATAACAGAGTGAAAGTTTTATGGTCCCTAAATTACTGTTGGGGAGGGGGGAGGGGGCAAGGTCGTCAGGCTAGAAATGCTACAAGAGGTACACAAACATTTTAAACTAAACACTGATAAGGGAGTGAAAGTTTATGGTCCCTGAATTACTGTTGATGGGGGTCTTATCTGTGCAATAAATGTCTCACACTTCCCATTCACGCATAAATCCTGGGGAATAATTTAACCCAGTATCCAGCGTGTCAAAAGTTGTTATCAATTTATATTCCCAAATTCTTCTGTGGTTTTGTGACTTGAAACCACCTTTCAATATCAAGACTCTCATATCTCCTATGTCATGTCCATGGTTAGAGAAGTGCTCAGCCACAGGTAATTCTCTTTTTCTGTGTTCAATCGTGTGGTGATAAGATCTCATCCTCGCTTTCAGTTTTTGCCCTGTTTCTTCAACATAAAGACCCCCAACAGGACATTTACTGCACAGGATCAGGTACACAACATTGGACGTGGAACATGTGAATGTCCCCGAGATCTTATAGCCCTGCTGTGTGTTGGGGATCCGTATCCTGTCTGCAGTCAGTATATGTGAGCAGGTCTTGCAGTTGCTTACATTACAGGGATAAGTTCCTTTCTGTGTGTCAGAGGGCAATGCACTCCTGATTATAAAGTTCCTCAAGTTAGGAGGTTGCCTGTAACACAGAAGGGGAGTGTCTGGGAATATGGTTTTCAGACGGTCATCCTTGTGTAGGGTATGGTGGGTTTTCTTTGGTACCTCTAGTTGCGGATTGTAGGTCACTACTAGACATACATGATTGTTTCCTTCCTTCTCTGTGTATTGGAGTAGTTGATTCCTGGGTATCCTGGTGGCTCTGGTGATTTGGTCATCAATTGAGGTGGGATGGTAGCCCAGATTTATAAATGTCCTTTTAAGATGGTACAAATGTTCCTCTCTGTCTGTTGGGTTGGAGCAGATCCGGTTATACCTAATGGCCTGGCTGTAGACAATGGACTTTTTGATGTACTTAGGATGGACTTTTTGATGTACTTAGGATGGACTTTTTGATGTACTTAGGACTGTCCCACCTGAGGTATGTGGGCCGATCAATCGGTTTTCGGTATAGGGATGTCTGTATTGAGTTGTTTAAAATCTTTATGGTGGTATCGAAAAAGTTGATTTCTGTATGCGAGTAGTTTAATGTCAGGTTTATGGTGAGGTGGAATGCATTGAATCTTTCATGGAATTTTATTAATTCTTGTTGGGTGTGGGTCCAGATGATCATGATGTCATCAATGTAGCGGAAGTAGGCCAATGGTTTGCTGGGGCAGGAGGCCAGAAAGTCACTCTCCAGTCTTGCCATAGGAAGGTTGGCATATTGCGGTGCCATTTTACTGCCCATGGCAGTCCCGGTGAGTTGCAGGAATATCTCTTTGCCAAAGGAGAAATAATTGCATGTAAGAATGAATCTTGTGAGTTGTAGCACTGCGTCAGAGGCGACCCCCCTGGGTTGCCAGCTTTGTGTAGTTTTGGAAGCATGTAGAATGTTCCATCCTTGGGGTTCTCCGGTATCAAGTCCAGAAGTTTTGTGGAGCCCACAGACAAGCTTCTGATGACCCTTCTCAATTTCCTCACATATTTCTGAGTCGGGTCTTGATTCAGTTTGGTGTAGTATCTCGTGTCTGTCAGCTGTCTGTCTGCTTCTTTCTTGTAGTCCGATGTATTCATGAGGACTATAGCACCACCCTTATCTGCAGGCATAATGGTGATTTCCTTGTTGCTCTTAAGTGCATAGATGGCTCTTCTTTCCTGCATATTGATATTAAATGTTTCCCTTCCATGCTTGTCCAGTATAGTGGATTGCACCTTATGTCTAAAGAAGTCTATGTATTTGTCCAAAGTGGGATTGTGGCCAGGAGGGGGCGTCCAATCAGACTTCTTTTTGGCCCCAAGTCCCTCCTGTGTTTGTGTGCTTGAAAGTCCTGTGTCCTCTTTATAATGAAAGAATTCTTTCAGTCTTAGTCTTCTGAAATATTCCTCCATGTAACTACAAAGTTCTGTTTTGTCAAGCGTTTTAGTGGGACAGAATGAAAATCCCCTGGAAAGAACACTGAGCTCCACATTACTGGTTTTGTGAGATGACAGATTGATAACACAGCTGATTTTACCTTTGTCCCTGTCCCGTTGGGGGTTCTGTTCCATCCTGCCAGACTCGGGGTGCTCCTGATCCGTGTTTGGGTAGAGGCCTGCTCTGAGTCGAAGTCTCCGGAGTTTCTTTTCCTTGTTCTGAATAAGGCAGCATCCAGACCCTTCCCTTCTGTGTTACAGGCAACCTCCTAACTTGAGGAACTTTATAATCAGGAGTGCATTACCCTCTGACACACAAAAAGGAACTTATCCCTGTAATGTAAGCAACTGCAAGACCTGCTCACATATACTGACTGCGGACAGGATACGGATCCCCAACACACAGCAGGACTATAAGATCCCGGGGACATTCACATGTTCCACGTCTGATGTTCTGTACCTGATCATGTGCAGTAAATGTCCTGTTGGGGGTCTTTATGTTGGAGAAACAGGACAAAAACTGAAAGCGAGGATGAGATCTCATCGCCACACGATTAAACACAGAAAAATAGAATTACCTGTGGCTGAGCACTTCTCTAACCGTGGACATGACATAGGAGATATAAGAGTTTTGATATTGAAAGGTGGTTTCAAGTCAC
The DNA here is from genome assembly GCF_035609145.1 of Eleutherodactylus coqui. Taxonomy (NCBI): domain Eukaryota; kingdom Metazoa; phylum Chordata; class Amphibia; order Anura; family Eleutherodactylidae; genus Eleutherodactylus; species Eleutherodactylus coqui. The sequence goes on along the minus strand of NC_089839.1, from coordinate 204,672,455 downwards.
AAAACCACAGAAGAATTTGGGAATATAAATTGATAACAACCTTTGACACGCTGAATACTAGGTTAAATTATTCCCCAGGATTTATGCGTGAATGGGAAGTGTGAGACATTTATTGCACAGATAAGACCCCCATCAACAGTAATTCAGGGACCATAAACTTTCACTACCTTATCAGTGTTTAGTTTAAAATGTTTGTGTACCTCTAGTAGCATTTCTAGCCTGACGACCTTTCCCCCCCAACAGTAATTTAGGGACCATAAAACTTTCACTCCGCTATCAGTGCCTAGTCAAAAAAAGTTTGTTTGCTGTTGCAGAATTCCTTTTAAGTGCGAACCAATCACATCCATATCTGTGCCTTGTCATAAGTATGCATGTTATAAGTGTGTATAAATATTCATGCTTCTTCAGATCTATTCCATTTAAGCCTCAAGAAGAACCCTGCGTTGGTTCGGGAGCTCGCTGTAACATCATGTATTTTTGTTAACCATTAAAAGGTATCATATCTACAAGATTACGTGGTTTCTCTTCCTGGGAACAATCACTTTTGCTCTACTGGCTAACACGGTACCAAACCTTTGTGCTCATTAGGCCGCCTGCACACGGCAGAGCCGGAGCGTTCGCGCATAACTGTCTCTTTTTCTTTTTCTCTTCATCTGTACTGTGGATGGATCCAGCAGCTCACTGTTGGACCTGCGCAGTATAGATTTTAAAAAAAATTTTTCCCCCCGCGCAGTCACTAGTCGATGACACGCAATCCGCAACCTGTCACCAATGTTAATTGCAGATGGGCCATGAGTTGAACGGCTTCAATTGACTTCAATAGAAGCCATCCGCACAAAAATAGAGCATGCTGCGATTCTTTTTTCTGCTTGCTGAAACCGCAATTGGTTTCCGCAAGTGTGCAGCAAATGCGTTTTTCCATAGCATGCTATGGACAGTATTTGCTGCAGATCTTCGGTGCGGGGTCCGCAGCAAAAATCCGCCTGTGTGCAGGGGGCCTTACTCTGGTGTTATGGCTGCTGTGTATAACTGATCTCTTGAAAGACAGATACAAGCCAAGTTCATGGGACCCCAGTGACTGAACATGTGTGAACAAAAAGAAGGATCAGAGGCATCAAGGAGCATATTATAGGGCGGATATATTGGGGGGTCATACATGATCAATTCTCTAACCACAAGTCATTAGTCCAATTCAGTCCCAGTGTGAGGCATTTCATCTATAGAAATAGCTAGTGTACCCCTGTGCAACCAGTGTATCTCATTGTAAACTGTGCACCACTGTATAACCACTCTCCGCCATATAACCAGTGCACCCCGATTACCTGGTGGACCCCCAAATTACCAGTACACCCCCATGTAACTGGTACATTTACAGTATATTCAGTACACTAGTATAACCAATACAGGCTCAGTATGACCAGTGCACCTCTGGTAATGATCAGTATACACTTCCAGTATGACCAGTAGGGGTTCAGTATGAGCAATACACCTCTGTTATGACCAGTGCAGATCCAATATACTGTGCAATCACTGCATTCATTCCTTGTCTTGACCTTCTTTTCTCAGATGACTCTCAGAAGACTTTTAGCATCTGCATCCTGGTGAAGGTGGCTGGATTTCTCCTGATTGTCCTGACAGGACTCATTGCTTCCTTTTGCACATTCAGATTTCGTCCTACTATCTTAAATCACTTCAATCAGCACTCCGGCTCTCCTCGCGGTGCATGCGGTAGTCCTGCTGTCCTGACTCAGTCACTGTCCTAGTGATAACGGAGTCAGCAGTACGGATGGTGGACAGCTCCAATGGGAGTTACATCCTGACGGTGGAGGTAACAAGATCTATGCTGAACACTCGGATCATTAACCATTGAGTTGTTCGAATCAATCACTGTCCGATGATCAGGTCTGGGGATCAGTCCAGTGTCTGAGATCACATAAACCATTGGAGAACACAACTCATACATTTTAATTCAGTGCTGTGAAAAAGTATTTATCCCTCTCAGATGTACTGCACATATGGGCCACAAACCTCCAGCGCATTAATGGCTTGTGATTTCAATATTGGGGACCTGAGTGATGATATGACCTAGGGGCAGAGTGGCAGAGGTGGGAGCTTTCATAACCCTGACACAGCAAACACATAGTAATGATGTACATCATGGTATATAGTCTACAGGGCATATACATTATGAAGTCATGATATATCATCTATAGATCATATACACTATGATGTTATATCATCTATACAGTGAACACTATGACGTTGTGCCATATTATCACTAGTGCATATGTTATGACATCATCATATATCGACTATAGAGAGTATATACACTGTGACGTATCAATGTTATGTCACGCCCATGCGCAGAGGGTCGGCTAGTATGAGTAGCCTAGAGCAGGGAGCTGTCACCGGGAGCTGCTGTATGCGGTTCCCAGTCACATGATTGCTGCTTTCCAATAGATAACAGCGATCATGTAGAAGTTTAAAAAAAGTTTTAAAAAAGAGTTAAAAAAAAGAAAAAAAGTTTGTTTCATCTCCCCTCATGGATCATGTCCATGAGGAGAGATGAAATTAGGTAGCTAAGGGCCCCGGATTTATCCGCAGACCGTACCCCAGCTTCTGTGCACGCGTCCGTCACCAAAATGGCGGACGCAGGCGCAAAACCTGCAGATTGCCAGGGTAATTTAAAATCTCCCTGCACCTAGCTACAAAATGTAGCCAAGAGCCTGGAGATTTCATGGGGGGCCACAGTATGCGGTTCCCAGTCACGTGATCGACGTTATCCAATGAATAACGGCAATCACGTAAAAATAAAAAAAAGTTTCACCTCCCGTCACAGATCCGATCCATGAGGGAAGGTGAAATTACTAAATTAAGGCCACTGGTGATGTCCCCCAACAGGATCCTTATCCGTGGACCTCTCCCCAGCTTTGGCGCATGCACCCGTCGCCAAGATGGCTGACACGCGCACAGAAGCTGGGGAGGGCAAGGCGAAATTTAAAATCTCCTTGCTCCTGGCTACTATAGGTAGCCGAGAGCTTGGAGAAGTCACGGGGGGCTGCGGTGAGTGTTCCTTGGTCATGTGATTACCATTATCCATGGATAATGGCGATCACATAAAAATTAAAAGACAGTTAAAGTTTGATGTGCCGTTCAGTTTGGGCCCCATTGTGCATCCAGACAGAAGATTAGGGCCACAATGGGTATGTCTCTGAACACGGGACAAACAGGGGTATCCATTTTGGGGTGAAAGTGTTTATTCCTATGTATGCTGTACAAAAAACCCTATTTTTAAAATGAAACCGTTGCCAAAAAAACAAAAATCGTATTTTTTTTCTTGGGCTTTGCTTCGATTCATTCAAAAACTGTGGGGTCAAAATACGCAGTACACTCCTAGATGAATGCGTTAAGGGGTCTAGTTTTCAAAATGGGGTCATTTGTGGGGGTTCTATATCGTTTTGGCCGCTCAAGGGCTCTACAAGTAGGGAATGGGGTCTAAATCACTTTCAAGCAAAATGTCTGTTCTGAAAACCACCAGCTGCTTTTTTCGGTTTGGGCTCCGTTGTGCATACAGACAGAAGATTAGGGCCACAATGGGTATGTCTCTGAACACGGGACAAACAGGGGGATCCATTTTGGGGTAAAAGTCTTCATTCATAAGTGTGCTGTACAAAAAAACCCTATTTTTAAAATGACATAATTGCTAAAAAAAAAAAAATCGTAATTTTTTTACTTCTGCTTTGCTTATATTCATTTAAAAACTGTGAGGTCAAAATATGCCATACACACTTAGATTAATTCGTTAAGGGGTCTAGTTTCCAAAATGGGGTCATTTGTGGGGGTTCTCTATCGTTTTGGCCGCTCAAGGGCTCTACAAGTGGGCAATGGGGCCTAAAACGCCTTCAAGCAAAATGTCTGTTCTGAAAACCCCCGCCTGCTCCTTTCGGTTTGGGCCCCGCTGTGCACACAGACAGAAGATTAGGGTCACAATGGGTATTTTTCTAAACACAGGACAAATGGGGGTATCCATTTTTGGGTGCAAATCCTCATTTTCATGTGCACTATAGAAAAAAATCCTGTGTTTAAAATTACATGTTTGCAAAAATATGAAATTTTCTTTTTTCTCGTCTAAATTGCATTAATTCCTGAATGGTGGAGTAAAAATACTCCAGACCCCCTTCAGTGAATACATTAAGGGTGCAGTTTTTAAAATGGGGTCGTTTGTGGGGGTATCTATCATTTGACACCCATGAGCCTTTACAATCTTGGCTTGGTGTAGGAAAATAAAATGTTCCTCAAAATGTTAATAATTAATGTTAAATTTATACGTCTCCTAAAAATGGTTAAAAAAATAAAAAAAAGTTTTTCCAATGTGCGCCCAAAATAAAGTGAACAGATAGAAGTATATATCTTATCAAAAATTTATATATTATGTTTACACATATTTGAGATATTGCAGTTGAAAATGTGAAAAAATGACGATTTTTTCAAAATTTTCCCAATTTTGTCGCTTTTAATAAATATACACAAATTCTATCGGTCTATTTTTTCTGCCTAAATGAAGTACAACATGTGGAGAAAAAACAATGTCAGAATCACTAGGGTATGCAAGACCTTTATGGAAATATTCTATGTTAAAGTGACACATGTCAGATTTGCAAAATTTGGTCTGGTCATTAAGGCGCAAACAGGCTTAGTCACTAAGGGGTTAAGAAAAAACTTTTCTCCAATGACACATCCCCTTTAAGTGTAAGGGGCAGATACTTGGGTCCAATTCATTTTCAAGAGAGACGGGCACTCGTCCCTTGTGAAGGGTGGAGCAGCATTTTGTATGTACTGTGCTTGTTGCTGTGTTCATATAATTTTTTTTTAATGTGTCAAACATTTTGTGGCTTGCGTTCTTTTTCCCTTATATAACACCAGACACACCCAGAGCTGCGCTCATATACCCTCTGCTCTCGTCTCACCAAAGGACAATGCACTGTGGGGCTCAGGCTGCACATACAGAGCAGTTAAAAGATTGTAGGCTGGAGTCTGATCACAAATGCTTTCCAACAACCACTAACAGTTCTAAGTGTGATCCGAGTATAAAGACCCATTTACACGCAATTAATATCGCTCAAAATTCGTTCAAACGTCCGCAAATGAACAATAAATGTTACATGTAAATGCGGGCATTGTGCACTTTTTGTGTGAATGATTTTAAGGTGAACTCAACAAACCGCATGCTGTGTTTTCCACGTGAGACAGAGATAACATTGTATTCTGCTGGCAGCCCTGACAAGAACAATGCAGCTGTGTGCTTAGCCCAGCGTGTGACTAATCACACACTGAGCTCTGCAAAAAAGCTCCTGGAGCACCATTTACATGCAAATGAAGATGATAAAGTGTTAATGGACATTAGTGTCCATTAACACTTTATACAAATAGGTTGCTAAAACTTTCAATCATTTGAAAGATTATCTATGCATGTAAATGGGCCTTAACACATACTGTAATGTTACAGCAGATTTGTGAGGGCAGCTGTGAATGTTACTGCCAAAGAAGACACAATGTAAAAGCAGTTCTAAAGGTGACTGGAGTATAAGACACCATATAACACATGTGTCAAACACAAGACCTGCAGGCCGAATCTGGCCCGCTGTCTCATTTTATGTGGCCCACGGCGTGCCGACGGCCGCTCACCACTGAAGCGCTTACCAGCTGGGATGCCGCAGCTCCCTGCTGGTAATCACTGTTAGCGCTGATCCCGGCGCACACTCTGACATCAGTGTGCAGCCGGGATCCTCCTCCCCTGAGACCCCTGCTCCTCAGTTCCGTAGGAGAGGACTCATGGAGGAAGCGTGCTGGGCGCATGTTAACTTTTTCCACAAGACTTCTGCCCTATTCAATAATTCCAGAAACCTGATTGGTTGTTTGGGTTGGCTGATTCACCAAACAACCAATTAGGTTGCTGGACTTGTTGAATAGTGCAGAAGTCTTGTGGAAAAAGTTAATATGCCTGATGTTGGTGTGCACCCGGGGATCAGCATGAGCAAAGGGGGAGCGGCACTGACAGCAAGGAGGAGGTAAGTATATGGGTTGGGGGGACTATTATTACTGAGGGGGGTTTATATTACTGAGGGGGGTTACTATGACTGTGGGGGGGATTAATATGACTGTGGGGGGGGGGTTAATATGACTGTGGGGGTGTTAATATGACTGTGGGGGGGGGTTAATATGACTGTAGGGGGGGGTTAATATTACTGACGGGGGTTAATATTACTATGGGGGGGTTATTATTGCTGAAGGGGATAATATTATTGCAGAGAGGGATAATTTTACTGTGGGGTTATTACTACTGAGGGGGTTAATATTATTACTGTAGGGGTCGCTATTACTACTGGGGCCACTGTGGGGGTCGCTATTACTACTGGGGCCACTGTGGGGGTCGCGATTACTATTGGGGTCACTGTGGAGGTCAATATTACTACTGTGGCCACTATGGGGGTCGCTATTACTACTACAACCACTATGGGGGTCACTATTACCACTGCAATCACTATAGGGGTCACTATTACTACTGCAACCACTATAGCGGTCACTATTACTACTGCGACCACTATAGAGGTTACTATTAGGGCTCGTTCACACGGGAGTAGTCATATTTCGGTCGCACAAATACGCTGCGTATTTGCACAATCGAAAATCGCTTATGCCTGCATATTTGGGCACGCAAAAAAGAATGCAGATGGGCTCACTGAAATGGTGACAAACAGTGTGATAGTCCATACAGTCTTTTTCCGTACATCTAGCTCAGGAAATGTTGACTGGAGGTACCGTTGTTTATAACAAAATTCCAATATTGCTTATCCAGGTTTTTCACTGGAGATCTGGGAAGAATTCCACAATGTTGCATCTGCCACCTTGCTCGTTCGTCAGATTCAGGAATAAGGCTGCAGATAAGTTTCCCATAACCAGCTGTCTGCACTTGTTGCTGTGCCTCATGTGCTCTCTTTACTGAATCTTCTGGGACTGTACAAGGATTTTTTGAGAAAACCTGGACAGTGGACCCTTAGCTGACCAACTATTGATCTACCCCGAGGATAGGTCATCAATAGTATTTGCCGAGAAAACCCTTTTAACCCTTTTCTCCCCCACACATAGTAATGTCCTTGCTCCTGAGGTTCACATTTTTCACACCTCATTGAGTTTCATGTGATACATTCACAAACCATTTTAATAGACCTTCTGCCACTTCCTCTATTCATAGGATCTCTACTTGCTGTCAGTGACTAGTAAAATCCATGTTTATACTAGAGGCTGTCCTGACCTAGTCGCACTCTCAAAATTAATATGTCAGAATATTCTCTTCCAATAATCAACACATAAAATACCCAGAATATCGCTTCTGGCAGAAAATTTTAAATCTGTTACTATGTATTGCCTGACTGGGCATGATACGGACCAGCATATAGGGTCCTGGGCACAAGAGCTTACAATCTATAGATCCTTTTCATTGGTACTCACCATGATGTAAGGATAGTAGGGTGGAATGTGGTACAAAACTTTGGTAGATGTAATCATTATTGCAGATGACCTGTGTATTAGACTAGCTCATGTCGGTGTCAATACTATATTGCAATAAGCAGGTCACATTACCTGGTGCACGCCTGAATAGTTATGTGACCCAGCACCATTATCACATAGCTGACCTGGGTCATGTGTAGTGATGGGCAATTAGTGGAATAATCGGTTTATAAACTTCAGAAGTCCTGGAAGATTTTGGAGTGGCTGTTACAATCAGCTGACTTGAACTCCATAGAAAATCTATGGTGGGATGTGAGAAAGGCGGCTGCAGCACAGAAACCCAAGAATATTAGGGACCTGGAGGCCATTGTCCATGAAGAACGGGGTAAGATTCCTCAGGCTGCCAGAAGCTGCTGTCTGGTGATGCATCACGTCTGCAGGAGGTCACAAAAGCAAAAGGGGCTCCACTAAGTACTAAAGACGCTTGTCATGAAGGTGGCATTTTGCGGTGCATTTGGAGAAACCGCTTGTTATATTAGTTGTTAGATTTAGATTGTCTATTTTTTTGCAAACAGCTGAAAGTTTGTAAATTTGGCAAATAAGCCTCATTTGCAATGGGGAGGGGGAATAACTTAGATTGTAACAGGTATAATCTGAAATAACTGGGATCGACACAAGGATTATATAATAATAGAAGTGATTCACCAGCATACTGTACGATGAGGCAGACACAGAGGCAGTTATATGGATGACTCTACCTGTACGGCCCTCGGAGGCCCCTGATACTCTACATCCGGGCAGCTATAGAGAAGTGAGAATTATGTTGCAGCACAGGAAACCTCAACAACTCAGCTTATTTCTTAGAATTTCTTAGAATATTGGGCGATGGCTTCACGACTCTCAGGGTGTAACTATTTCATGACCTGGGTATAACGGAGTAGTCTCTACTGGGACCTACTCTCCCTCCACCCTTATTCTACCTTGAATAACCACAGACACCATACTTTGAAGTAAATTTGGCCACAGCAGCCATATTTATTAACAAAAACATAACATTAAACATAAATAACATTTTTTACCCAATAGAAAAAAACCTGAGGAGAGATCCTTGGAGCCCATAAAAACTACTGCCACTTCACCACCAAAACAGGAAATAGTTATACCTGTCACCCGTCCCATAATAACCGACTTGAGCAACACTATTTCCCTACCCATGCCTTCCGCCGCAAGCTGACAGACTCTGGGGCCCACCACTCACCACTTAGCCTATAGTCGCCGCCTCCCGACCCCGAAGCCGGCTAGCCATAACCTGGCTAACCCCTTCCACCTACTTTGCAAGGCACTACCCTGCGAAGCACTAAGGCAACAGTCCTCGTATTAAACAATTAAAGAAGGAAGGTAGCTATCCAGCCTCTGCTTCCCCCCACTACCCATTTCTGCTGACTCCAAGGAGCCCCCCCACCACAAGCAGCATGGCTTGACCCCCCTCAAGCCTGTGCAGCCCACCAAACCATAAGTGCATGCTCAATCCCCTTCTGTACTCCCTCCAACCACAAATCTATCCCAGTCTTGCTCAGGTGCACCCCATCTGATCTCAAGTAATTCCCCGCACCAGCCTCCAAATCTATATGTCTAACTGCGACGCCTCCCTGTTTAGCTTAAAGGGGTTGTCCCGCAACAGCAAGTGGGGTTAGACACTTCTGTATGGCCATATTAATGCACTTTGTAATATACATCGTGCATTAAATATTGGCCATACAGAAGTTATATACTTACCCCCTCCGGCGTTGGCGTCCCCGTCTCCATGGCTCCGACTAAAGCCTTCTCCTGCACCGATTAGACGCGCTTGCGCTGTCTTTCCTCTTCAACGCCTGTCTCACGAGAAAACTTTTTGTCACGCCTGCAATGTCCCACACCTTACAACCGAAAGCCACCCCAGCCATAAACTGGTTAACCCACGCAACCAACCACTCTTCCACTGCACTTTTCCGAAACCAACTAAACAACACCCCTACTCTATCTTTCGCCGAACGCCCCCCCCACACACACACTGCCTAAGCCAGTCCTCCCACTCTCGCCAAGCTGCGCAATACGCCACCCTTCCCCGAGCCAGTGACCGCTCAATCAGGTCCCCCACTGCTCGCTTAACACGTTCCAGAGCCGGGCACTTCCTCCCCTATTCCCCCACTCCCGATGCCAACGTCCTCAATAGCTCCTTATGAAACCGAGAGAGAGCATCCGCAATTAAATTCTCAATGCCTGGAACGTGCACGGCTACTACCCAAATGTTCAAGGGCAATGCCTCTAGAACCAAATTGCGCAACAAGTTCACAACCGGGGGAGATGAGGCCGACAAATTGTTAGTGACCTATACCACCTCCATGTTGTTGCAATGAAACCTCACCTTTTGGCCCCGAAAGTGAGCACCCCATAGCATAATAGCCACCACTATCAGAAATAGCTCCAATAGCACTAGGTTTTACACTAGGCTCTCCTGCTTCCAATGCTCTGGCCACTCCCCCACGCACCATCTGCCCTGAAAATAAGTGCCAAAACCGGCACTCCCTGCCGTGTCTGTATACCGCTCCCAGTCAGCATTCTTGCTGACCTCAGCCATCATTACTGTTATCGGACCACACCGGTACCGATCTGATGACCTCGTTGCCAGGTGCCAAATTGGTAGATGACGTGATGAGGAGATTTTGCTAGCATTATCTATCAATAGCATGAAATCACTCCATGTTATGTCAAGACACTTCTCCAATGAATTCTACTTTATTATGAACATTGCCAACTCTTATACAGAAAGAATGGGCGTATCCAAATGTTGCTTGGTACAAAGATTAGTGTTACGTAGCTTACTGTTACAAAGGTGAAAATACTTATTGATCACAAGACTTATTGACATCTACCAAATAGTCTCAAAGCTCTTAAGTCCCGTCTCAAACACAGAATTACAGAAGTCAGGATATTGCTGTTGCATTAGATCATGTAATGGCGAAGACAGCACTCCAGGACTCCTGGAAAAACGAATAAAAAGTTATTTTTAATCCTCCATAACAACCGCTGCTACGTTTCGAGCTGTGTTAGGTCTTTGTCAAGCATAATGATGCATTCAAGATGATTGCTGTTGCATTAGACAATAGTTCTGCAATAATTGTGTGTCTTCTCTGTTAACATAGCTTAGCCTTACAGTTAGTCCCCGACTTGCGAACAGGTTCCGTTCCAGGAGCCTGTTTGTAAGTCCATTTTGTTCGCAAGTCCGAACAAAGGGTAGTATGGAGCGGGATCGCGGGTGGATCCCGCTCCATACAACGTCGGGTGCAGGCTGTTCTTACAGCGGACACCCGGCGGCAGCAGTTCCGATGAGCCGCGCCGCTTGTCGGAACTGTTAACACTTTAAATACCGCTCTGACAGCGGTATTTAAAGTGTTAACAGTTCTGACGAGCGGTGCGGCTCATCGGAACTGCTGCCGCTGGGTGCCCGCTGTAAGAACAGCCTGCACGCGACGTTCAGGGGGCCCGTACAGCGTCCCACGATGAGATCGCGGGACGCTGTGCGGTTGCTAGGCAGCCGGGGACCTCCTGAAAGGCCCCAGGGCTGCCTATGCAGAGTGCCCATCAAGCGCACGGCTTGATAGGCGCTCTGCATAGACAGCCCTAGGGCCTTTCAGAAGGCCCCCGGCTGCCTAGCAACCGCACAGTGTCCCGCGATCTGACCGGACAGGCTTCTATCAGGCTTGATAGAAGCCTGTCCGGTCCCTGCACAGTATGATGAAATGCCATAGCATTACATCATACTGTGCAGGACAGATTGTTCGTATCTTGCGAAATTCGTAAGTCGAATGTTCGCAAGTAGGGGACTATCTGTATTTAATTTGTCTGTTGACTTCTTATCTTAAAATCCTAGTTCCCGGCATTACAAAGCATAGGTTTTAGTCTTCTATTTAAGGGTCAATAGTCCAATACAAGGTAAGAAACCTACACTTATTGCATTCTAAAACTTAACACTTTATATTCCATGACATTACTGATCTGCCGTTGTACTTTTTTAAGAAGGTGTCCCACACCGCCAGGTCATCCTTATGACTTGCCCCTTGCTGGATAAAATGGTGGGGAGCACGCACCGCGACCGTTGCCAACGTCAAATGCCTACAAAACACCCAGCCGATCTGCATTATCCGGCAAGCAAAATTAAACTTGCCCAATAAAGATTGCAGACCTCATAGCGTAATCTTTTTTGAAGTGCATGCAAAAACCACCTCCTCTTGCAGCTCCCGCAACTTCTCCTCTGGCAGTCAATGGTGTCAATGGTGATTCCCAAAAAACTCAGGCAGGTTGTGGGCCCCTCCATTTTTTTCGGGGGCCAGTGGCATCCTGAAACGCCCAGCCACCCATTGTAACGTTCTCTGCAACGTCGCACAAAGTGGCGACTTCTTCTGGGCAGACCAAACAACCAGACGGAGAAGACCAAGACATTGAATGCACTTATGCCTAACCCTTTTTTTCCTCCGAAGAGGAAGATGAGTGTGGCGCTGCACCAGGGCTGCACTCGGACAGGGGTTTTGCCAGGTGCACAGCCCCCTGCTCCATGACTGCCCTCCGCCGACAGTCCAGCAGTCCTCGTGTTATAGTAACTCCTCCTCCCCTCCTTCACGCTTTTTCACTTTCCTACACTCACCCCCCTTTCTCCTCCCAGCAGTCCCCTCACCTATTAACCCCTTCCCTCCCCGTTAACCCTGTCATGCCCGCCTCTCTCCTATTAGCCCTTGCGTCCTTGGCTCCGGCAGTTCTTTCTGTATAATCATGTCCACTGAACACGTCTTCAGGACATCTCTGGGCTTTCCCTGCATGGGTTTCTGATTTCATCTTTCTTTGCACGCCTATCAGAGTACTGCAAGACCATAACATGTCCCTCTACAGACTGCCCAAACATGCACCCCTATTTCTAGTGATATTCTCACCATCGTGTGGGACTTCATATGGAAATTCTCAGACCTTAAAGATTTCACAAAGCCTCCAATGGAAGACAATGAGCACATACTCTGCCCTTGGCTAGCTTCACACTGGCGAGCGCGATATGGGACCGTGAATACCGCCCCCATATCGTGCTCCCATCCATGGAAAATCCCAGTGGATGCGAGGCGTTTTCATAGGAAAACAGCATCACATCCCTACTGGGATGCAGAGATCCTCTGTCTCGGCTGTCACAGCTGTCTCTCCCATTGCTTTCAATAGGGCTAGTGCAAGATCTCGCAGTCAGATAAAACATACCACAACATATTTCCCACTATGCAGGGAAACATCGCTCATGTGTGTGACTCCATTCAAAAGAATGGGGTTCATATTTGTGCGTCTCGCAACGCACAAATCTTGAGTGATTTTTCACCTGTGTGAAGCCGACCTTACTTTCAGCAATCAGCCAATTCTTCACCAGATAGACCCTACTGATGGACATTGTGGCCCCCACATGTGGAATGTGGTGACAGCCAGTCTCATACTGGGGTCTTCCCTCATCCATTACTGTGCTCAGCACCATATGGTTTCCCGTACAACCGTCAACTGAGGGCCCCATAAACTACCACCCTAAGAAGGTAGAAGTGCACTAATGATGGCCCAACAGCCATGGGTCTTATTCACAGAGGTTTGAACCCTCTGGCAGTTAGAGGAATGTTACCAGATGTGACAGGAGAGGGTGATGGATGAAATGAGGAACCTGCATATGATAGGAGTATGGTGGGGGACGGCTTTTCTTCATCTATGAACACTTGTCCCATACACAATGGCAGAACACTATTGATAGTGCTGGAGAACAACCACAAGGAATCTAATTTCTGCTTTCCGCAGTTAACTTTGATGCTCCTGCTCATATAGAGAGTGATTGAGGTAGTGGAAGTGTAATAGGGATCCAGTGACCTGACTGGAGGGATGGCCATTATCGCTGCACAGGTCCAGCTTCCTCTTTCTAATACAGACCCGGAGCGCTCTCGATGCTGCAGAGCTGATGGCGTGAGAGAGCGGAGAAGCCCATGCGGCATCATTGCAGCCTGACTGCGTGCTATTGTTTGCGTTATGTTCTCTATGTTTTATTTGACATGAGGAGTTATTTAGTTTTAATACGTCTATCCCTTCTGGCGTAATATAAGTGTATCTATCTCGGCGCTTTATACGATCTCTCCCTGTGTATTATTACATGACGGGGACTTGTCCTTATTGCATAGATTCTCAGGAAGCGCAGGGCTCTAACCAATATGGCACCAGGGAGTCACAGCTTCATTCGCTATATTGGTTGGAAACTTGACCGATGATGTAACATAAGCTATGTGAAAGTGCAAGGGCATAACCACGGAATGCACTCACGTGAGAAAGCATATACTATTTAAGGTGAAGTCTTTGTTGGAGTATGTCTACCAGGCACTAATCCTTCAACTAAGACTGGCGTTGGAGAGCGGGAACAGACCAATGCAATGGGTACTAGGGGACTAAACAGCGGAAAAGCCTGGCAACATGACAAATTAAAGCAGAGCAATGGGCAATGTGTCTGCGAAAGTGGGCGATAGGCTAACTGACTGATACCAGGGGATACTGAGAAAAAGGTTGGAGAGACTTGGCATGTCTCCCAACCATCCTGGTTTTGGTGAAAACGGTCCCTAATTTTTAAGGACATTCGAGGCAGGGGACATGTCCTGAGTCCCTCTTCCTCACCCACCAATCCCTGCTCATGTTATTCTCCAATATAGAGCACAACGAGTGACCGTCCAGTATGTGAGTTGAGTTTTCACTGCTGCTGGTTGGAATACTGGAGTATAATACTGGATGACACTGACATAGGTGCAGGACTATAAGATAGTTGGGTCACAAAAGGACAATTTAAGGAAGTGGGGCCACAAAGAGGATGATTTAAGAAAATTAAGACACACAGGGTGAATTATAAGCAGGTTGGGCCACAGAGTGGGGCATTATAATCAAATGGAGATACAGAAGAAGCACTATAAAAAAAAGTGGGGCCACCAAGGGGGCACTAGTAATGGGAGGGGCGTGGTGCACTGAAGAGTTCATGGGAGATAGGAAAAAGACAGGGGGAGTGTGAACACACAAGTTGTGGTTGGAACAAGTTGTTAAAACAGTTACAACCAATCAGAGGAGATTCCACCTGTGATGACTGGAGGTAACTGTGCAGCGTCCAAGGAGCGGACCACAGTCTAGGAGACAGCAGGGTAGAGTTTGGGCCTTGTCACGGTGGCTCTACCGTCTCCCACCCAGAGGGTAATCTGTGACACGACCAAGGGCTGAGGGCAGGTTAATAAACGGGAAACCCAATAGTGGATTATCTGGGAACTCCTGGATGGCGGAGTAAACTCACCCTCGCGCAGCCTCCATGGGGGAATTTCTGGTTGTCGGAGTAAATCCACACACACAGGATTCTTTTGAGACACAGCCTCCGAAAATGAACGGGTGATTGGTCGCTTTACTTGAAGGAACTTGAGTACAATTTTCAGAATACATGCCAGTAGGAAAACAGTGCAAAAACATCAAAGCGCTGTGACAGGGATGACTCACGGGGGGACAGGAGTAACCACAGTCTTGTTAGCTGTAGGTCCTGATCCCGGCAACACACTCTCTTCTCTCCAATACTCTACTGGTCAACACTCACATTTGATAACCAAGGGTGCACTGCATGGCGGTTCCTCTCTCTCTCTCTCTCTCTCCTAGCACGGAAAGAGTCCTTGCATAACTCCTGGGTACGGCAGTCCCAGGGCAGGCTGTAGACTCCTTTCTGCCTCTTCCATTCTGGGCAGCACAGGCTAAAGGTGCCTGTGTGTTCCTCTTGCAGCACTCTTCTCCTCTCTCTTGCAAGCCCAGAACAGGACAACCAGACTCTTCACTCCTTCTCCTCTGTTTTCTTGCACACACCTCGCAAACACATATATAAGGCATGGCCAGGTGACCAACAAACAGATACATTCTCCAGTCATCTCACTTAACGCTTTCAGTGCTGCAGCTATGCAATACACATCATTCATGCAACACAGAAGACACTGACATTACATAGACAAATGCATGCATACATTTATGAAGGGACCCCGTTGTACTGGGCCACTACAACTGCACTGTAAGCACTATCACTGGAGCTAGCTGCACTGTAATCACTATCACTGCATAAAGCTGGTATTTGACGATTATATGATGTCTGCATTATTTAGAGGTATACTAGTGCTAAGCAGTTTTATCTAAGCCCGTCATGTTATAAAAAGATGTTGTAACAGGATCAGTACTGTGAAGTGGTCACTATTGCTGTTAGGGGGTCACTAAGGGGCACTATTACTATGAGGGGACATAGTGAGCATGGCTTAATGTAAAGGGGGTGTGAACTATCATAAAATTTCAACTTATTACTTTCCACTGTTGAGCTATGGTAGTGTTCTTCAACAGAGCTGAGCTGCAGTACCAGACACAACACACAGACGGGTATGGCGCTATTTCTGGAAGAAAGCAGACATGTTTTTTTTAAATCCTTTAGCCTTTCTTCCTCTTTACTATTGCATTAAAATCTCTCTGTGGCTCTCCAGAAGAACCTGGTTGTGCCCTCCATGTGTGACACTGTGGAGGTCCAAGCTGCCAACAGTAAATGAGGATTACACACATGTATCTGTAACCATACAAAATCACTATAGTAGTCAGTCTGAGCTGACGCATCAGAGGCAGAAGCTACAGGGCCCTGGTCCCACCTATCACTTATAATACTGGGGTCTTTATATGTGACTTTGGGCCCCCTCAGGACCTGCATGGGTGTGACTGGTACCTCTTTACTTCATTATGCTTGACAAAGACCCACATAAAGGTCGAAACGTCGCAATCATCTGTAATGGAGGAATAAAGGCTTGAACTTTTTGCATCAACATATGCTGCCACCTGTCTTGCTTTGCTGTGTGTATCTTTTGTGAAACGGAGGTCCGGTTTCCTGTTTTTATGGCTTTGCATTTCTTCTGGATCCAGCCCATATGTGATTAAAGTGAGTACTGCTTGCAACTTCATTGTTTATTGTTACCTCTTCACTAGTAATGAGCAATTGGTGGAATAACCAGTTCGGGTCGTATCTGGACGATTTCATGAAAATCATTGTGAATCAGGACAGTCGATTCTGACTCCCATTAAAGTCAATGGCAGTAAAAATCAGATTTACTAATTTACACTCTAGAAGGTCCCCAATTCAGCCAAAGCCCCTAAAATTGGATGGGAAAACAGCCACACTTATGGGGAACACTGTACACCACCCCAAAATTGGTATAAATAGTGTATAATGGTGTAGGCATCAATCATGGCACAGGAATGTCACTGAAAACAAAAGAAGGCTCGTGGAGGCTCTTCAGGTGGGCTGCTTGTGTTAAAAGCAATGTCATAAACTTTACAAGCATAAATTCTGCCAGGTGAAGACAACACTGAAGCACGGGTCTGCTCCAAGGAAATGTTGTGGATCTACAGCTGTTTATTGTGCTGTAGAAAATGTTTGTTTTGGGAGAAGCAGGAGGAAACATGGCGGAAGCAGGAGGAGAGCAGCAGCAGTTCCATCACTACCAGCAACAACAGCACCTTGAGAGCGCAGTGTGGGGTTTGGTATATCTCTATGCTCAGTCATATGTGAGTACAAATTACCAATATCCTAAATAATTGGTAGAATCTGCCATGGGATAGGGCCAGGAGGGGGGGGGGGGGGGGTCGCAGAAGCCAGGTGAAATCCACGTCTAGTTCATACTTATAAACGTCTGGTGATCCACATTGTGTGCGGAAAGTTAGATGTGTCTGCCAGTTATCACACTCCAGCTGTGCTGAACGTCCCTTCTGACAGCACACTGGCAGCAGGGCAGGCAAGCACCTCTGAAGCATATTGTGCAAGCTCCGGCCACTAGTCTAGCTTAGACACTCAGAAGTCAAACGGGCCAACGCAGGAGCTGACATACTCTTGGACCATCATAGATAGGCAGTTTGTGACTGTCAGTCCTACCCTATGCTTTTGCTGTAAGCTGCAACGGGCTGAAAAAACTATGTCATGCCTCTGTTAAGTCTGGTTTAGACACGATTATCGCTCAAAAGATGTCATTTGAGCGGCTTTTGAGTCATAATCGTTGTGTGTCTTTAAGCGCAAGGTGATCACTCAAACGTTAAGCGATCACTTTGCGCTCCGAGCGGTGGAAGCAGAAGACAAGGGGGGCCGCTTGTCTTCTGCATCCAGCTGTTCTCTGCTTGGAGCGTCCGGCTCGTATACAGCTGAGTGCGCCGAGCGGGGGATGCAGAAGACAAACGGGGCCGCTTTTCTTCTGCATTTAGCTGTTCTCTGCTCAGAACGCCTGGCTGTTATACAGCCGAGCGCTCCGAGCGGGGTATGCAGAACACAGCTGGACAGCTGTGTTCTTCATACCCCGCCTGTCTTCAGGGAGCGGGATACAGCTGAAACAATAGTCTCAGCTGTATCCCACTGTGAATTCCCAATAACTGATCACTGATCTTTCAGCATGCTGAAAGAGAATTATCAGCGATTCCCTAACGAAAACTGCACGATGTCAGTGCAGTTAGACACAACGATTATCACTCAAAAGATGTGTCTAATGATGTGGTGAGATGTTGTGACTCTGTCTGTTGCGGAAATGCTGTGAATTTTGCAGTGGAATTTTCTGCTGTGGAAAATCCGCGGTATTTCCCCTATGTGTAAATGTACCCTAAGGCCTCATGTCCACGGGGAAAATCAGGCTCCATGGAGAATCTGCAGCGGGTCCCTCCTGCCCCTCCTGACATGAGCGCTGAAAATAGGAATTTAAAAGAATTTACTCATCCGGAGCGGGCGGGGAAAGTCTTCTCTTCCTCACGGCCGGATCTTCTTTTTCGGCCGGCGGATGAACTCGTCACGCCGGCAGCACGTCGCCGGCACGTCGCCGACGTGCCGCGCGCATGCGCCGGGCACATCCGCCGAGCCGAAGCAAGAAAGATCCGGCCGTGAGGAAGAGAAGACCTTCCCCGCCCGCTCCGGATGAGTAAATTATTTTAAATTCCTATTTTAGGTCTCCCGCGGATCCGGACGGCTTCCATAGGCTTCAATAGAAGCCCGCGGGAGACCCGCACGAAAATGGAGCATGGTCCAGATTTTTTCATGCTCCATTTTTTTAAAAATCACTTTTATTGACCATCCGCGGGTATTTATCTACCCCGCGGGTGGTCAATGCATCCCTATGGGGTGCGGATCCGCGGGCAGGAGAAGAGTTAAAATCTGCTGCGGATTTTAATTCTTCTTTTGCCCGTGGACATGAGCCCTAAGGCTGGGTCCAAAAGGGGCTGATTTGCTGCAGAATGTCCCCAGCGGACATTCAAAATCTCATCCACTTAGTTGCTACTGTAAATGTCATGGAATTTCCATGTGGCATTCTGCAGTATTTCCGCATCTAAAACAGAGTCAAAATCTGCACAATTGGATGCAGATTTTGACTCTAAGGCCTCATGTCCACGGGGAAAAGATTATTTTAAATCCGCAGCGTTTTTCCCGCACGCGGATCCGCGCCCCATAGGGATGCATTGGACACCCGCAGGTAGTTAAATACCTGCAGATGTCATTTTTCACTTCAGGCGCGGATCCACGTGCGGAAAAAAAACGCGACATGCTCCATTTTCGTGCGGGTCTCCCGCGGGGACGGCTCCCGCAGGCTTCTATTGAAGCCTATGGAAGCCGCCCGATCCACGGAACACCCGTACCAGAACTAAAACTCACCTGTCCGGACGCTGCGATCTTCCCACCGTCGCGGCCGGATCTTCTTTCTTCAGCCCGGCGGGTGTGTGCGGCGCATGCACGCGGCACGCTGCCGACGTGCCGAGCACATCCGCCGGACCGAAGAAAAAAGATCCGGCCGCGACGGAGGGAAGATCTGCAGCGTATGGATAGGTGAGTTTACTCTTATTTTTAGCCTCATGTCCGCGGGGCAGGAGGGACCTGCTGCGGGATTCTCCATGAAGAATCCGCGGCGGGCCTGATTTTCCCCGTGGACATGAGGCCTAAATCAACTGCATGCCCGCAGCTGATTGCAGAAGGTACAGTGCTCACCTCTGAAGGCTTTGGCTGGCAGTGCACTCCTTCACCCAGTACCCAGCAGCCTTTAGGGAGTGCAGTGCCACTGGTCATGTGATGGCACTTCTGCAGCATTTCCGCCCCAGCAAATGGTGAGCAGCAGAGCGTGGTACTGGTGTACCTTGACGCCACCAGAAGTGGTGGGTGTCCACACCAGTGTTAGGCTGCTTGACAGCCAGGTGATGCCCCCACTTCCTGATTGGCTGAAAGCCTCCCAATTTGCAAGGTCCTAGGAGCATGGAAGGAGTTTTGTAATGGATGGAGAGTTAGGGGTTGTTTCACAGTGAGGCGTACGTTATTACCTAACGCTAGCCCTCCATCCATTAGCAAACTGCTTCCACGCTCCTAGGCCACAGTGCTCGGAAATTAGCTGGCTGTGTGTGAAGCCCCCCCCCCCCCCCCCCCCCCGGCGCCGCTCCCGATCCCGACGCGGGTGGTGTGTTACAGTCCCGCACCTGTAACTGTGGCCGCAGCTCTGCCATCTTCCCTGCTGCATCACCGCTGTCCATGGGCCGCTGACAAATTCCATGGCGCCTCCGCTGCTGTGCCTTCTTCCCTGATGCTCGTCCACTTACCATCCCGTCCCCCGCTGTCAATCAGCTCTGAGCCGCTGCTGTGCCTTCTCCCCTGCTGCTCTCCGTCCCGTCCCCCGCTGTCAATCATTTTGGCGCCACTGCTGTGCCTTCTCCCCCAATGCTCTCTGTCCTGTCCCCCGCTGTCAATCTGGCCGATCAAGAACTGGGGGCGTCACCTGGCTGTCAAGCAGCCTAACACTGGTCTACACCAGTACCGCAGAGCGCTTGCATTGGGGGACATGCCACCTGCGCAGGGGGTGCAGGATTTTTCGGCTGTGCGCATAAAGCAGAAGTCTTGAGGATCCTATAAATAGCTGTGGTCTGGAGTATATCACGCACCCTCCACACACTTCACTATGTCTATTGTTATCACCAGCAAGAAGGTGCAGCACCAGTGATGACTGCATGTACAGAGGAGCGCACCACAGTGATACAACGGATGAGCCGAGTTCTGCTGCTGCTCCTCCTGGCATCTCTAGAGGGTGAGCATTGTGCCCAGCTGTCTGCAGATGAGGTCATAGGGAGCCTGGTATGGGGCACCAAACCTACTCACCCAGCGCAGAGGGACTCTCTTCTGTATCCAGCAGTGTCATGTAGGATCTATTGGAAAAAACAACTATCCGCGCTCCAAGGAACAAGGGGCTCCAGTATAGGATAATACCGTCCTTCTTTGTTAATAGTACATCACCAGGTTCACGAGCAACGCGTTTCGGTAAATAAAATACCTTTTTCAAGTTCTATACATTTACAATAGACTTACAAACATAAATAAGCACTCACATAGCCACGGGATTGTCTACAGCTCGCCTCAGGACAACTCCGTAATTAGAGGGGGCGGAGTTGTCCTGCGGCGAGCTGTAGACAATCCCGTGGCTATGTGAGTGCTTATTTATGTTTGTAAGTCTATTGTAAATGTATAGAGCTTGAAAAAGGTATTTTATTTACCGAAACACATTGCTCGTGAACCTGGTGATGTACTATTAATAAAGAAGGACGGTATTATCATATACTGGAGCCCCTTGTTCCTTGGAGCGCGGATAGTTGTTTTTTCCACTTGGTGCAATTTGTATTAAGCCCCGGTCATCCGGTGTAGCTTATTGGAATGGTCCTGCGGCTCTTCGATCTAGGTCGGATGGAATAAAGGCTTGATTATAAGCGAACTTGGATCTCGGTGTCAGCGAGGTGCCTTTTGAAAGGTATCCTCGTCTGGCACCAGGTGAGTTAATACTCATTTTCTGTTATATACGTATAACATGTTCTGAGAAATACATCAAGGCGCCCCTTTATAACATATATGTAGGATCTATCTATCTATCTATCTATCTATCTATCTATCTATCTATCTATCTATCTATCTATCTATCTATCTATCTATCTATCTATCTATCTATCCCAATATCATCTATATCTATCTATCTATCTATCTATCTATCTATCTATCTATCTATCTATCTATCTATCTATCTATCTATCTATCTATCTATCTATCTATCTATCTATCTATCTATCTATCTATCCAATCACAGCAGCACATATACATGTGGGGATTTACTTGCTTAGTACGTGCTTTAGATAGGTGACATGAAGAGTTAATTCAATTTTCCACAAACCCTGTAACAGTGGTAGCGAACCTATGGCAAGCGTGCCAGAGGAGGCACCCAGAGCCCTCTCTATGGGCATATGCGCCATTAGTTATGAGTACTACTCAAATAAGGTGACAAGATGTCTCGATTTAGACAGGACAGTCCTGCTTTGGGACCCTGTGTCCAGCTGTCCCCAGGGTCCCTAAGCTTTTTAGACGTCTTTCCTCAGCCAGGCCCTCTATTCTACTCCCTGCAGCACTTTCTTCTCTGATGAAACTCCTCACTTCCCTTCCCCTGCGTACTCCATGTGCTCTGCTCCCTCCTCCTCCTACTCTCGCTCTTTAAATCACAGGAGTTCTTACAGTTTTCACTGAGTCGTATAGCCAGTTTCCCCCAGTCACATATATTCTACTATAAGTAGAGGCTGACCAACGCAAAAATTAGTTGGAGGCAGCCAATCACTAGGGGCACTGTTGCTAGGCAGAGTTTATTTAATCCTATCGCCGGGGAGGGGGGGGGGGGGGTTTCTCCCTAAAGGGTGCCTTCCATGTCCCCAAAAGGGCTCATAGCGAGGTCCCTAGGATCTATTAATCTTAGGTCTGCCCTGTAGGACCTAAGATACTACAACAGGATTCGTAGAGAAATAAAATGACAGCATACTTAAATAGTCCACTGATAAAGATGTGAAGGTTTTATGGTCCCTGAATTAGTGTTAGTGGGTCAAGTTTTTTTTCTACATCATTTTCTAGTCTTTGAATCTGCCGCTTGGGACCCCCATCCATCAACTGATTACTAAGCCCATTGTTACTGCAGCAGGCTGAGTGGCATCATCAGCAGTCACCGCACGAAGCGGGAGCACCGGTTTGACACCCATCAAAATCATTGGGAACGTCACACTTCTCTTCTACTTCCTGCTTGTTTTATAGTCAGGCCTATTGATGGCCTATACAGAAGATAGCTCGAAATACCCCTTTAACTCTTCATGTCACCTGTCCAAAGCATGTGGTAATGGAAAAAATCCCCATATGAATATGTGCTGCTGTTCAGACTACAGGAAAGTAGAATAGCATAATAAATGCATTCTATTTATGTATCCATGTGTTGTGCTTTCTGGTGCAAATCAATTGAGACAAATTTTCTATTGATTTGCTTCAGAAACAGATGTTCCCCCTCCCTGTCCATTATTTTAAGGTGTCAAGAAAACGGGGCAGAGTTTGAGTGGAGGGAGGTTTTTTGAGACATTTATGACATTGCATTGTTTTAAAAAGTAACACCATTTGTTGTAATCTCGCTCCAGTAGCCGTGGGCGTACAAAGTGACCGTACATCTATAGACATATTTAATGATGCAGCAAATTTATCAACATTGAGTGACATTTCGTACATTTGTTGTATCTTTAAACTGGAGAAAAGAAGAAAAGCTGCTAGAAAACTGTTGTCAGAAAGTCAAATGATGAGAAATTTCCCTCCTCCGTCTGTCAGGATTCCTCTCCCTGGAGATCCAGGTGTTTCAGGTCCCCAAGGTACATGCCACCCCAAGCAGTGATGCCATCTTACCGTGTACCTACAGCATCTCTGGAGCAGAGGGGGCGACTGTAGGTTCTTACAAGTGGTACAGACATCTGGTGAAGAAAGAGCTGGAGGTGTCTAATAGTAGTAAAGATTTCACCGGACGGATCTCCAGAGTGAATACAGACCAGTTCATCAACACCAGATCGGCGCAGATCACCATACACAACGTGATTCCCTCAGACTCTGCCGATTATTACTGTGAAGTCACTTTTGTACATGGTGGAGAAATAACTCGACACGGGACCGGGACCCTGCTCAATGTGACAGGTGGGAATTATCTTTCTTTCTTTCTTTCTTTCTTTCTTTCTTTCTTTCTTTCTTTCTTTCTATCTTATCTTTGGACATGGTGCTTGGACTCTGTTAGAAATGACAGGTGAGATCATGAGTTGTACCTGAGGATTGGTGGAGGGTCAGCAGAGACATAATTGAGATGTGCCGAGGATATAGCTGCTGCCAGTACATACATAGAGCAGTAGTATAAGCCAGTGACCCTGGACCTCCTCATGTGACCTGGATGACTGGAGACAGAGAAACACACTGTAGAGCTCCCACTCTACAGAAAAAAATAGAATACCTAGCTGATCATAAGAGCTTACAATCTACAGGAGAGAGGACCCTGCTGACCATAAGAGCTCACACTCTACGGAAGAGAGAGAAGATCAATTGACCATAAGAGAAGTGACATAATATATAGGTGCAGGAAGCTGTGTGTCACTAGCCAGTATCTGAGCCAGTGAGTATATACATTGCAGAGTGATGATTCTGGGTAGCTAGTTGTGATAGTGATATTCTGATGGTCTGCGGCAGTGAGTTCCATAGAATCGGTGCAGCACAGGAGAAGTCCTGCAGGAGGATGTAATAAAAGCTGACGAGTAGCAGCAGGTGTAGTACACTCTACACATTAGTATAAAGCACTGACCCTCACACTCTATGGAATAGAGAGAAGACCTACTGACCACAAGAGCTTACACACTGACCATAAGAGCTCACACTCTACAGGACAAAACAAGCAAAGGAAAGGACCTTGTTCTTGTTGACTATGAGGACCCAACTGACCACAAGAGCTAACAATCTACAGGAGAGCACCCTGCTGACCATAGGAGATCA
Organism: Eleutherodactylus coqui; assembly: GCF_035609145.1. Lineage (NCBI taxonomy): Eukaryota > Metazoa > Chordata > Amphibia > Anura > Eleutherodactylidae > Eleutherodactylus > Eleutherodactylus coqui. The sequence goes on along the minus strand of NC_089839.1, from coordinate 204,648,001 downwards.
CTGTCTAATAAAATGGGAGAAGTGACATAATATACAGGTGCAGTAAGCTGCATGTCACTAACCAGTATATGAGCTAGTAAGGATATACAGTGCAGAGTGATGCATTGTGGGTAGCTAGTTGTGACAGAAACCTTCTGATGGTCTGCGGCAGTGAGTTCCATAGAATCGGTGAAGAGCAGGAGAAGTCCTGCAGGAGGATGTAATAAGAGACGATGAGGAGCAGCAGGTGACCGTGTAGTGAGGGCCCAGTCCTGCTCCATCTGGTGACCACTGATTCTCTTTTCTACAGATGTGCTGGAGTCGCCGTCCCCAAATCAGACCCTCTACATCAGCATTCCGGCATCTGTATCCGGGGTCGTTGTTGTTGTCATCCTCTTGGTGGTTGGATGTTATAGAATCTCCAAACAAGGTGATTATTGTCGGGTGATAAATGCTGCGTACAGAGAACGGGGTAATGGGGAGAGCAGCCGACGTAGCACAGACGTTATATAATATACAGGAGGGGGAGGTGCAAAATGTACGGGACATGGCAATGTCTAATAGCTTCTTCTCTTCAGCCCCAAGGACTACAGTGGAAGAGTAAGTTATACCTGTACTTGTTTGTACAGTACATTACTGTATGTACCATGTATGTGACATATGGATATTGGTATGTATAATGTAAGTTAGATCTGTATTGTGTGTTTACAGTGTATGTAAGAGTACATATTATGTATTTTGTTTGTAGTAGTGTGTATATATATATATATATATATATATATATATATATATATATATATACACACATACAGCATACGATATTGGATAATAATGTTGCAATTGTTTTCTCATGTCAGGGGTCCCATCATCTACACTGAATTTACCACTACTGGTAATGGTTTATCATCATTATTATCACTTTGCGTTTGGTATTTTATACTTTGACACATGATATAATGTTAATATGGCCAGGCATGAAAAAAAATGTTATTATGGACAGTCACATGCTATAATCAGAAATTATATAATCAGGGGTGCTCAAGCCGTCATGTTCTCTGAGGCGAAGTGTGAAATGAATAACCCCACCACCACTGGTAAAAAAAACCCAACTCATTTTGAAAATGTCAATCTACAAGATACCTGACACATATTTTATTTATTAAGACTCGTCTGAAGTGACAGCGTAAAAGTGCCTCCATTAGTAATAGTGACCCCAATAGTGGCCCCAATAGTAATAGTGACCCCCCCTTAATTGCTCCAGTAGTAATAGTGGCCCCAATAGTAGTAGTGACCCCCCTTAATTGCTCCAATATCAATAGTGACCCCCATAGTGGCCCCAATAGTAATAGTGACCCCCCTTAATTGCTCCAATATCAATAGTGACCCGAATAGTGGCCCCAATAGTAATAGTGACCCCCCCTTAATTGCTCCAGTAGTAATAGTGGCCCCAATAGTAATAGTGACCCCCCCCTTAATTGCTCCAGTAGTAATAGTGGCCCCAATAGTAATAGTGACCCCCCTTAATTGCTCCAATATCAATAGTGACCCCCATAGTGGCCCCAATAGTAATAGTGACCCCCCTTCATTGCTCCAGTAGTAATAGTGACCCCCTTCATTGCTCCAGTAGTAATAGTGACCCCCTTAATAACTCCAATGAAAAATAAATCAGGTTGTGGCAGCATAGATGGTAAAATTTATAGCAAAGTTTTATTGTCCCATAGTCATAAAATAATCAGGCAACATTTCGACCGTATAGGTCTTTCTCAAGCCTGAAATTACAATAAGCCTAATGTCATAAGGTAATATACACCAACAACATCACCCATTAAAAGACACAACATATATACAACAAACAGCGTCATCATAGTGCAATACATACCGCTGTGTGACAATGAGAACAGCCAGTCCATGCTTCGCACGTCATCCCCAGAGCCTCCATTTATGCAGCAGCTTTTCACTCTGCACATCTCTCAATCTTACTTCCGACATGCTTACGTCATACATGACGTATATTGCGTCAGCGCGCATGCACTACACTCGACAACTACAAGTGGGCGTCACAAAGCCAATGCGCATGCGCAATTTCCGGGAAGCATCGGCAGCCATGGTAACATGTTTATGCCAAGTGTATCTCGCTCATGTCTCATTATCAATTGATATACACCAAGGTCACTCATCTAGTCAAACAAATATGTAAAGAATATGTTATATTAAATGATGTAATATTGAACAATAAAAAAAAGTATTGCAAAAAAGATACACTAGATCCTATATAAATATATAAACATATATAATATATGAAATAATAATACATAGATGTGTACAAGTGTCACAAAAAATACACTAAATCATTATGATTGTGTGTGTGTATATATATCTATATATATATATATATATATAGATATATATATATATATATACACACACACACACACACACACATATATATATGAGTGTCTAACCAAAAAAATCCTAAATACATCTATATATATAAATATCCGAACTGTATGGAAAAAACACAGAGTGACCATAATCAGTTTAGAAAAACAGACAATTTTATTAGTAAATTCATTTAAAAAAATGTTTAAATGTTTTTTTTATTTATGGATCTATACCAAATTATATGTGAAAAAAAACAAAGAGAAAAAAATGACAAAAATGTAACACTATAGCATATTATGTTGCTGCAAAGTCATGGGAAAGATGAAACATTCCGGAACACGGAGCTCTGCGTCATCTAAAAAAATATTTTTTTATTTATAAAAACAGAATTTTTTTTTTTGCAATGAATAGTAAAGAAATAAATTGTACTAAAGAAAACAGCAAAGAAGAACCCTCCTAAATAAATAGCATATAGTGGTAATCTGTATTAAGACCCTTCGGGCTTAATGTGTCCAAAGTATAGATGCATTTTAGAGATGAGCGAACGTACTCGTTTTGAGTAATTACTCGATCGAGTACCGCCATTTTCGAGTACTTCAGTACTCGGGTGCAAAGTACTCGGGGGCGTCGGGGGGCGGGGGGCGCCGTGGGTGAGTGGGGGGTAGCAGTGGGGAACAGGCGGGAGCCCTCTCTCTCTCCCTCTCCCCCCCCACTCCCCGCTGCAGCCCCCCACTCACCCACAGCGCCCCCCAAATTTTTTCGCCCGAGTACGGAAGTACTCGAAAATCGCGGTATTTGGGCGAAAAAGGGGCGTGGACGAGCACGTTCGCTCATCTCTAATGCATTTTAATTCCTTTTTTTAAGTAATGCCTGTCGATCGCCCCCTTTAGTCAATGGAGGAACATGGTCAATCACTTAATGGCCCCAGTAGTAATAGTGACCCCCGTACTGGACCTCCAGCCGGGCAGCAACCCTACAAGCAGTGCAATCGCTCTGTCCACAGCCTGCAGACTCGTGGAAGGGGTGTACCTGGATATAATGGTAGTATTATAGTCAGATATATGATATAATGTTATTACAGACTGATACATTATATAATGTTATATTCAGAGGTGATATATAGTCAGAAACATGATATAATGTTATTACAGTCTGAAACACTGTATAATGTTATAAGCAGAGGTGATATAATGGTAGTATTATAGTCAGATATATATCATGTTATTACAGTCTGATACATAATATAATGTTATTATCGTCAACATATTTACTTTATAATTTCCAGGTAGCAGACAGAGCGCACCCCGAGGCCCTGAAGTGCTGCAGGTGACTTGTCTATATTATATGCATCATATATTTGGCGGGGGGGGGGGGGGGGGGGGGGCTATTCTTTACGTTTTACATTTTGGGCATCCTGTCAGGAGGGACAGTATTTTATATTTAATGACCTCATAATTTGGGGATTCAGTGTAAATACAAGAACAGATTTACGGTGTTCTCCCCACATTGTGATTGGTGCAGACTAGAGATGAGCGAGCATACTCATCCGAGCTTGAAGCTCGTTCGAGTATTAGGGTGCTCGAGATGCTCGTTACTCGAGACGAGCACCACGCGGTACTTGTCTCGATTAAACGAGCACTGACCATTGAAAGCAATGGGCTGCCGGCGATTGCGAGATGAATTGTCGGGAAGGGCTTAAATATATAAGCCCTTCCCTGCAATTCATCCAGAAATGTGTAAAAATTTAAAAAAAATATATACTCACCTGGTCCCGGTAGACGGAGTTCAGCGCGGCCGGCTGCAGTCCTCCTGAACTGCTCTGAACAGCTGTGAGTAGTATTCAGCTGCCAGGGATTTAAAATCCCCGCCTGCTGAATGAGCTGCCTCTGATTGGTCACAGCCTGACCAATCAGAGGCAGCCCTCACTCACACCTTATTCATGAATTCATGAATGGGTGAGTGAGTGCTGCCTCTGATTGGCTCAGCGCAGGGACAGCTGAGAGCTGATTGGTCAGGCTGTGACCAATCAGAGGCAGCTCATTCAGCAGGCGGGGATTTTAAATCCCCGGCAGCTGAATACTACTCACAGCTGTTCAGAGCAGTTCAGGAGAACTGCCAGCTGGCCGCGCTGAACTCCGTCTGCCGGGACCAGGTGAGTATATATATATATTTTTTTTTTACACATTTCTGGATGAATTGCAGGGAAGGGCTTATATATTTAAGCCCTTCCCGACAATTCATCCCGCGATCGCTGGCAGCCCATTGCTCTCAATGGAGCCGGCTGTATTGCCGGCTCCATTGAATTTAATGGGCTAACATCGTTCTTCTCTGCCACAGCTGTTACAGCTGTGGAAGAGGAGAACGATCTTTATGCTGACAGTGCGGGGGGGTCTCACTCTTGCCACTATTGTGGCTTAATAGTGGGACCTGGGAGCTTGAGATGCAGCCCAAAATGTAGCTCCTCGCCTGCCCTATCCATTTCTGTGTCGTTTTCATCACTTTCTTGGGTTTTGCAGATTTTCACAAATGAAAACCTTAGCGAGCATCGGTCATATACAAAAATGCTCGAGTCACCCATTGACTTCAACGAAACGAACTCTCGAGCATCACTGAAAGTTCGACTCGAGTAACGAGCACCCGAGCATTTTGGTGCTCGCTCATCTCTAGTGCAGACTAAAGTTAGCTCTTTCTTCTGATTGTGTCTTTCCAGAATGTGGAGACTTCTAACTACGTGATGGAAAATGAAGAATACAACATATTTCTGCCAGTACAGGCCCCCCAGAGAGGCCGTGGGCTTCAGTTATCAGGAAATGAATCTGTACAGTATCATACCATAGAGGAGACATCTCCCACACAGAACCAGATGATGTCACAGAAGGCGGGGCCCGCTACCTATCAGGAGATTAATCTGTACAATATCATACCATAGAGGAGACTCCTCCCCCACAGAACCAGATGATGTCACAGAAGGCGGGGCCCACTACCTATCAGGAGATTAATCTGTACAATATCATACCATAGAGGAGACTCCTCCCCCACAGAACCATATGTTGTCAGAGAAGGCCGGGCCCTACTGGATCTCTACAGTGTCATATCATGGCAAAGACTCCGCCAATCACAGAGGAGGATCAGAGTTATATGGCTGAGAGGTGTGAACTGATACAGAGCCTTCACATTAGTGATGGCCATGATGTCTACACTGTGCAGGTGATACTTATAGTTATACTGCTCATCTTCTTCCTAAACAATCCGACTGTTAGAGGAAGGTTGAAGCATCAGAAGGAGACGTCACATTGTCTGTGGATTGCTGATAATAAAGTTTAGAGAGATCTACAACATATAAGAGTGCCAACATCTTACTGTTATAAGGGGTGCGATCACTATGGCACTGCCATCTGGAGTGCGGGCAGCCTCTAAGATACAGGTGTGAACTGGAGACATACGTCCTGTCCTATCACTATACTCCAGATTATAATCCCTCCATAACATATCAGGTGGTCTGCGGCTCCTACTTGCAGGGGTCCCGGGGAGAACGCTTATAAATGTGATCTACCACCAGATATCCGGTAACAGCAGCCGCAGAACACAATAATAATCTTTACATAGTGCCTACACATTCCACAGCGCTTTACAAATCAGAGGAAATATAAACAGACATCAGACGTCACAGAGGAACAAACTAATCAACAGGAGTGAGGTCCTTGCTCACAAAAGCTTACAATCTATGAGGAAATAGAATGAGGCACAAGGGCTTACATTTTATGAGGAGATTGTGGGAGCCCAAGAGTTTACAGTCTAAGAGGAATTAGGGGGAGAGAAGAGTTTATGCTCTATGAGACAGAATGGGGACACAAGAGCTTACAGTCTGTGAGGAAATAGGGGGTCACAAGAGAATATGCTCTATGAGGAGTATGGGGACACAAGAGCTTACAATCTGGGGAAATAGGGGGGACACAAGAGTTTACAATCTATGAGGAAACAGGAAGACATGAGCTTACAATTTATAAGGAGATCGGGGGACATAAGAGCTTAAAATCAATGAGGCAAAAGGGGTGATACAATAGCTTACAATCTATGAGGACATGAGGGGACACAAGACTTTACAATCTATGAGTAAATAGGGGACACAAGGTAGAACTGTTTTGTCTACCAAAATGCTGGAAAGAAATGGAAAAATATTGAAATGGATGCTCGTCTAACCCTATTGGTCTCAATTTCAGCAGTAGATTTCTGGGGTTTCTGTATCTCATTTTCATGGGCTCAGATGTAACACGGGACGTAAATTAAAACAACGCGTGACTTTCCCCTTAGATATCTCTGAGCTCTGTGGTGTCAATCATTTCTCCCATATGGCGGCATCACCTTGTAGTGCAGACAGTGAATTAGTAACTCTTCTACTGCCACGTGGCACAGACCTCTGCTGTAACCCCTGACCATGAGGCACTCTGGATATTACAGGTAACCCTCCCACTGTTCCTGAAGATACACCTGATATTACACAGTGGGGGAGTATGATTTGTGTTTGGTAGGATTGCAGTTCACATGCCTCAGTGACATGACTCTTATCCCTCCTCTGTGATTGGTCAGTGACTGGGCTGTGTATACTTACCTGTATATTGTGACTAAGGGCTGCACAGAATTTATATGGAAAGGTAAATTTAGGTGAGCTGGCTATAGCTAAGGCTCTTCCCCTGCAGAACCAGGTGATGTACTGCAGGCGGCGTCAAATCGCAGCGACATCGCAGCTGTGTTCTGTCATGCAACTTTGTGGTGCTTTTTTGCAGTGATTTTTTGGAGCGGGCTTCAAATGTAAGTCCTACACCGAAAATTAGCCCTGGCTATGTGAGAAAAGAAAAATTATCACCTAAGAGGCGCTAACCACTCTGCCGCATGCCTCCTTCTAAAGCTCTGGCACATATCTGTAGTCTTCTGCCAGCGTTTCCTGATAAGGGATTTGAAAAACCCTGCCTCCAGGAAGTGCTGGCTCTGATTGGTTCTCAAGCGTCGTGGCTCAGCCAATCACTGCAGCACTCGATGAACCAATCACAATCGCATTGAATGACTGTGATTGGTTCATCGAGCATTGTAGTGACCAGGAAGCACTGACTGAAGACTATAAACAAGTGTCGCCGAATTGCTAAAGGAGAAGTGTGGCAGACCGGACAGCACCTGTTAGGTAATGTATTGTTTTTTGCTATGCAGCTAGCTTATTTTATGGACAAACAGTAGGACTTCCTACTGTAAAAGTTCCATCGCACCGGACGAAAACCGCGATTTTGTGAGATGCAACACAAAGGAAGGCTCCATAGGGAAACATGGGCTACAAAACATCGCAAATCATAGCAATATTCAGCATGCCACAATTTTTTTCTCCCAATGGAGCAGCCTACAAAACATCGTAATGTGAAGGAATCCATTGGTAAGCATGGGCTTCACATACAGGCGTTTTGTAGCAGTGTCAATGGCAAGAAAAAAACACGATTTTGTTGTCCGTGTGAAAGCGGCCTAATAAATATAAAGGCATCAACTATTTTGAATACCTAGAGCAAACCAACATGGAGGTCCCTTCTTTGCCCCAGTCTCTCTGCTTGCGCAGCTCACTGCTCCTCTTCGCTGGTTTATATTCGAGGACATATTATGATTTCACAGGACGTAAGTTTGGAATTTGTTAAATGAAGGTTTTCCCATTTTGTGGAACCTCCGCAGAAGACTGATGAAAATGTGTACACTTTACCATGTAGGCTTGTGTGCTTTATTGAGAGAGAAAGCTTTGCGCCGCTTGTGTGGATATAGATGATGTGAGACATGGAGGTTGTTATACAGGGTGGCCACGGAAAAATAGGCCGACACCAGACTGTTATGGAAGCGGTCTGAAAGAAAATCTTTGTTACCCATAGCAACCAATCACAGCGCAGCTTTCTTTTTACCTCAGCAGTATAAGAAATGAAAGCTGCACTGTGATTAGTTGCTATTAGTAAAAATTCTTATATTGCTAAGATAAAATGAAAGCTGCACTGTGATTGGTTGTTATTTCTTATACAGCTGAGGTAAAATGAAAACTGCGATGTGATTGGTTGCTATGTGGAACAAAGACAGATTTTCTGTCACACAATTTTCATAACAGTGTGGTGCCGGCCTAATTTTCAGTGGCCCACCCTGTAGGTGCTAGGGTGATGATGAGTGAGTGTGAAGCATAGCATGTGTAGTGGCCCGAAGTCTATATATCTGGCCCCTCCATAGGTGTCATACATGTCATATCTTCAGTGTGGATGCACTGTGCAAATTGTCTTGTCTTTAGTTACGTGTATTGCACAGCTGCAGCATGTAAGAGGTTAATGTCTGTGAATGTCTGGAATATGTCTGGAAATTGTAACCAATTGTTATGTTACGTGGGTATGAAAGGTATAAATACGATTGCAGTGTGTGCAAGAGTTCATCAGAGTTCCAGTTCTTCTGTGGTACGAGGATTTATAAGCTATTGTTTCCCTGTTGCCAGCCTGTAGGCTGAAGCGTATAAAATATATATTGTTCTTTTACTATATAAGTTTAAACATAATTATAAGTATCTAACAAATTAAATATAGCTACTTAAGTCCCATAAGTATAAACATAAATGTTTATGTATGCAATCTGTTTGACCATGTATGGAATCTTTTGCTGGTAGTCAAGGAAACAGTGCAACACTGTACTAGGAGCGTGCACAGAAATTCACTTTCACAACTCGGTACCCCTCCTCCCTGTACATAATGAATCTCCTATATGGGAAGCTAAGGAGCGGAGTGTAAATTGGATGTTGGGATGCAGCATCCCCCTTGCTCCCCCCTAGCTCTGCCAACTGCTACTTTTTGTATATGTAACTGGTATAAGAGATAAGATGAATCAATAAGTATTAGCTTCTAATAGGACTGCCTATTGGGTATAAAAGGCTCTGTTGTGATGTCACAAGGCAGTCTGAATTTGAGAGCCTTTGTGTCTCCTAGACTCATTCGTGTCGACACTGAATAAATCTTTGTTAATTTCCAACGTCCCTGGGTATGCATCAGATGTAGCATCATATTTCATATGGTGTCTCGTCCTGGATTGGATTGCATTTTTGCATCTGGTATTCCTTGGAAGTAAAGACAAGCAGTTGCCTTGACCTGACCAAGATGGGTTATAGTAACATAATAACATAGTTTGTAAGGCCGAATGAAGACAATGTCCATCTAGTCCAGCCTGTTTATCCTCCTGTGTTGTTGATCCAGAGGGAGGCAAAAAAAACAAGAGCAGAAGCCAATTAGCCCTTTTGGGGGAAAAATTCCTTCCCGACTCCCTAATGGCAATCAGACTAATCCCTGGATCAACCCCTAATATTTCCTACCTGCTGTGTACCCGGATTAACAGTTAACCTAAGATTTATATCCTGTAATATCCTTCCGCTCCAGAAAGACATCAAGTCCCCTTTTAAACTCCTCTATGAATTTTGCCATCACCACATCCTCAGGCAGAGAGTTCCACAGTCTAACTGCTCTAATAGTAAAGAACTCCTTTCTGTGTTGGTGATGAAACCTGCTTTCCTCTAGACGTAGCGGATGCCCTCTCATTACCGTCGCAGTCCTGGGTATAAACAGATCATGGGAGAGATCCTTGTATTGTCCCCTCATGTATTTATACATAGTTATTTGATCACTCCTTAGCTGTCTTTTTTTCTAGAGTAAATAATCCCAATTTTGATAGCCTCTCTGGGTATTCCTTCTTTGAACCCCCTCCAGCACTGTAACATCTTTCCTGAGCACCGGTGACCAAAACTGTGCGCAGTATTCTATGTAAGGCCTCACAAGTGCCTTATATAGTGGAAGAATAATGTTCTTATCCCTCACCCCTATACCTCTTTTAGTGCACCCCAGGACTTTATTAGCTTTTGCAGCAGCTGACTGGCATTGGTTACTCCAGTTTAGTCTACAATCCACTAGTACCCCCAGGTCTTTTTCCATCTCACTTTTCCCTAGCAGTACCCCATTTAGTGTATATTGGTGACATCCGTTTCTCATGCCCATGTGCATAACCTTACATTTTTCAGCATTGAACTTCATTTGCCATTTTTCTGCCCAAGCCCCCAGCTTATCTAGGTCCATTAGTAGCTGTACCTTGTCCTCCGTTGCATTGATTATATTGTATAATTTTGTGTTATCTGCAAATAATGATATTTTACTGTCCAGCCCCTCTATCAGGTCGTTAATAAATATATTGAACAGAATGGGGCCTAATACTGAACCCTGTGACACCCCGCTAGCGACGGTGGCCCAATCAGAGTTCAAACTATTTATTACCACCCTCTGCTTTCTATCATTGAGCCAATTCTTTACCCAGATACACACGTTTTCACCCAATCCAAGCTGTCTAATTTTATATATTAGCCTATTATGCGACACAGTGTTGAATGCCTTAGAGAAGTCCAGATATACGAGATCAATAGACTCTCATAGGTCCAGCCCAGAGCTTACTTCATCGTAGAAGCTGATCAGATTGGTCTGACATGATCAACCCTTCATGAACCCATGCTGGTGAGGAGTTATTCTGTTGTTCTTCTTGAGGTACTCTTCGATGGCGTCTCTCAGAAACCCCTCAAATATTTTTCCCGTTACTGAAGTGAGACTTACCGGCCTGTAGTTACCAGGCTCACTTTTGGTCCCCTTTTTGTAAATTGGAACCACATTGGCAATGCGCCAATCCAATAGTACAACCCCCGGTCTTGATAGTATCCACAAACATTAGATATAGCGGCCTAGCTATCACATCACTTAGTTCCTTTAGTACCCTTGGGTGTATTCCATCTGGGCCTGGCGATATATCGATTTTAATCTTCTTTAACTGGTTCTGCACTTCCTCCTGCGTTAGGTATGAGAAATTTTGTGATGGGTTCATTTTATTCCCCTGAATCCCGTGTGGCATTTCCTTTTCGTTTGTGAATACGCTTGGAAAGAAACTGTTTAATAGATTTGCCTTCCCTCCATCATCTTCAATGATTTCTCCTGCATTATTTGTTAAAGGGCCAGTGCTCTCGGTGCAAATCCTTTTGCTGTTAATATAGTTGAAAAATAGTTTTGAGTTGTTTTTGCTCTCTTTGGCTATCAGTCTTTCTGCCTCCTCCTTAACAATTTTGATCTTATCTTTGCATATTTTGTTTTTTTCTGTACGATTTTAGTGCTTCTTCGCTGCCTTCTTGCTTTAGTAGTTAGAACGCTTTTTTTTTTTCGTTTATTGCCTCTCTTACTGTCTTGTCGAGCCACATTGGTTTCCTTTTACTTGAAGTTCTTTTATTTTTAAAGGGTATGAACTGCTCCCATGAGGTCAGTAGGATCCTGTTAAACGTTTCCCATTTGTCCTCTGTACTGATATTTTTGAGGACGTTGTCCCAATTAATGTTACTGATAGTAGTTCTAAGCTGATCAAATTTTGCTTTACTAAAGTTTAGTTTATTTGTCACTCCCTGATAAGGTTTCTTATTGAATGACAGCTGAAAGTTGATTATATTTTGGTCACTGTTCCCCAAGTGCCCCTCAACCTGTACCCCCTTTATTTGGTCCGGTTTGTTAGTTAGTACTAAGTCCAGAATGGCCCTCCCTCTCGTTGGTTCCCGCACAAGTTGGGTAAGGTAGTTATCTTTAATTTATCTCAAGAACTTATCACCCTTGTGAGATTTGCAGGTTTCGTTTTCCCATATTACATCTGGATAATTAAAGTCCCCCATGATAATTACTTCATTGCGGTTTGACACCTCTTCTATCTGCCTTAATAGTAAGGTTTCACTTTCTTCTGTTGCTTTTGGTGGTCTATAGAAAACCACTATCAGGATTTAGTTATTTTTTTCTCCCTGTATTTCTACCCACAGAGATTCCACCTGTTCATCTCCTACTCCTATATCTTCCCGTAGTCTCGGCTTTAAGTACAATTTAACGTACAGACATACCCCTCACCCTTTCTGGTTCCCACTGTCTTTTCTGAAGAGACTGTAACCCTGTAAATTCGCTGCCCAATCGCACTTATCATCAAGCCATGTTTTCGTTATTCCGACTATATCATAGTTTTCATCACCCATTCTGGCTTCAAGCTTACCCACTTTACCGATCAGACTTCGTGCATTCGTGGTCATACAATTTATACATTTTTTTTTGTTCTTTAAAGGAGATGTCTCATGAAAGCAAGTGGGGTTATATACTTCTGGATGGCCATATTAATGCACTTTGTAATATACATCGTGCATTAATTATGAGCCATACAGAAGTTATTTCACTTACCTGTTCCGTTGCTGGCGTCCTGGTCTCCATGGATCCGTCTAAAATCGCCTCTTCTGGCGATTTTAGACGCGCTTGCGCAGTCCGGTCTTCTTCTTTTCTCAATGGGGCCGCTCGTGCAGGAGAGCGCTTCCGTGTAGCTCCGCCCCGTCACGTGCCGATTCCAGCCAATCAGGAGGCTGGAATCGGCAATGGACCGCACAGAAGCCCTGCGGTCCACCGAGGGTGAAGATCCCGGCGGCCATCTTCACAAGGTAAGTATGAAGATGCCGGACCGCGGGGATTCGGGTAAGTACTATATGTTTTTGTTTTTAAACGTCTGCATCGGGTTTGTCTCGCGCCGAACGGGGGGGCTATTAAAAAAAAAAAAAAACCCGTTTCGGCGTGAGACATCTCCTTTAAATTCATTTTGTTGCTATTTGTACTATTGTCTGATCTATCAACTCTAACTGTACTAACTCCTCCTCCTGCTCAACCCCCATTCCCATTGCTTAGACCCAGGTCACTAGCTACACTGACTACCCCACTATTTCTCTTTTTGCCCTCCCCCCCAGTCCCTAGTTTAAACACTCCTCCAGCCTTCTAGCCATCTTCTTCCCCAGCACAGCTGCACCCTCCCCATTAAGATGCAGCCCGTCCCTACGCTAGAGCCTGTAGCCGACAGCAAAGTCAGCCCAGTTCTCCAGGAACCCAAATCCCTCCTTCTTACACCAACTTCGGAGCCACTTATTTACCTCCCTAAGATCCTGCTGCCTTTTTAGTGTGGCCTTAGGTGCAGGTAGTATTTCCGAGGTCCGTGCCCTAAGCTTGGACCCTAAGTCCCTGAAATCATTTTTGAGGGCCCTCCATTAACCTCTAATTTGTTTATTGATGCCAACGGGCACCATGACCGCTGGATCCTCACCAGCCCCTCCCAGTAATATGTCAATCCGATCCGCGATATGTCGAACTCGAGCACCAGGAAGACAATACACCGTTGGACTAGCCCGGTCTGTCCCCCTTCTAATTGAGTCCCCCACCACTATGACCTGTCTAGCCTGCCCTGCGCTTCCCGTCCCCGTCTCACTGGAGCAGTCATCTCCCTGGCGTTCAGAGGGCAAGTCATGCTGCAGTGGTGCTGGCTCTGTAATGGCATACCGCTCATTTGCCAAAGTTGCAGCCTTGTTTGGTTGTACCAGTTCAGGACTAGCCTTCCTGGTTCTCTTGCCTCTATGCATCCTTCTAGCTGTCACCCAGCTAGCTGCATGCTCCCCCTGCTCTTCCGTACTACCATCCGCCCCCACCTCTACCCCAGCGAGCGCCTGCTCAGTGAGTAGAAAATTCCTTTCCATGATGTCAATGGCTCTCAGTGTTGCCAGTTGCTCATTTAGATCCAGGATTTGGGCTTCTAAATGTGCAATGTGCACGCATCTTGCGCAGCAGTATGCAGCTTCGATCGGCTGATCAAGGAATGTATACATTGCACAAGTAGCACACTGGATGACATTGGCAGCATGGAGCTCATCCTAATGGGGATCTACAATTTACTTGTGGAAGTAGTGAAGATAGACTTGCTCACACTCCGCCCACATGTTGCCACCTATGCGCAACCTCCCACACGCTGTTGCCTATGCACAACTGCTCACACGCCGCTGCCTATGCGCAACCGCTCACACACTGCTGCCTATGGGCAACCTCTCACACGCTGCCACGTATGCGCAACCGCTCACACGCTGCCACCTATGCGCAACCGCTTACACGCTGCCGCCTATGCGCAACCACTCACACGCTGCCGCCTATACGCAACCGCTCACATGCTGCCGCCAGACATCTGATAGGATCAGTGGACTGCTCAAGGAGACTGCATTGTCTGAACTTTCAAGGCAATAGACAAAGAACCCTAAAAGGGACTATGGAACTAAATGGTATATGAGGAAGTTTTGAAATCAGCTGAAAAGGTAAGACCCAGGTTCTAACATATATTCTGAAGTTGTGAAGTAATATGCTTTGTGATTGTAAAATGATATACCCTGTCGAATAGTGTTAACGATTTAGTCTGAGACAATCGCAGGTAAACGGCCTATCCCGTAGGGGTAGAAGGGGATGCTGATCATGTCCTAGACAAGTTTTAGTACCTTCATCGGATTTTGGGAGGAAGGACGCTTTGTCATTCCAGGGTTAACAGTCCAGCAGAAAAGTAAAAAAAAAATGTGTAAAACTCGGCAATTGTTTTCAGTGCACAGGGAAAACAGTACCAACCAAGTATGGAGAGGGCAATCTCACAATCACCGCTTGAATGCATGCTACAAAACTTCAATAAACTGCATTGTAAAGTTAGGAAAACAAAAGGTTAAAATTTTTGTGTGAAAAAGAATGGCCGAAGCTATTATCAACTTGGCCACAAGAAGGCAGCCTTGATTTAGAACTGCTTGGAAAAGTCTGCATATGCTTCAGTACATTGAATTGATGGATACAGATTGTTAATATGAAAGCATTGTGTATTAAGATATGCAAAGGAATGTCACATAAAGATGATTGAGAATAGTGAGAAAGCCGCACCCAAAATATAGCGTCTCCTTTAGAGTCGAGGAGGAACCACTACCTTCTTTTACGGTAGTCTCTATGGCCAGAGGTAGAACAAAGAAAGGGGTAGGGGTTAGATTGTGGGCTGGGACTTGTAGTTCTATGAATAAATGCCACAAGTGTGAAATAATTGAGCTGGATATATCTGTACCTCTAACAAGATGAAGCCTGTAACCTGACACTCTGGTATGTGCTCTAGTCATGGTGTTTCTGTGTAATTGTGATATGAAAAAAAAAATAGGGGGGGGGGGGGGTTGGTACCGTGTTAGCCAGTAGAGAATATAGTGATTTGTTCTGGACTTCAGGGCAGATGGCCGGATATTTGCAGTATGAGTAAGCTCTTTTCTGTGTGTTATGCATATGTTTTGGTGTGCTGCATATACCCTTTATACCAGTTCCAATCTTTTGAACTGGAAAATCAACACTCATTGTGTGAAGCACATAGAATGTATACCCCCTCCCAAGCTGAAAACAATATATGGTTAACTCATCGTCTGTGTCGCAGGCAGCCACCATACAATGCTCAAAACAACAGACCTCCTTCATACATACAGAAGGGTGGGCCCCAACACCACCCCCTTGTTTGAGACCAATGCAGAAGGTGCAGGAAGCATGGTCACTGGAGTAGAGACTGCCCCCTCACTTTTTCTGCTCATACAGGAAGAGAAGGAGGAAGGGGCTAGGCCCAAAATGTCCGCTATCAGAGACAAGCACATGGCAGAGCCATTCTAGCCTGCCACCACAACCTCAATCTTGTTTTGCTCCTATTGTTCACTGTAAGAAGATAATGCTAAATGAGAATAACCAGGTTCCTACCTGCTGGGCCCCCAGGAACCTATGGTTAGAATAAATATATGGGGTCATTTTGTGGATTCTATGGTTGATACCAGAGCTGAACATAGTTATAATCTGACAACTAGAACCCCTTTAATGCAGAACAGCCCAGATTGTGAGAGCTACTGGACAAGGCGGGAAGCATCACTTTATTGTACCACTGCAATGCACTTTGGGAGACAAAGAAATCACTCATCAATTCCTGTATCCACCGGACTGTCCAATACCAAAATTGGGACAGAATATGATGAGAAAAATACAGGCCCAAGTGTCCTTTAAACCGGAAGCATAGATGCCTTTACAACATCCTCTTACTCACAGTGCTTCAGGAGGAAGAATGGAGATTGTTTGCTGTCATTCATGAGTCAGATAACTCAAGTCCCACCACGGACCTAGTAATGAAGCTGCTAGGAGAATAGGCAGAAGATGATCCACCAGGACTAGCTCAGAATTGTATTACAGCTTCTGGCTGCTGCTTCTACAGTGATCTCTGTTGCTACTGATCTCCAGTCTGCTACAGCTACTGTATTTGCAACTTGTGTACCTTCCAGGTTCTCTGTTACCTACTCTCACCCTCGACCTCTGTTCCTCCTTGGTATGACCCGTTCTGGTGTTAGGGTCGTGACAGGGTTAGTCAGTGCCCAGGTTCCAGCTCAGGGCCGTCCTTGTCAGGAGGATGACCCTGCTCTCTGTTAGGCAGGAATGTCATATTTCTCACCAGTGCAGGGCTAGCTCAGTCCTAGTTTCCACCTCGTACCAAGCTATGCGCTGAGGAGTGAGTATCCAGTCTTTGGGTCAGCTGTAAGTTTCACAGAGTGGTTTTCCTGCCCAGAGGGACGACACAGTGGTTCCACACTTGAATACATAATAAGAATGTACCTCCAGTCGTGGTACAGCTGAAGCCAGGGGCACAACCGGTGTCCATCAGGTAATACCACCAACCATCTGCTACCTGCCAGGGCTTACACTGCATCTGGAAAAATTTCTGAAGTACAGTATCCTGAGGAGATGCCAATCACCCTGGAACCCCCCTCTCCTGCCTGTAAAGAAACCTGGAATAACAGAGTATCACCCAGCCCAGGATCTCAGAGCAGTGAATCAAGCTGTGGTTACTTTGCATTAGACAGTACCCAACCCGTACACTTTGCTTGGACTAATACCTGGGGAAGCAACTCACTTTACTGTGCTGAATTTGAAACACGCTTTCTTCACCGCCAGGCTGACAGAAGATAGTCATCTTGTCTTTGCCTTCCAATGGGAAGACCCAAGAACTGGAGAAAAGTGTTCAAGAACTCACCCACACTCTTCAGAGAAGCTCTTGCTACTGACCTAAGGAAATTCTCTCTCCCTTCCCAGCCAGGCAATGTATTGCTACAGTATGTGGATGACCTCCTCATAACTGAATCTACCTCTGAGCGGTGTCTGCAGAACACTAAGACAGTGCTTCATCATCTCTATGAAACTAGATATAAAGTCTTAAGAAAGAAGCCACAGATCTGCTAAGCAACTGTCAAATACTTGGGATTTCACATCTCAGCGGAAAGGTACAACTGGGAGTTGAAAGAAAGTAGGCCATCTGCAATATCGCTGTACCAACCACCTGAAGCAAAAGTCATAGAATTCCTTGGAGCTGCCAGATTCTGCAGAATATGGATACCTGGCTTTGCTGAAATGGCCAAACCCCTCTATTAAGTCACAAAGGGAGGTGAAGATGCCCCCTACTGCTAGAAGCAGGAACATACAAGGGCCTAGGAAAACTTCAAGCAGGCCCTCCTAAAAGCATTGGCACCGGCCTTGCCTAATCTGGAAAGGCCATTTATTCTGTAAGTTCATAGGAAGAAGGGACTGGCGATTGGTGTTCTCACCCAGATGATGGGATCATGACATCAACCTGTTGCCTATTTCTCCAAGCAACTTGATAATGTGGTCATGAGATGGCCTTCCTGCCTGAGAAGACTGGCAGCAACAGTGACCTTGGTTACGGAGGCTGACAAGCTAACCCTGGGTCAAGATTTTACAGTATGAGTGCCACCTTCTATCCTAACTCTGATGGACGCCAAAGGTCACCACTGGCTGACAAATGCTTGCATAATAAAGTATCAAGGCTTCCTATGTGAAAACCCAAGACAGAAGTTGGAAGTGTGTACTACTCTAAATCAAGCAACCCTGTTGTCTACCAGAACTGGAACCCCTGACTATAACTCTGTGAGGTGATAAATAAAGTTTTAGCAGCTATCCTGACCAATGGAACACACCGCTTGAAGCTCCAGATATAGAATAGTACACAGATGATAGCAGCCTCATGGATGAAGGCATACGCTATGTTGAATATGCAGTGGTCACCCTACAGACTACTACAAAAGCAGAACTTCTGCCCAAAAAGAACTTCAGCTCAAAAGGCAGAACTTATTGCACTTATCAGAAGCCCTAAAGCTGGCAGCTGGGGTGAAAGTCAATATCTTCACTGAATCAAAGTATGCCTTCCTCACACTCCATGTTCATGGAACCCTGGGAAAAGAAAAGAGTCTGATCCCTTCAGTGGGTCAAGAAGTGAAGTACGCTCCTCTCATTCTGGAACTGTCAGAAGAGGCGTGGGCCATTCACTGTAAAGGAAGACAGAAGGGAGACTCATTTGTTGCACAGGGAAACAGAGAAGTAGATGCTGAGGCTAAGCAAGCTGCCACTGTCTGAAAGGTTACCTACTTGCTTGAATATTGCTGTGCAAAAGTTACCTATATGTCTGGATACTGCTGTGTACTTCTTTTTTTTTCCAGGGGAAAAAGTCTGGGTGAAAGATTGGCACCAGAGGCCTCGCAAACCAAGGTGGAAGGGTCAATACACCGTTATCCCATCTACCCTGACTGTTGTTAAAGTTGCTGAGATGGGACCTTGAATCCACCAGACCAGAGTCAAAGTGGCCTACAGTGACCGTGCCTGCTTACCACACCCGACGGATCCCCTGAAGTTCACCTTAAAAAACCTCCAGAAGTGCCTTAGACCAGACAGGGACCTTGCCCCCCCCCCCCCCCCCCATCCCGCTGGAAGCTCAGGAATCATCAGTGACAGTGTTTTCTTTACAGAGACAGTGTTTTCTTTACAGAGACAGTGTTTTCTTTACAGAGACAGTGTTTTCTTCACAGAGACACTGTTTTCTTCACAGAGACAGTGGTTTTTGCACAAGAGACATTGTTTTTCCCTCAAACACAAAGGAGAAGGGAGAGCTACAGCTGCAAGACAATGAGAAGAATGAAGAACCTACTAAAGACTGTGTTGGGGGGATTACTCTATGCAGGTAAATTTGGAATTGTGCCAATAATTGTGATAAATGTATGCAACTAGCTAGAATGGGTACACACATCACAGGAACATTAGTGTGCCATACTTACTACACGGGTAAGGGGAGACAAGTAGGGGGTTACACATATAATAAGACTACCTACTACAAGTGTGAACAAGGTTCACAGAACATATGCTATAATCCAGTATTCTCTCCTTCTGAAACATGGATAGATACTGATGCAGCACGGGATACACAGGCTATACTGAAGTGTATGGGGGTTTAAACCCCTAAATTAGGATGATAGGCTATAAACGAGTGATAGCTATCAAAAGGAGGAAAATGTGGTACGAGGACTTATAAACTATTGTTTACCCGCCCATAGGCTAAAGCATATTAAGTATATATTGTTATTAAGTCCCTTAAGTATAAATGTAAATGTTTGTGTGTGCAGTCTGTTTTACCATGTATATAATCTTTTGCTGGTAGTCAAGGAAACAGTGCAACACTGTACTAGGAGGCTGCACAGGAATTCACTCTCACAACTTTGTACCCCTCCTCTCTGTATGTAACGAGTCTCCTATATGGAAAGCTAAGGAGCGGAGTGTAAATTGGATGTTGGGATGCAGCATCCCCCATGCTCCCCCCTAGCTCTGCCTACCACTACTTTCTATATATGTAACTGGTATAAAAGATAAGATGAACTAATAAGTATTAGCTTCTAATAAGACTGCCTATTGGGTATAAAAGGCTCTGTTGTGATGTCACAAGGCAGTCTGGATTTGAGAGCCTTTGTGTCTCCTAGACTCATTTGTGTCGACACTAAGTAGATCTTTGTTCATTTCCTACGTCCCTGGGTAAGCATCAGATGTCATATCGTATTTCACTTCAACAGTAGAGTGGGGAGGGAGAGTGCCGGCCACATGGGGGTACCTTCAACCCTCATGTGGTGAAGAATGGAAGCAGAGAAGTGTCCTGATGTTCCAACTCCAGGACCCCTACCTTGAGTGAGAGTGTGAAAAGGAGCCGCTGTGCAGTGTTCAAGTGTCCACCTGCAAGTGAGTGTCAGCGGAGTGTTGTGTCCTCCTCCAGTGTCTGCGTCCAGGAGTGGAGTCATACAGATAACATAGACTGTAGGTCTGTTTTCATCCTGTATCCTCATCCCTTACTTCTTTGAACTGTTATTCCTGCACTGGTGTGTGAAGTTGTTTTCAAGTGGATAAGTAAAGTTCCAGTCACTGCCCGTTCCCAGTGATTGAAGTTTCCAAATTCAACTGTGTGCAGACTTTCTTATTTGCCTGTCGGACATCCAATGGAGTAAAGGAACGGTGGCGTCACCGGTGACAACTCTTCAGATCCACCACAGTACTTATTCAGGTAACTGCTGTCACAGCGTTGCCTGGAAGAGGCCTAGCAGTGCCTTGGCTGAGGTTACGTGTGTCCCTCTGGGGAGGAGTTTGGTGAGCCACTGTGACAAGTGCCATCTCTATCCCGCCATCTCCTCAGCGTGTGCCTCGTGCCTCTGTCGCTGCAGGACATTGCACATGTTCTTACATAACACATCCACATGAGGGCAGATTTGTTTCATAACAAACCAGTGGAGTGGTTGATCTGTGGGTTTGGTACTCAGATCATCTTCTGTTTTGTGTTCTCAGTCTCTTTCAGTTTTTTTTGCTCTTTCTTCTTATTGTCTATAGCAGAATCTGAGGCTGATAAACAGAGTCATCTCCACCGTCCGTGCTTCTCCTTCATCTCCTCCGTCCACTCTTCTCCTTCATCTCCTCCTCTGCTCTGTGCAGTAAGATGATGAGAAGACTGGCAGCACTCATCCTTATCTTTGGACCTTTACAAGGTAAGGACATTTCAGGCTTTAGACATGGGTGTCAGTGATGCGCAGTAATACCTTCCATAGACAGGCTAGAAGCAAATGTGATATGTAGCTGATGTTCAGTAACACGTTTTATATATGGATTTGCAGTATATGTGTTAGGGCTCCTGCACATCGTGATTCACATCCCAATATCACCCTGGCAATCCATGGGAAACCCATCACGTGAAAACAACCTCGCATCACTGTTGGAATCCCTTCATCACAGTGCCTGCCCCATGGAAAACAATGGGAGAAGATCGCGATCCTCTGCCACTGCTGTGACAGCTGTGGCAGGGGATTCCTTCATCCCCGCGGGGAGTCCCCTCATCACTGTACACCCTACTGCTGCTGTCACAGTGTTCAGTGATGAGGGGAGGGACTACCCACGGTGATGAAGGAACCCCCGCTGATGCCATAGCAGCGGCAGAAGATCACGATCTTCTCCGTTTTTTTCAATGGAGCCGGGGTGCTGCTTCTGCCGCTGGCCCCATTGAGAACAAGGTAAAACTCCATTGCTTTCAATGTGGCCGGCACTGCTGCTGCCAGCCCCATTGTGAACAATGGGCAATATCGCAAAAAGAAAAAACATGCTGCGATTTTTCTTTCAAGCTGCATCAGAGGAGTGAAAACATCGCAAATGAGAGTGAAACTATTGAAATTCATTGGTTTCATAATCATGTGTTTTCACTCACTCTCGCATTGCAAAAAAATTGTCCGATTTTCTCGCCAGTGTGAATGAGCCCTTACATCTTATATGTGGATATATATTTGTATATATATGAAAATAAGATGTGTTATATATGGATATATACATGCATATGTTATATGTTAAGCTGCCAAAAACGTGGTGTCAAGAAGTGCCCTGATGAGAAATTCCCCCGTCTGTCTGTCAGGATTCCTCTCCCTGGAGATCCAGGTGTTTCAGGTCCCCGAGGTACATGCCACCACAAGCAGTGATGCCACCTTACCGTGTACCTACAACGTCTCTGAAGCAAAGGAGGTGATTGCTGGTTCTTACAAGTGGTACAGGCATCTAGTGAAGACCGAACTAGAGGTGTCTAATAGTAGCGAGGATTTCACCGGCCGGATCTCCAGAGTGAATACAGACCAGTTCATCAACACCAGATCAGCCCAGATCACCATACACAACGTGATTCCCTCAGACGCCGCCACTTATTACTGTGAAGTCACTCTTGTACATGGTGAAGAAACAACTGAACATGGGTCCGGGACCCTGCTCAATGTGACAGGTGGGAATTATCTATCTATCTATCTATCTATCTATCTATCTATCTATCTATCTATCTATCTATCTATCTATCTATCTATCTATCTATCTATCTATCTATCTATCTATCTATCTATCTATCTATCTATCTATCTATCTATCTATCTATCGTGGCCCAGAGTTAGTGGTGATGATGTTGTACTTGTGAACTGTGATTTCTACAACTGTTCAGCAACTGTTCTGCAATTGTTAATGACTTTATGCAAACGTTTAAGTAAATGAACAAGGTCGACTGTTCCCGATTCTGTTCCAAAATATACTTTTCTGATGTTGGACTACTTTATTAATTTGCAAGATCCAGTCCTGGAGAAGGAACAGTGGCGTCACGAGTGACTTAAGGAAACCTTCGGTTACTATCCACTGTGATCTCCCCTCAGCAGTAATATGGTCGGATCTCGAGCGACCCCCAGGGTAGGAGATGGTAGAGTCCCGTGACAAGGCCTTTCTCTTCCCCGCTGTCTCCTCGGACGCTGCATATCTCTATATCTATCTATCTATCTATCTATCTATCTATCTATCTATCTATCTATCTATCTATCTATCTATCTATCTATCTATCGATCTATCTATCTCATATTTCTTATAGCTCTCTTATTTAATCTATCTTATATCTCTTATATCTTCATCTCTCTCTCATATCTCTCTCTCTACATGGTGCTGTGATGCTGCTCAACGTGACATTTGAGATTGTGAACAGAGTTGTACCTGAGGATTGGTGCACGGTCAGCAGAGACATGATTGACGGTTGTGGCGGGTGCAGCCTGTCCCAGGATTGGGTGACAAACACATATGTACTACGCATTAGTATAAACCACTGACGCTCACACTCTATGGAATAGAGAGAAGACCCACTGACCACAAGAGCTTACACACTGACCATAAGAGCTCACACTCTACAGGAGAAAACAAGTAGAGGAAAGGACTTTGTTTTTGTCGACCATGAGGACCCAACGGACCATAAGAGCTAACACTCTACAGGAGAGAACCCTGCTGACCATAAGAGATCACTGTCTAATAGAATGGGAGAAGTAATATACAGGTGTAGGAAGCTGCATGTCACTAGCCAGTATCTGAGCTAGTAAGGATATACAGTGCAGAGTGATGCATTGTGGGTAGCTAGTTGTCATAGAGACCTTTTGATGGTCTGCGGCAGTGAGTTCCATAGAATCGGTGCAGCACAGGAGAAGTCCTGCAGGAGGATGTAATAAGAGACGATGAGGAGCAGCAGGTGACACGTGTAGTGCGGGTCCAGTCCTGCTCCATCTGCTGACCACTGATTCTCTCTTCTATAGATGTGCTGGAGTCCCCCTATATCATCATCGTGAGAGCTGTACTCGGGGTCATCGTTGTTGTCATCCTCTTGGTGTTTGGATGTTATAGAATCTTCAAACAAGGTGAATATTGTCTGGTGATAAATACTGCGTACAGAGAACGGGGTAATAGGGAGAGCAGCTGACATAGCACAGACATTATATAATATACAGGAGGAGGAGGTGCAAAATGTAGGGGACATGGCAATTTCTAATAGCTTCTTCTCTTTAGCCCCAAGGACTACTTTGGAAGAGTAGGTTATATGTAGAGATGAGCGAAAGTACTCGGCCGAGCTTGATACTCGTTCGAGTATTAGCGTGTTCGAGATGCTCGTTACCCGTAACGAGTACCACGCGATGTTCGGGTTACTTTCACTTTCATCTCTGAGACATTAGCGCGCTTTTCTGGCCAATTGAAAGACAGGGAAGGCATTACAACTTCCCCCTGCGACGTTCAAGCCCTATACCACCCCCCTGCAGTGAGTGGCTGGCGAGATCAGGTGTCACCCGAGTATAAAAATCGGCCCCTCCCGCGGCTCGCCACAGATGCGTTCTGACATAGAGGAGGGAAAGTGCTATCTTGTTGGAGCTGCTATAGGGAGAGTGTTAGGAGTATTCTAGGCTTCAAGAACCCCAACGGTCCTTCTTAGGGCCACATCTAACCGTGTGCAGTACTGTGGAGGCTGCTTTTTGCAGTGTTGCACATTTTTTTTTTTGGTATATCGGCCGTGCAGAGCATTGCGCCCTGCAGTAATACTCCAGGGCCAGAAGCGCTTAGGCAGGGACAGAAGACATATTAATTGAATATAGGCAGTGGGCCTTTGCAAAAAAAATTTGGGAAAAAAATCTATTTGGGCTGCCTGTGACTGTCCTCAGTGTTCTGGGTCTGTGCTGGGTGTAGTAGTTCTCCAAATTCATACGCAGCCAGCTAAGTGTTACAGCAGGCTTGCGCAAAATTATTTCCTGGCTCTGCCTGGGCTGTGAAATCACCGCTGTATTGCAGTGCACAGTGCAACACTCTGCAGTTCTGTGACATACTCCAGGGCCAGAAGTGCTTAGGCAGGGACAGAAGACATATTGATTATTGATTGAATATAGGCAGTGGGCCTTTGCAAAAAAATTTGGGGAAAAAAATCTATTTGGGCTGCCTGTGACTGTCCTCAGTGTTCTGGGTCTGTGCTGGGTGTAGTAGTTCTCCAAATTCATACGCAGCCAGCTAAGTGTTACAGCAGGCTTGCGCAAAATTATTTCCTGGCGTTCCATAAGCGAAGTCAGCCTCCAACCACAGGCCAATAAGCGGCACATTTAATTACAGCGTTCTGTTTCTGCATTACTGGCAATACAGCATGCTGAGGGGTAGGGGTAGGCCTAGAGGACGTGGACGTGGCCGAGGACGTGGAGGCCCAAGTCAGGGTGTGGGCACAGGCCGAGCTCCTGATCCAGGTGTATCGCAGCCGACTGCTGCGGGATTAGGAGAGAGGCACGTTTCTGGCGTCCCCACATTCATCGCATAATTAATGGGTCCACGCGGTAGACCTTTATTAGAAAATGAGCAGTGTGAGCAGGTCCTGTCATGAATGGCAGAAAGTGCTTCCAGCAATCTATCGTCCACCCACAGTTCTGCGCCGTCCACTGCTGCAACTCAGAATCCTCTGGCTGCTGCTCCTCCTTCCTCCCAGCCTCCTCACTCCATTACAATGAGACATTCTGAGGAGCGGGCAGACTCCCAGGAACTGTTCTCGGGCCCCTGCTCAGATTGGGCAGCAGTGGTTCCTCTCCCACCAGAGGAGTTTATCGTGACTGATGCCCAACCATTGGAAAGTTCCCGGGGTCCGGGGGATGAGGCTGGGGACTTCCGGCAACTGTCTCAAGACCTTTCAGTGGGTGAGGAGGACGATGACGTTGAGACACAGTTGTCTATCAGTGAGGTAGTAGTAAGGGCAGTAAGTCAGAGGGAGGAGCGCACAGAGGATTCGGAGGAAGAGCAGCAGGACAATGAGGTGACTGACCCCACCTGGTTTGCTACGCCTACTGAGGACAGGTCTTCAGAGGGGGAGGCAAGGGCAGCAGCAGGGCAGGTTGCAAGAGGCAGTGCGGTGTCCAGGGGTAGAGGCAGGGCCAGACCGAATAATCCACCAACTGTTTCCCAAAGCGCCCCCTCGCGCCATGCCACCCTGCAGAGGCCGAGGTGCTCAAAGGTCTGGCAGTTTTTCACTGAGAGTGCAGACGACCGACGAACAGTGGTGTGCAACCTTTGTCGCACCAAGATCAGCCGGGGAGCCACCACCACCAGCCTCACCACCACCAGCATGCGCAGACATATGATGGCCAAGCACCCCACAAGGTGGGACGAAGGCCGTTCACTGCCTCCGGTTTGCACCGCTGCCTCTCCCCCTGTGCACCAACCTGTCACTGAGATCCAACCCCGCTCTGAGGACACAGGCACTACCGTCTCCTGGCCTGCACCCACACCCTCACCTCCGCTGTCCTCGGCCCCATCCAGCAATGTCTGTCAGCGCACCGTCCAGCCGTCGCTTGCGCAAGTGTTTGAGCGCAAGCGCAAGTACGCCGCCACGCACCCGCACGCTCAAGCGTTAAACGTGCACATAGCCAAATTGATCAGCCTGGAGATGCTGCCGTATAGGGTTGTGGAAACGGAGTCCTTCAAAAGTATGATGGCGGCGGCGGCCCCGCGCTACTCAGTTCCCAGTCGCTACTACATTTCCCGATGTGCTGTCCCAGCCCTGCACGACCACGTCTCCCGCAACATTGTACGCGCCCTCACCAACGCGGTTACTGCCAAGGTCCACTTAACAACAGACACGTGGACAAGCACAGGCGGGCAGGGCCACTATATCTCCCTGACGGCACATTGGGTGAATTTAGTGGAGGCTGGGACCGAGTCAGAGCCTGGGACAGCTCACGTCCTACCCACCCCCAGAATTGCGGGCCCCAGCTCGGTGCTGGTATCTGCGGCGGTGTATGCTTCCTCCACTAAAGCACCCTCCTCCAACGCAACCTCTGTCTCGCAATCAAGATGTGTCAGCAGCAGCACGTCGCCAGCAGTCGGTGTCGCGCGGCATGGCAGCACAGCGGTGGGCAAGCGTCAGCAGGCCGTGCTTAAACTACTCAGCTTAGGAGATAAGAGGCACATGGCCCACGAACTGCTGCAGGGTCTGACAGAGCAGACCGACCGCTCGCTTGCGCCGCTGAGCCTCCAACCGGGCATGGTCGTGTGTGACAACGGCCGTAACCTGGTGGCGGCTCTGCAGCTCGGCAGCCTCACGCACGTGCCATGCCTGGCCCACGTCTTTAATTTGGTGGTTCAGCGCTTTCTGAAAAGCTACCCACGCTTGTCAGACCTGCTCGGAAAGGTGCGCCAGCTCTGCGCACATTTCCGCAAGTCCCACACGGACGCTGCCACCCTGCGCACCCTGCAACATCGGTTTCATCTGCCAGTGCACCGACTGCTTTGCGACGTGCCCCCACGGTGGAACTCTACGCTCCACATGTTGGCCAGGCTCTATGAGCAGCGTAGAGCTATAGTGGAATACCAACTTCAACATGGGCAGCGCAGTGGGAGTCAGCCTCCTCAAATCTTTTCAGAAGAGTGGGCCTGGTTGGCAGACATCTGCCAGGTCTTTGGAAAGTTTGAGGAGTCTACCCAGGTGGTGAGCGGCGATGCTGCAATCATTAGCGTCAGCATCCCTCTGCTATGCCTCTTGAGAAGTTCCCTGCAAAGCATAAAGGCAGGCGCTTTGCGCTCGGAAACAGAGCCGGGGGAAGACAGTATGTCGCTGGATAGTCAGAACACCCTCCTGTCTATATCTCAGCGCGGTGAGGAGGAGGAGGAAGATGAGGAGGAGGGGGAAGAGACAGCTTGGCCCACTGCTGAGGGTACCCATGCTGCTTGCCTGTCATCCTTTCAGCGTTTATGGCCTGAGGAGGAGGAGGAGGAGGATCCTGAAAGTGATCTTCCTAGTGAGGACAGCCATGTGTTGCGTACAGGTACCCTGGCACACATGGCTGACTTCATGTTAGGATGCCTTTCTCGTGACCCTCGCGTTACACGCATTCTGGCCACTACGGATTACTGGGTGTACACACTGCTTGACCCACGGTATAAGGAGAACCTTTCCACTCTCATACCCAAAGAGGAAAGGGGTTCGAGAGTGATGCTATACCACAGGACCCTGGCGGACAAACTGATGGTAAAATTCCCATCCGACAGCGCTAGTGGCCGAAGGCGCAGTTCCGAGGGCCAGGTAGCAGGGGAGGCGCGGAGATCAGGCAGCATGTACAGCACAGGCAGGGCAATACTCTCTAAGGCCCTTGACAGCTTTATGGCTCCCCAGCAAGACTGTGTCACCGCTCCCCAGTCAAGGCTGAGTCGGCAGGAGCACTGTAAAAGGATGGTGAGGGAGTACGTAGCCGATCGCACGACCGTCCTCGGTGACGCCTCTGCCCCCTACAACTACTGGGTGTCGAAGCTGGACACGTGGCCTGAACTCGCGCTGTATGCCCTGGAGGTACTTGCTTGTCCTGCGGCTAGCGTCTTGTCAGAGAGGGTGTTTAGTGCGGCTGGGGGAATCATCACGGATAAGCGTACCCGCCTGTCAACCGACAGTGCCGACAGGCTTACACTCATCAAGATGAACAAAGCCTGGATTTCCCCAGACTTCTCTTCTTTACCAGCGGACAGCAGCGATACCTAAGCAATACGTCGGCTGCACCCGCGGATTGAAGCATCGTTCTCTATCCCCATCAAAAACGGGGACCTCTTTGCTTCATCAATCTGTGTATAACATTCCTCCTCCTCCTCCTGCTCCTCCTCCTGAAACCTCACATAATCACGCCGAACGGGCAATTTTTCTTAGGCCCACAAGGCTCAGGCATATAATTTTTGTAAACAATTTTTAGACGTTTCAATGCTCATTAAAGCGTTGAAACTTTCACCTGAACCAATTTTTATTTTAACTGGGCTGCCTCCAGGCCTAGTTACCAATTAAGCCACATTAACCAAAGCGATTAATGGGTTTCACCTGCCCTCTTGGTTGGGCATGGGCAATTTTTCTCAGGTACATTAGTACTGTTGGTACACCAATTTTTGGGGGCCCTCGCCTACAGTGTAATCAAATTAATTTTTAGCCCACCTGCATTACAGCTGACGTTACATCAGCTGTGTTGGGCACTGCAATGGGATGTATTTATGTACCGCCGGTGGCTTCCAGGGAGCCACCCATGCTGTGGGTCCACAGGGAGTTGTAACTGCATGTGTCCACTTCTAAAGAACCCCAGTCTGACTGGGGCATGCAGTGTGGGCCGAAGCCCACCTGCATTAAACATGACATTACCTCAGCTGTGATGGGCAATGCAATGGAATATATTTATGTACCGCCGGTGGGTTCCTGGCACCCACCCATGCTGTCGGTCCACAGGGACTTCACAATAGGGAGTTGTACCTGCCTGTGTCTATGAATTAAAAAGCCCGGTCTGACTGGGGCATGCAGTGTGCGCTGAAGCCCACCTGCATTTAATCGGACGTTACCTCAGCTGTGATGGGCACTGCAATGGGATATATTAATGTATAGCCGGTGGGTTCCAGGGAGCCACCCATGCTGTGGGTGCACACGGAATTCCCATTGCGGAGTTGTACCTGCCTGTGACTGTTTATAAAAAAACGCGGTCTGACTGGGGCATGCAGACACCTTGACAGAATGAATAGTGTGTGGCACATAGGTTCCCCATTGCTATGCCCACGTGTGCAGCTCCTGATGGAGGTGGCACAGGATTGGATTTCTCATTGCTTCTGTACAGCATTGTGGACTATCGCCCCGCCCCTTTTAAAGAGGGTCACTGCCTAGCCGTGCCAACCCTCTGCAGTGTGTGCCTGCGGTTCCTCCTCATGGGAGACGCACTTATATATAGACATGAGTGTGGCGTGGCATGAGGGCAGCTGAAGGCTGGGCAGGGACAGTTTGGTGTGCGCTGTGGACACTGGGTCGTGGGGGGGGGGGCAGCATGTAACCCAGGAGAAGTGGCAGCGGAGTGTCATGCAGGCAGTGATTGTGCTTTGTTGGAGGTAGTGTGGTGCTTAGCTAAGGTATGCATTGCTAATGAGGGCTTTTCAGAAGTAAAAGTTGTTGGGGGGGGGGGGGCACTTTTGCCGCTATTGTGGCTTAATAGTGGGACCTGGGAACTTGAGATGCAGCCCAACATGTAGCCTCTCGCCTGCCCTATCCGTTTCTGTGTCGTTCCCATCACTTTCTTGAATTGCCCAGATTTTCACAAACGAAAACCTTAGCGAGCATCGGCGATATACAAAAATGCTTGGGTCGCCCATTGACTTTAATGGGGTTCGTTACTCGAAACGAACCCTCGAGCATCGCGAAAAGTTCGTCTCGAGTAACGAGCACCCGAGCATTTTGTTGCTCACTCATCTCTAGTTATATGTTGTATAATGTTATTACAGTCAGACACATGATAGAATTTTATAATCAGAGGTGATATAATAGTAGTATTACAGTTAGATACATGATATGTTATTACAGTCCAATACATGTTATAATACTATTACAGTCAGACATAATATAATACTAGCAGAAAGCCCATCCCAGGACGGCGACTATGATCTACATATATAAATATCCATGCTCAGGAAAATGATTCCGCAGAATTAGGAATAAGACCTATTTCACACGGGCGACAGCGATATCGCTGCAAGAAAATCGCACAACTGTGTTCTGTGCGATATTGCTGCGTTTTCTCATAGTGATATTGTGATTTTGTGGTGCTACAAAGTCGCGCGACTTTGTAGCGCTTTTTTGATAGGATTTTTGAGGGGCAGGAGTGACTGTCCCTGTATGAGACCCTCTATATTATCATCGTGAGAGCTGTACTTGGGGTCATCGTTGTTGTCGTCCTTTTGGTGTTTGGATGTTATAGAATCTCCAAACAAGGTGATTATTGTTGGGGTGTTAAATGCTGCATGCAGAGAACAGGAAAATGGGGAGAGCAGCCCACGTAGCACAGACGTTATATAATATACGATGGGGGGGTTGCTAAATTTTGGGAGTACATGGCAATGTCTAATAGCTTCTTCTCTTCAGCCCCAAGGTGTACAGTGGAAGAGTAAGTTATATGTGGTATAATGTTATTACAGTCAGATACATGATATCATGTTATAATCAGAGGTGATATAATGGTAGTATTATAGTCAGACACATGATATAATGTTATTACAGTCAGACACATAATATAATGTTATTACAGTCAGATACATGATATCATTTTAAAATCAGAGGTGATATAATGGTAGTATTACAGTCAGACACGTGATATAATGTTATCGCTAATATATTTTATATTTATATTTTATAATTTCCAGGTAGCAGACAGAGCGCACCCCGGGGCCCTGAGGTGCTGCAGGTGACTTGTCTTTATTATATGTATCATATATTTGGATTCTCTACCTTTTATATTTTATGAATCGTGTCAGGAGGGAAAGTATTTTATATCTGATCCTGGGGCGTACGTATAGGGGGTGCAGGGGGGTAATCACACATGGGCCTAGGAGCCCTAGGGGGCCCATTAAGTCTTTCTTCCCAATATTGTAAACCAATGCTGTCAATGAAGCCCTATAGTTGAGGACCCATGACCACAATCTGGCGGTAAATACTGGGTTATTACACATGATCTTCCCAAATGTGACCCCTCATAACTCACCTTTAACCCCTTAAGGACATGGCCTATTTTGGGCTCAAGGACGCAACCATTTTTGGCGGATTTTTATCTCCATTTTTCAAAAGCAATAACTTTTTTACTTTTCTGTCGACGTGGCCGTATAATGGCTTGTTTTTTGTATGGCGAACTGTAGCTTTTGAGGGTGGCATTTTTGAGTACATTGACTATATTGTAAAACTTTTATTATTTTTTTATGATAATAGGGAGAGAAAACGCATCAATTCTGCCATACATTTTTTTTTTACAGCGATAATTATGCAGCATAAATTACATAATATATTTTTTCTGCGGGCCGGTACAATTACAACGATACCTAAATTCTTAAATTTTTTTTAGGTTTTTCCACTTTTCTGCAATAAAAACCTTTTTTTGGAAATCTTTTTTATTTTCTAAATCGCTGCATTCAAAGGCCTGTAACTTTTTTATTTTTCTATGTACAGAGCTCTGTGAGGGCTTATTTTTTTGTGAGAAAAGCTGTAGTTTTTATCGGTACCATTTTGGGGTACATGGTCTTTTTTGATCACTTTTATTGCATTTTTTGGGAGGCAAAATGCTACAAATTAGCGTTTTGCCTGTATTTTAGCGTTTGTTTTTCCCGCTTTTTGCCGTGCAGGATAAAAAGCATGTGTAACTTATTGTACGTGTCGTTACGGACACGACGATACCAAATATGTGGGATTTTAATTTTTTTTACATTTTTTTATGCTAATATGTGAAAAAGCACCTAATAAGGATGTTTTTTACTTTTTTTTTTCTACATTTTTATTTTTTGTACATTATTTTGATCTTTTTTGTACACCATTTGTGTCCTCCTGGGGGACTTACAGCATACCACCGATGATCGCTGTGATAAGGCATTGCAGGACTTCTCTCCTACAATGCCTTATCACTTATTACAGCGATCATAGGCAATGGCAATACAGGACGTCTGTATCTGGCATCCTGTTGCTATGGCAAACAGCCGGGCTCTCTGTGATTATATCGCAATTACCCGACAACATCACAGAGGTAGCGCGCTCCCTCTGAGAACACTTCCCATACTGCGATCTACATAGATCACGGCAGGGAAGAGGTTAACAGCAGGGGGCGCATCTCCGATGCACCCCCGCTGTTGCAGAAGGGGGCCGGGTATCACTGACAGCCGGCTCCCACTGCCGGATTGCGCGAGATCGCTTATGATCTCTCGCTTTCCCCAGGGGGCGTAAGTTTACTCCCTGTTGCTGGCAGTACCCCGCTGCCAGGACGTAAACTTACGCCCTGGAGCGGGAAGGGGTTAATAACACCCAGATACATAAATTTTATATCAATGGAAACAGAAAATTAAAAATGTTTCATTTAGCAAAACTGTCTGACAGTAAGACGTTCTTGTTGCCCACAGCAGCCAATCACAGCGCAGTGTTCATTTCTGCAGCTACTGAGGTAAAACGAACGCTGTGCTGTGATTGGTTGCTATGGGCAACAAGAACGACTTACTGTTGGACAGTTTTACTAAATGAGGCCCAAAAAACGTTATTCCATCATAGTTGTCACTAGGGGAATTTTCACATCTACCGTTCTATTATTAGTGTGCAACCTCCTTATTGATCAAAGTTTGGTGAAGATCCACCTAGCGGGCGCATAATTTGTAGATTGTACTGCAACTTTAAGGGAAAAGGTTGCATCTATAAGTGAAAATCATCCAACTGACCACCAGTAAGCGTGGAAACAGTGGAGTGCGTCCATATAAGTGTCACATGAAGTCCTCAGAAATTCACATACATATATTTGATATCAATGGAAACAGGAACTCAAAAAGAATCCTTTAGCAAAACTGTCTAAAAGTAAGACATCCTTCTTGCCCATAGCAAACAATCACAGCACAGTTTTCATTTCTCCAGCTGTTGAGATAAAATGAACCCTGCGCTGTGATTGGTTGCTATGGGATACTTTTAGACAGTTTTGCTAAATGAGGCCCAAAAGTTTTATTCCACCATAGTTGTCACTACGGGGATTTTCACGTCTACCGGTCTGTTATTAGTGTGCAACCTCATTTTCAATCAAAGTTTGGTGAAGCTCCTCCCAGCCGGCACATAATTTGTAAGTTGTACTCCAGTTTTGAGGGAAAAAGTGGGAGATCTAAAACTGGACAACAAAGTGCGGCGACGTTCTTTCTGCAAGAGAATGCAAACTAATGGACAGCGATGGTTTCATCGAGTCTTTAGTGGTGAAGCCGCCTTCCACCACAACAACTGAAATTTCAGAATGAGGGGGAGGGGAAACCCACCTGCCTACATGTAGCGTATGTGCGACTGCCCCAAGTTGAATGTGTTTTGCGCTATAACCTGAAGGAAAGTGTCTGGCCCCTTTATTCTCCATGAGGAAAGAATCCCAGGGATTTCGTACCTGAACATCCTACAGATATGGCGTCTGCCACAAGAATCTGGAACAGGAATCCCAACAGGATGCCCCCTCCCCATTGTCACAATGAAGTCAGAAGTGAGCGGCGACTACCACACAGATGGATCGGCCGTGCCGGTGGTGACGATGGTGAACATCTTGCTTGGCCTTCACGTTCCCCGGACCTTACACCTTGTGATTTATGTCCCTGGGGGGTGTTAGAGTCTACATGCCCCCCTTACCACTTACCATAATCTGCGGCATCCCAGAAGCCATTGCATCAGTCAGTGGTGATCCGCTACAAAGTGTACAGCAGGAACTTGACTACAGGCTCCATGTGTGTCCAGTGACAAAGGGGGCGCACTGACACCTCTGAGGGGGAAAACTTTTTAATGTTGTGCAACAAAACTTTTTGAGTTTCTGTTTCCATGTGTATCTATTTTCTGTATCTGAGTGTCATTAAACGGGAGACCTGAGTGGTTCAAATCGAGATGATGATTTGTAATAACCGTGTGCAAGAACGGTCTTGGGATGTTCTCCCCACATTGTGATCGGTGCAGACTAATGATGGCTCTTTCTTCTGATTGTGTCTTTCCAGAATGTGCAGACTTCTCACCAATAGAACACATGTTCCTGCCAGCACAAGCCCCATCGGGAGACTGGGGCCCTCCAGATATCAGGAGATGGCTCTGTACAGTGTCATACCATAGAGAAAACTCCTCCCCCACAGACCCAGATGAGGTCAGAGAAGGCGGGGCCCTCCACCTATCAGGGGATGGCTCTGTACAGTATCATACCATAGAGAAAACTCCTCCCCCACAGTACCAGATGATTTCAAAGAAGGCGGGGCTCTACTGGATCTCTACAGTATCATTTCATAGCAAAGACTCCGCCAATCACAGAGGAGGATCAGAGTTATATGACTGAGAGGTGTGAACTGATACAGAGCCTTCACATTAGTGATGGCCATGACTTCTACACGGCGGGTGATACTTATAGTTATACTGCTCATCTTCCTCCTAAACAATCCGATTGTTAGAGGAAGGTTGGAGCATCAGAAGGAGACGTCACATTGTCTGTGGATTGCTGATAATAAAGTTTAGAGAGATCTACAACATATAAGAGTGCCAACATCTTACTGTTATAAGGGGTGCGATCACTATGGCACTGCCATCTGGAGTGCGGGCTGCCACTAAGATACAGGTGTAAACTGGAGACATACGTCCTGTCCTATCACTTCATTCCAGATTATAATCCCTCCATAACATATCAGGTGGTCTGCGGCTCCTACTTGCAGGGATCCCGGGGAAGAAGGCTTATAAATGTGATCTACCACCAGATGTCCAGTAACAGCAGCCGCAGGACACAATAACAATCTTTACATAGCGCCAACATATTCCGTAGGGCTTTACAAATCAGAGGAAACATAAACAGACATCAGACGTCACAAAGAAATAAACTAATCGACAGGAGTGAGGTCCTTGCTCACAAGAGCTTACAATCTATGAGGAAGTGGGGGGGACACAAGAGCTAACACTCTATGAGCAAATAGGGGCACACAAAAGGGGAAGGGACTTCTTATTTGTATAGCACCAACTTATTCCGCAGTGCTTTTAGTTAATTTTTTTGTTTATTACCCCCCAGCAAGCTGGATACTCATTTACTGACCTCAGAAGGATGGAAGGCTGAGTCAACCTTGAGCCGACTACCTGAACCCACAACCTTCAGGTTGTGAGTGAGAGCTTAGGACTGCATACTGCTGCCTTAACACTCTACACAACACGAGGCTTACAATCTATAAGAAAATAGGGGGTCACAAGAGTTTACAGTCTATGAGGAAATAGGAGAGACACAAGAGCTTACAATCCATGAGAAATAGGGGGGGCACAAGAGTAGAAAGCAGCAAAGTAGCTATCAAAGCTTCTAGGGACTGGGGGATGGGGGGTTAGAATAGTAAGCGACCAGAGATAGGTAGGTGGGACAAACAGGAGGAAGTGGAGAAGTCAGTTTTAACTGGAAAGAAGAGAGAAGAAGACGCCCTCCCACTCTCTGAGCTGAGGGGATGGGGGGGGGGGGCGTTTTGTTGGAGCTCAGGAGTCTCGTCAAGGAAGGAAGTCATCACAGTTGGAGGTTTGGCGTAATTTTGGGACTTTTCATGCCAGCAATGGAGTGGAAGGTGGCTTTGCAGGCCCATTCTGGGGCTTTCTCACGCCTTGTTTGGTGTTTTTTGGTTCTACATTTTTCAAAGTTTTCATCAAGTCAGATTTTCAAGAAGCATGGAAAAAACTGGATGATTAAAATAGTTTGTTCATAAAGTTTTAATAAAGCTGTGGCCTACCCACATTTTAAAGCCAGCAAAGCGTTTCAAATCGTTTTTATTGGGATGGAAGCTTGTTGAAGGTTTAGTAGAGTCCCCCCAGTCCTTACAACCTATGAGGAAATAGGGGGGACACAAGAGCTTACAGTCTATGAGAAAATAGGGGAGACACAAGAACTTACAATCTACAAGGCAATAGGGGGACACAAGAGCTTATAATCTATAGGAAATAAGGGAACACACGAGCTAACAATTTTCGAGGAAATAGAGGGGACACGAGCATACAATCTATGAGGAGATCGGGGGGGAGGGGGGAAACACAAGGTAGAACTGCTTGGACTCCTAAAATGCTGGAAAAATATTGAAATAGATGCTCATTGATCGACTACTACTATTGGTCTGTGTATCGTCTGTATCTCATTTTCATGGGCTCAGATACACCTGATATTACACAGTGGGGTGAGTATAATTTGTGTTCAGTAAGATTGTCAGTGGACACACCTCAGTGACATGACTGATCCCTCCTCTGTGATTGGTCAGTGAGTGGGCTGTGTATACTAAAGGCACATTTAGACCAGCCGATGATCGCTAAAAAAACGATAATCGGCAATTGTTTTAGCGATAATCGGTGCGTCTAAATGTGTACCCATCGTGCGCTTTTTGGGGCACTGATCCTTAAATTCAGTCTAACCTATAAATTGTTGTTCAGTCTTAGCAGCAGTTCTCCACGGGTAGTGCTGATAGCATTGTTCCCCGTGGAGAACAAAGGATCTGAGCGCAGATAATAGACCTAGGGCTAGTAACTGCATTCAGTGAAGGCTTCAATTGCACACTTGATTGCTACTTAAGTAGCTGAGTAGCTACTTAATAGTTTATTCAATATGATTGCTCAAAGCTGTCACTCAAACTGTCTTTTGAGCGATTTTTGAGCGATCATCTGCTGGTGTAAATGGGCCTTTACCTGTATACTGTGACTAAGGGCTGCAGAACCTGATTATGTCCCTGGAGGCGGAATCAGGAGACAAAACATAGAGAAGCTTAGACTCCTCCTGCATAGAAATGTGAAATGTAACTCTTTGTGAAATTCAGTCTAATGAAGGAATAGTGGGGGATGTGAACAGAAAGTGATAATCCCCCTCATGAAAATGCCACCTTCATCACAGTGTGGGAGGGGCCTCGGTATTTCCGTATTTTATCAATATGAGTGTATGGGAGAAGCAAGGTACATGTGCTAATAAATCTCCCTCATTCCTGATGTTTAGGGGATGATGGGGCTAACCAATGGCTAATGGAGTGGCTAATCCCTAGCATGGCTAGAGATTCACATGATAAAGTTTTGCTGCCTGCAGCCCCCACTAGGGGGAGCTCACTGTATACAGATATATACTCTCTCCTTGGTCAGGGAATTTTCTGTCCACTCACTGTAGAGAACAGAGACATCCCGATCTTTCCTGTGGTAGCATGGTATTTGCTCTGTACTGTGCATCCTCATCCAGCAGAGCTCACCCTGCGCACACCTGGTGGGGCTTCCTCCTACAGCCCTACCTACAGTTGGCTCCTGCACCGTAGCAGATCCTCTCCAGCTCTCCTTCCTTCAGGATACCCAGGAGAACTCCACCGTTGGACCTTCCACTGAATCCCACTTGCATTGCGTAATGGGAATGGTACATGAGGAGGAGGCGTAAGATATTAACTGCGCTCTAGATCCAGGGTCATGTGGTGGAACCTCCAGTCAGGGGGTAATAAGATTTATCAGTGATTATATCCAGGCTCTATCACTGCTGTGATCCCGGCCCCGAGCTCTCCAGGAGTCATGGTGGTCTTATTGAGCCAATGATAACACCATCAGCAGAGGTCATAAGGACAGTGACAGAGTGTAGGACATGTGGTAGAGCCCCGGCACCTGGATTTGTTGTGGCAAGGAGCACATGGAAGGCCAAGATGTAGACTCAGTGGGGCGGGCGGTGATCTGTGGGTTTGGTACTCAGATCATTTTCTGTTTTGCGGTTTCTCACTTCTGGTTTCTTTGTTCCATTTCCTAATTCTCTATAACATATTCTGAGGCAGCTGAAAACAGTCATTTCCACCGTCCACTCTTCTCCTTCATCTCCACCTTCCACTCTTCTCCCTTATCTCCACCGTTCACTCTTCTCCTTCATCTCCACCGTCCACTCTTCTCCTTCATCTCCATCGTCCACTCTTCTCCTTCATCTCCACCATCCACTCTTCTCCTTCATCTCCATTGTTCACTCTTCTCTTTCATCTCCTCCATCTTCATCTCTATGCTATACATTAAGATGATGAGGAGACTGGAAGCACTCATCCTTATATTGGGATCTCTACAAGGTAAGGACAGTCCAGGCTTTGGTCATGTGTGGTACAGGAGTGTTGGTGATGAGTAGTCATACCATCCATGGACAGGTTGGAAGCAAATGTGATATGTGTCTGTGTTGAGTAACATAATATATATGGATATGTGTCATATATATATATATTACATGTGTATATATATGAAAATGTTGTGTTATATATAAATATAGATGCACATAAGCTGCCAGGAAACTGTCGTCAAAATGTTCCCTGATGAAAAATTTCCCCCGTCTGTCTGAGGGTTCCTATTTCAGGAGATCCAGGTGTTTCAGGTCCCTGAGGTATATGCCACCCCAAGCTGCGATGCCACCTTACTGTGTACCTACAACATCTCTGGAGTAGAGGCCATTATCGGTACCTACAAGTGGTACAGACATCTAGTAAGGGAGGGACCAGAGGTGTCAGATAGTAATAAGGATTTCACCGGACGGATCTCCAGAGTGAATACAAACCTTTTCATCAACACCAGATCGGCCCAGATCACCATACACAGCGTGATTCTCTTAGACATCGGCTATTATTACTGTGAAGTCAACTTTCTACATCATGGTGGCAAAATATCTGGACACTGGGCTGGGACCCTGCTCAATGTGACAGGTGGGAATTATCTATCTATCTTATATCCCTTCACAGTTTAGACAAAATTAAAATATAATATTTTATTGATATATCACCGTAGGGCACATATAGGGCACACCACCAATTCCTCTGAATACACACGTTAGTGATATATCCCGAGAGGATTAACAAACAGACAAGACAAACCCACATAGAAATTTTGTAGATAACTTAAACTGTTATGCACCGAAGATAAGAATCATATTTGATTTCGTCTGAATATGAAAAGTCGGAATTAGATTGCATATAGGCAACCTATGTATCCATACTGAGGATGCGTAAAGATAGTCTGTGCATTCAGATTAGAGATATATGCACAAAATGCCTTTTTGTGTTAGTATAATGGGCAAAAAAAAAAAAAAAAGGAAACAAACCAAATTCATATACTCAAGGTGCAACAAATAGTGTTGGTATTTGGGAATTGAAACAAAAGTCCCAGCGCGTCTCGATATTTGACGCGATAGTGAGCACTTTTTGTTATATATTATTTCTCCCTATGGTTTTTAGGAAGACTCTTTATAATAAAAATCAAATGTTATGTGTTTCATTCAAGTTTTCTTCTATAATAAAGCTCAGATATCTTTAGGCAATCGTACGCCCATTTGTATGTTTATCTCCTTCTTTCTCTCCAAGATTACTTCTATAATAACGCTCAGATATTTTAGGCAACCGTACGCCCGTTATATGTTAATCTCTTTCTTTCTCAACGCGTTTCACCGCCAGGTAGCAGCGCATCGTCAGGAGTTTAAAGAGCCATATATTATAGACATATATTTAGAGCAATATGTTTTAGACTGTTAACGTTCCGGGATTTAGAATTTCCCAAAAAGAGAGACCACAAATTAGAGGGTAGATATACAGCTCTACTGTTGGTCTCTTATGTGAACAAATACAGTTGCTTCTCCAGTCTGTTATTATTGGAAGGTCTGCCTGGTCTGCATAGAGAATGTCAGTCTTGTTTTGCAAGAGTTCGTAATAAGGCCTCTATTTTAATTCATTTGAGAGAGGAAGCATGGCACAATTTTTTTTCTCACAATGTAGCAGCCTACTAAACATCGTTAATGTGAAGGAACACATTGGAAAGCATGAGTTTCACATACATGCAATATGGAGCAGTGTCGCATCGTGTGAAAGTGGCCTAATCTAGATATGCAGGGTATATATATATATATATATATATATATATATTTGAAAGCCTATTTCTAAGGAGGGACTGTTTGTGACTATTGGATGTAGGTTATAGGTAATAGATAATATCTACCTTAACATGATTTATTATGATGTCCTGTCATTTTATTGAATTGCCTATGTATGAATATGTTATATGTGGTACATGATATACACTATGTTGACAAAAGTATTGGGACACGCGTGTGATGAAATTTGATTTTCTCAATACAGGCTGCCTCTGCCTTCAGTGACTGTTGTAACCTCCTATGCACACTGTCCACTAAATTCTGATAGTTGCGTAAAGCAATTTGCTTCCACTCCTTGAAGAGAGTTTCAGATAATGATGCGTGGGATGATGGGCGTGTTGCGGGTACATAGATACTACATTTCATCCCAAAGATGCTCAATGGGATTGAGATCCAGACTTTGGGTTGGCCAATGACGTTTGTAGATGTTCTGCTCCTAAAACTGAGACTCAACACTGCGTGCTTTATGACATAGCGCTCATCATGTTGGCAGAGACACAGAGCTGTACCAGAGTATTGTCGTACTGCACCTGTTGGGATTGAGGGTGGACATCACTATAACCAATGGCCCTAGTTCTTCCCAGCAGAAACAACCGAACTCCATAACACAGCCTCCTCTAAACTTCACTGTTGGGACAATGCAGTCACCTAGAAACCGCTTTCCAGGCAACCACCACACCCAAGTGCGGCCATCCGATCGGAAGATTGTGTAGTGTGATTCAGCCGTCCACAACACTTGCTTCCACTCATTTACAGTCCAGGAACAACATTCCAAGCACCATTGCAGGCATTTCAGTGTATGAACTGCTGTGATGTTGGGCTTGAATGCAGTCACTCGTGCACAGTAACCCTTCGCACGCAGTTCCCTACGAATGGTTCTGGTGCTAATGGATGTTCCAATGACCTGTCAGACCTCCTGACCAGGGCAGACGATGTGTGGGATGCCTTCACACCTGGTACATGGCTTCGTGGTCCACGTTCTGTCAATCTACAAGTTCTCCTTAAACGTGGCTGCACCGCACACACCCGATGGCTTCCATCTCCCAATAACATGGCCAACAGTGGACTCTAAAAGGTCTAAAAGTGCTACAATTGGTTGCTCAGGTGATATCCCACCACCGGAACCATTAGAAGTCTGTCAACTCAACACCTGGTAGCATCCTGGTGGTTTCTGTACTGGGATACCTAATGCTCACAAATCCAATTTGAATTATCCTCTTTGCCTGACAGTGCAGGATTGGTGGGTATCCCAATATTTTTGTCAATAGTGTATACTGCATTTAAAAAATGTTATGTTATATATGGGTATATATATACTTTGTTATATGTGGTATATGTTATATATTTTGTGTTATATAAGATATATAGTCGGGTCCAGAAGTATTTGAACAGTAAATGTCGACTCCATACACCACCACAATGGATGTGACTGAAGTGGAGACTTTCAACTTTAACTCAAGGGCTTGAACACAAGGGTTGCATTAAACGTTAGGAATTTCTGACATTTTTTATGTCATCCTCCATTGTCACAGACTCAGAAGTATTTGGACAAACTTCCATAAACATAAGGATTATTAATAGAGGTGAGCGTGCGTACTCGCTAAGGCAAACTACTCGAGCGAGTAGTGCCTCATGCGAGTACCTGCCCGCTCGTCTCAAAAGATTCGGGTGCCGGTGGGGAAGAGTGGTGAGTTGCGGGAGTGAGCAGGGGGGGAGAGAGTGAGAGAGAGATTTCCCCCCGTTCCTCCCCGCTCTCCCCCGACGCTCCCCGCCCCCCGCTGGCACCTGAGTGGTTCGCTCGAGTTGTTTGCCTTAGTGAGTACGCTCGCTCATCTCTAATTATTAATAACACCTGCATGCAGATATTGTACAGTCAGTGACTGAAGTCTACAGTATGGATGTTACCAGGTGCTGAATTTACTCATGGAGATGCTTTGACTTTACTCCAGCCGCCTACAGTTGCACCTTGTTTATTGCTCTTTCAGCTTTGTCTTAGGCCACTGAGGAATATTCCATTTCTTTGCTGTAGAGACGTTGTACCAGAATCACAAGCTATTACCTATGCACAGAATAGGTAATAAGTTGCTGCTTGGTGGCGGTCCGACTGCTGAGACCCCCACCGAAGCTGAGAACAATGGTCACAAGTCCTATCCTCCTCATTTTAGGCTTACTGCACCCCCCAGGAGTGAAGAGGAGACTGAATAGAGTGCTGGTCGTGCTTCTTCTTTTCCCTCTCACTACAGCTACTTCTGCTCTTCTACTATTTCTTCTTCCTGTTGGTTCCACTTCTGTACTTGTCTTAAAAACCTACATGAAAACTGTCACTAAAAGTGTATCATCAGCCCAGCAGGACTTTGGGCAGGAACTTCCTAATAGGAATCTGCACGCTCACTTGTCCCTCACCAATCATGTTAACTTTTCATACTTAAAAAAAAACCAAAAAAACACACCTGCCCATGACAGTAGGAATGGAGCTGTCTGCTTCCTGCACAAATCAGCATGACCTCACTGGATGGCAAACAGCTGATCTGCAGGGGTGCATGGTAGACCCCCGCTAATCTACTATTTATGGCCTGCCCTTGGGATAGGCTATCCATAGATTACAACTGGACAACCCATTTAAGGGGATTGTCCAGGATTAAAGAGTGCTCTTTATTTCCCAGTGACACCTCTTGTTCTGCATCTGGTAGTGCAGTCATGCACTCGAATACCCGACACATGGACAGGATTGGTATGGTCTTTGTAGGAAGCTGTCATGTTGTACAAGCCTTCAGCAGACTGAAGCTGCGGTCCTGAGAACAGTGCTGATAATAACGATGGATATGATACTGTTGATGGGGGTGAGCAGCCACAGCTCATCTATTCGCGATGGTTTTGGCAGTACTTTGAGCAGCGTCTGAGCGTGAAACGTGTTCGCAGGAAGCCACATTACCCATATGACCAGTGACCAACATCCCCTCTGGTCACAGCTGCAGCCGGATAGCGGGACTGCAAAGCAGAAACGAAAACCAGAAGGTCAAATGTGGATGCATAGCGACTGTCACTTGCTGACAGCATCCGGACCTTCTATCGTGTGGTGTTGTGTATGGCCGGAGTACAGCACTTGATGAGATAAATGATATTTACAGAAAAACCTGATACTGTGCAAAAAAAGATAGTTCCATGGTGAACAACAGCAGAGGACGCCAAGAGATGCCCACCACTGAGATATGCAAACACCATTTCCAATAGAAAGCATACCTGCAGAAAACTTGTTATAAAATTTCCAGTGCTGCATACTAATATACAGCATGCAGGGTTTGGGGCGTGGGCCGGACCATCTCTTCTGGCTGGAGGCTTCGCCATAAACCGCCAATCTCTATTATACACAATATGAAATCTCATGCATGTGCTGGAAGTTCACAGACCGGCTCATGCAGATGGGTACAAAGGATCTGCACATGCGTCGGTCCACAAGCTTCCTGCGCATACGTGAGATGTGCATAATATCATCGGGTTATAATGGGGCCATGTGCTGTCCGTGGATTAACACTGCCCCGAATACAGTAGTGTTCACCTAGCCTTATATAGTAGCAACCTCTTTAACCTTTCCTCCCTAAAATAAATCTTATAGCAGCGACCCCTAAATTTTCCTTCCCTGTTATAACTCTTCTAGAGGTAATCTCTTTAATCCCTCCTCCTTGCAATAACTGTACTACCATGTTTCACCAAAAATAAGACACTGTCTTATATTAATTTTTGCCCCGAAAGAGGCAAAGTATCTTATTTTTGGGGGGGAAGGGGTTATTTTTTTTTCAATTTGCTAGGGCTTATTTTCAGGGGAGGGCTTACATTTCAAAAAAATCACACGATTTTGTCATCCGTGTGAAAGTGGCCTAAGGGCTCACACCCATTTACTTTTTATTAACGCTGCGATATTGCTGCGTTTTTTTAATGCAATTGTCAATGGGACTTTCTAATGTTAAAAACACATCGCAAGTTTGTGCTTTGCAATTTTTTTTTAACATTACAAAGTCCCATTGACAATCGAGTTAAAAAAATGCAGCGATATCGCAGCATTAAAAAAACGCAAGTGGGTGTTCACCCTAATAGTTATAGAGCGGAGGCATCAGCTATTTTGCATACCTAGAGCAAACCAACATGGAGGTCTCTTCTTTGCCCCAGTCTCTCTGCTTGCGCAGCTCACAGCTCCGCTTCGCTGGTTTATATTCGAGGACATATTATGATTTCACAGGACGTAAGTTTGGAATTTGTTAAATGAGGGTTTTACCACTTTGTGGAACCTCAGCAGGAGGGCTTATTCACATGTCCGTATATCAGCTGGGTTTTCACACCCAGCCGATATATGCTGTCCCTTTCTGCATCGGAAGGAGCAGGCCGGAAGAACTGCACTAAGCTCCCGCCCCCTCTCCACCCCTCACCACTATTTGCAATGGAAGGGGTG
Source organism: Eleutherodactylus coqui (assembly GCF_035609145.1). Lineage (NCBI taxonomy): Eukaryota > Metazoa > Chordata > Amphibia > Anura > Eleutherodactylidae > Eleutherodactylus > Eleutherodactylus coqui. The sequence continues at coordinate 204,603,161 of NC_089839.1, read as the reverse complement.
GGATGAGCGAAACTTAGCACCTCCCCCACCCGCCCCTCCCATTGCAAACAGTGGAGACGGGGTGGGAGCTCAGTGCACTTCTCACGGCCCCCTCCTCCCGATGCAGAAAGGGACACTGTATATGGTACGAGCATGAAAAGCCGGCCAATATACGGGGGTGTGAATAAGCCTGAAGACTGATGAAACCGTGTACATTTTACCATGTAGGCTTGTGTGTTTCATTGAGAGAGATAGCTTTGGGACGCTTATGTGGATATAGATATTGTGAGACATGAAGCTTGTTATACAGGGTGGCCACGAGAAAAATAGTCCGACACCAGACTGTTATGGAAGCGGTTTGAAAAAAAATCTTTGTTGCCCATAGCAACCAATTACAGCGCAGCTTTCTCTTTACCTCAGCAGTATAAGAAATGAAAGCTGCACTGTGATTGGTTGCTATGCGTAAAAAGTCTTATATTGCTAAGGTAAAATGAAAGCTGCGCTGTGATTGGTTGTTATTTCTTATACAGCTGAGGTAAAATGAAAACTGCTCTGTGATTGGTTGCTGTGGGCATCAAAGACAGATTTTCTGTTACACAACTTTCATAAGTGTGTGGTGCCGGCCTAATTTTCCATGGCCACCCTGTAGGTGATATGGTGATGATGAGTGGGAGTGAAACACAGCATGTGTAGCAGCCCGAAGACTATTTATCTGTCCCGAAGACTATTTATCTGGCCCCCCCATAACTGTCATGCATGTCATGTCTTCAGTGTGGATGCACTGTGCAAATTGTATTGTCTTTAGTTATGTGTATTGCACAGCTGCAGCATGTAAGAGGTTAATGTCTGTGAATGTCTGGAATATGTCTGTAAATTGTAGCCAATTGTCATGTCACGTGGGTATGTAAGATATAAATAGGAGTGCAGTGTGTGCAAGAGTTGTTCAGAGTTCCAGTTCTTCAATGGTAGAGTGTGGAGGGAGAGTGCCGGCCACATGGGGGTATCTTCAACCCTCATGTGGTGAAGAATGGAAACAGAGGAGAGGTACCCTGATGTTCCAACTCCAGGACCCCTACCTTGAGTGAGAGTGAGAGAAGGAGCGGCCGTGCAGTGTTCAAGTGTCCACCTGCAAGTGAGTGTTAGCGGAATGTTGTGTCCTCCTCCAGTGTGTGTGTTCAGGAGCGGAGTCCTACAGATAACTCAGACTGTAGGCCTGCCGTCATCCTGTGTCCTCCTCCCTGACCTCGTTGAACTGTTCTTCCTGCACTGGTGTATAAAGTTGTTTTCAAGTGGACAAGTAAAGTTCCAATCACTGCCCGTTTCCAGTGATTGAAGTTTCCAAATTCAACTGTGTGGACTTTCTTATTTGATGACAAGTGTCATCTCTACCCCGCCCTCTCCTAAGCATGTGCCTCCTGTCTCAGTCACTGCAGGACGTTGCACATGTAGTTATGTAACACATCCACACGAGGGCAGAGTTGTTTTTATAACAAACCAGCGGAGAGGTTGATCTGTGGGTTTGGTACTCAGATCCTCTTCTGTTTTGTGTTCTCATTCTCTTCCAGTTTCTTTCTCCTTATGGTCTATAGCAGAATCTGAGGGTGCTGAAAAGAGTCATCTCCATCGTCCACTCTTCTCCTTCATCTCCACCGTCCACTCATATCCTTCATCTCTACCGTCCACTCTTCTCCTTCATCTCCACCGTCCACTCTTCTCCTTCATCTCTACCGTCCACTCTGCTCCTTCATCTCCACTGTCCACTCTGCTCCTTCATTTCCACCGTCCACTTTTCTCCTTCGTTTCCTTCTCTGTTCTGTGCAGTAAGATGATGATAAGACTGGCAGCACTCATCCTTATCTTGGGACCTCTACAAGGTAAGGACAGTTCAGCTTTAGACATGGGTGTCAGTGATGTGCAGTAATTCCATCCATGGACAGGTTGAAAGCAAATGTGATATGTGGCTGATGTTCAGTAACACGTTATATATATATAGATATGTGGTATATGTGTTAGGGCTCCTGCACACCATGATTCAAGTCCAGATATCTCCCTTGCAATCCATGGGAAACCCATCATGTGAAAACAGCCTTGCGTCACTGCGGGAATCCCTTCATCCCCGTGCCGGCCCCATTGAAAGCAATGGGAGAAGATTGCGATTCTCTGACACTGCTATGACAGGGGATTCCGTCATCCCTGCAGGGAGTCGCCTCATCACTGTACACCCTGCTGCTGCTGTAACAGTGTTCAGTGATGAGGGGACTCCCTGTGGGGATAAAGGAATCCCTTGTTGCTGTCACAGCAGCGGCAGAAGATCATGATCTTTTCCCTTTGCTTTCAATGGGCCAGCGGTGCTGCCGTTAGCCCAGTAAGAACAAAGTAAAACCTCTGAATTTGCCTGAAGGAATCCGCTGCTGCAGCTGCCACAGGGGATCACAATATTGTCTCATCGCTTTCAACGGGACCCGCGCTGCTGCCGCCAACCCCATTGGAAACAATGGCCAATATCGCAAAAAGAAAGAACATGCTGCGATTTTTTTTCAAGCTGCATCGCAGGAGTGAAAACATCGCAAATGAAAGTGAAACCATTGAAATTCATTGCTTTCATAATCATGTGTTTTCACTCACTCTCGCCTGATTTTCTCGCCAGTGTGAATGAGACCTTACATCTTATATGTGGATATATATTTGTACATAAATGAAAATAAGATGTGTTATATATGGATATATACATGCATATGTTATATGTTAAGCTGCTAAAAAATTGGTGTCGAAAAGTGCCCTGATGAGAAATTTCCCCATCCGTCTGTCAGGATTTCTCTCCCTGGAGATCCAGGTGTTTCAGGTCCCCGAGGTACATGCCACCCCAAACAGTGATGCCATCTTACCGTGTACCTACAGCATCTCTGGAGCAGAGGAGGCGACTGTAGGTTCTTACAAGTGGTACAGACATCTGGTGAAGAAAGAGCTGGAGGTGTCTAATAGTAATAAGGATTTCACCGGCCGAATCTCAAGGCTGAATACAGACCAGTTCATCAACACCAGATCGGCCCAGATCACCATACACAACGTGATTCCCGCAGACACCGCCACTTATTACTGTGAAGTCACTCTTGTACATGGTGGAGAAATAACTGGACACGGGCCTGGGACCCTGCTCAATGTGACAGGTGGGAATTATCTATCTATCTATCTATCTATCTATCTATCTATCTATCTATCTATCTATCTATCTATCGTGGCACAGAGTTAGTGGGGCTCCTCCAGAATGTTCTATGCCTGTCTCGTGTCAATGTCTTGTCAGTGTCTTGTTTGTTGAGTGCATCAAGATATGTGTATTAGATGTTTGCAGGTATGAAAGAGTTAATATCTGGGAAAATGTAAGTTGTTACCGGTGTTGGCCCGCTCCTCGGACGCTGCATATCTATCTATCATCTATCTATCTATCTATCTATCTATCTATCTAACTATCTATCTATCTCATATCTATCTATCTATCTATCTATCTATCTATCTATCTATCTATCTATCTATCTATCTATCTATCCCATATCTATCTATCTATCTATCCCCTATCTATCTATCTATCTATCTATCTATCTATCTATCTATCTATCTATCTATCTCATATCTATCTATCTATCTCATATCTATCTATCTAACTATCTATCTATCTCATATCTATCTATCTATCTATCTATCTATCTATCTATCTATCTATCTATCCCATATCTATCTATCTATCTATCTATCTATCTCATATCTATCTATCTATCTATCTATCTATCTATCTATCTATCTATCTATCTATCTATCTATCTATCTCATATCTATCTATCTAACTATCTATCTATCTCATATCTATCTATCTATCTATCTATCTATCTATCTATCTATCTATCTATCTATCCCATATCTATCTATCTATCTATCTATCTATCTATCTATCTATCTATCTATCTATCTATCCCCTATCTATCTATCTATCTATCTATCTATCTATCTATCTATCTATCTCATATCTATCTATCTATCTCATATCTATCTATCTATCTATCTCATATCTATCTATCTATCTATCTATCTCATATCTATCTATCTATCTCATATTTCTTATTGCTCTTCTTTAATCTATCTAATCTCTCTTATATCTTCATCTCTCTCTCTCATATCTCTCTCTACATGATGCTGTAATGCTGCTCAATGTGACAGGTGAGATGATGAACAGAGTTGTACCTGAGGATTGGTGAACAGTCAGTAGAGGCATAATTGAGGGTTGCGGCGGTGCAGCCTGTCCCGGGATTGGGTGACAAACACATATATACTACGCATTAATATAAACCACTGACGCTCACACTCTATGGAATAGAGAGAGGACCCACTGATCACAAGAGCTTACACTGACCATAAGAGCTCACACTCTACAGGAGAAAGCAACTCGAGGAAAGGACCTTGTTCTTGTCGACCATGAAGACCCCACTGACCACAAGAGCTAACACTCTACAGGAGAGCACCCTGCTGACATAAGGGATCACTGTCTAATAGAATGGGAGAAGTGACATAATATACAGGTGCAGGAAGCTGCATGTCACTAACCAGTATCTGAGCTAGTAAGGATATACAGTGCAGAGTGGTGCATTGTGGCTACCTACTTGTGATAGAGACCTTCTGATGGTCAGCAGCAGTGAGTTCCATAGAATCGGTGCAGAGCAGGAGAAGTCCTGCAGGAGGATGTAATAAGAGACGATGAGGAGCAGCAGGTGACCCGTGTAGTGAGGGTCCAGTCCTGCTCCATCTGCTGACCACTGATTCTCTCTTCTACAGATGTGCTGGAGTCGCCGTCCCCATATGAGACCCTCTATATCATCATCGTGAGAGCTGTACTCGGGGTCATCGTTGTTGTCATCCTCTTGGTGGTTGGATGTTATAGAATCTCCAAACAAGGTGATTATTGTCGGGTGATGAATGCTGGGTACAGAGAACGGGGTAATAAGGAGAGCAGCCGACGTAGCACCGACGTTATATAATATACAGGAGGGGGAGGTGCAAAATGTGGTGGACATGGCAATATCTAATAACTTCTTCTCTTCAGCCCCAAGGACTACAGTGGAAGAATAGGTTATATGTTGTATAATGTTATTATAGTCAGACACATGATATAATGTTATAATCAGAGGTGATATAATAGTAGCATTACAGTCAGATACATGATATGTTATTACAGTCCAATACATGTTATAATACTATTACAGTCAGACATGATATAATACTAGCAGAATGCCCATCCCAGGACAGCGACTATGATCTACATATATAAATATCCATGCTCAGGAAAATGATTCCGCAGAATTAGGAATAAGGCCTATTTCACACTGGCGACAGCGATATCGCCGCAAGAAAATCGCAGCAATATCGCAGCTGTGTTTTCTCACGCCGATATTGCGATTTTATGGTGCTACAAAGTCACGTGACTTTGTAGCGCTTTTTGCTAGGATTTTCGGGGTCACCGTCCCCACATGAGACCCCCTATATCAGCATTCTGGGATCTGTATCCGGGGTCATCGTTGTTGTCGTCCTTTTTGTGTTTGGATGTTATAGAATCTCCAAACAAGGTGATTATTGTTGGTGTGACAAATACCATGTACAGAAAACGGGAAAATGGGGAGAGCAGCCCACGTAGCACAGACGTTATATAATATACAATGGTGGGGGTTGCTAAATTTTGGGGGTACATGGCAATGTCTAATAGCTTCTGCTCTTTAACCCCAAGGTCTATTGTGGAAGAGTAAGTTATATGTGGTATAATGTTATTACAGTCAGATGCATGATATCATTTTATAATCAGAGGTGATATATAGTAGTATTATAGTCAGACACATGATATAATGTTATTACAGTCAGACACATGATATAATGTTATTATCGCTAACATATTTTCTTTATAATTTCCAGGTAGCAGACAGAGCGCACCCCGGGGCCCTGAGGTGCTGCAGGTGACTTGTCTATATCATATGTATCATATATTTGGGTTCTCTACCTTTTATATTTTATGAATCATGTCAGGAGGGAAAGTATTTATAACTGATCCTGGGGAGTAAGGATAGGGGGTGCAGAGGATGTGGTCGCATCAGGCCCAGGAGCCCTAGGTGCCCATAAAGTCTCTCTCCCCCATATTGCAAACCAATGCTATCAATGAAGCCTAAGGCCCCATGCCCACGGCCGTGATGGACTCCACCAGCAGAATATCGCAGCGGAGTCCGCCACGGCACCCCCCAAAACACCCATACTCCCCGGATCCGCTCTACACATGCCACCTGGCGGGCCGGCGCGTATGTGCACGCACCAGCAGTGCCAGATGACACGGCCGGCAGTGGGAGAGGACACATATTCACGTGATACTTCGGTTGTGCTACAGCGGAAGCATAGTGTGACTGCCGGCTTCCATTAACTGCAATGAAAGTCGGACGCGCATATTCCTGCGGCAAGTAGAGCATGCCTCATTTTCTTTAATGCTGCATGAACATTGAGCTATTAGGTTCAATAGAACCTAATGGCTGCTGGACAACACCGCAGATTTCCGCCGTGGGCATTAGCCCTTATAGTTGAGGACCCATGACCTTCACAATCTGGGGGTAAATACTGGGTTATTACACATGATCTTCCTGATGTGACCCCTCATAACTCACCATTAATGACATTCAGATACATACATTTTATATCAATGGAAACAGAAAGTCAAAATGTTTCATTTAGCAAAACTGTCTGACAGTAAGACGTTCTTCTTGCCCACAGCAGCCAATCACAGCGCAGTGTTCATTTCTGCAGCCGCTGAGGTAAAATGAACGCTGTGCTGTGATTGGTTACTGTGGGTTACATGGACCATCTTACTGTAGGACAGTTTTACTAAATGAGGCCCAAGAAATGTTATTCCATCATAGTTGTTACTAGGGAAATGTTCACGTCTACCGCTCTATTATTAGTGTGCAACCTCCTTATTGATCAAAGTTTGGGGAAGTTCCACCTAACGGGCGCATAATTTGTAGGTTATACTGCAATCTTAAGGAAAAAAATTGCATCTATAAGTGAAAATCATCCGTCCGACCACCAGTAAGCGTGGAAACAGCGGAGTGCGTCCATGTAAGTGTCACACGAAGTCCTCAGAAATCCATCATTAGAGTGAGCAGAGAATTGGACGTCCCGCCGCCGACCGTGTGGGAGATTCTACGATGTTATCCCTACTGATTGCAATTGTTACCGGCCGGGAAACCGGACGTCAAAGTGCGGCGACGTTCATTCTGCGGCAGTATGCAATCTAATGGAAAGTGATAGTTTCATGGAGTCTTTAGTGTTTAGTGATGAAGCCGTCTTGCATCTTTCTGGCAAAAAACGTAATCTTAGAATGTGGGGGAGGGGAAACCCACCTGTCTATGTGGAGCGTATGTGCGATTCCCCCAAGGTGAATGTATTTTGCGCTATAACCTGTAAATCTGTAGGAGAGTGTACGGCCCCTGCCTTTTCTATGAGGAAACAATCCCGGACGTCCTACAGATATTACGTCTGCCGCAGCCAGAACAGGAAATCCCAACAGGACGGCCCCTCCCCATTGTCACAATGAAGTCAGAAGTGAGCAGCGACTACCACACAGATGGATTAGCTGTGTCGGTGGTGATGATAGTGAACTTCTTCCTTGGCCCCCACGTTCCCCGGACCTTACACTTTGTGATATGTATCCTTGTGGGGTGTTAGAGTCTACATGCCCCCCTTACCACCCACCATGATCTGCGGCATCCCAGAAGCCCTTGCATCAGTCAGTCGTGATCCGCTACAAGGTGTACGGTAGGAACTTGACTACAGGCTCCATGTGTGTCCAGCGACAAAGGGGGCGCACTGACACCTCTGAGGGGGAAAACTTTTTTGATCTTGTGCAACAAAACTTTTGGAGTTTCCGTTTCCATGTATATCTATTTTCTGTATCTGAGTGTCATTAAACGGGAGTTCTGAGTGGTTTAAATCGAGATGATGATTTGTAATAACTGTGTGCAAGAACGGTCTTGGGATGTTCTCCCCACATTGTGATCGGTGCAGACTAATGATGGCTTTCTTCTGATCGTGTCTTTCCAGAATGTGGAGACTTCTCACAACGTGATGGAAAACCAACAGAACACATGTCATACCATAGAGAAAACTCCTCCCCCACAGAACCATATGATGTCAGAGAAGGTGGGGCCCTCCACCTATCAGGAGATGGCTCTGTACAGTATCATACCATAGAGAAAGCTCCTCCCCCACAGAACCAGATGATGTCACAGGGGCCTTACTGGATCTCTACAGAGTCATATCATACCAAAGACTCCGCCAATCAGAGAGGAGGATCAGAGTTATATGACTGAGAGGTGTGAACTGATACAGAGCCTTCACATTAGTGATGGCCATCATGTCTACACGGCGGGTGATACTTATAGTTATAATGCTCATCTTCTTCCTAAACAATTTGACTGTTAGAGGAAGGCCGGAGCATCAGAAGGAGACGTCACATTGTCTGTGGATTGCTGATAATAAAGTTTAGAGAGATCTACAACATATAAGAGTGACAACATCTTACTGTTATATGGGGTGCGATCACTATGGCACTGCCATCTGGAGTGCGGGGAACCTCTAAGATACAGGGGTGAACTGGAGGTCTGCGGCTCCTACTTGCAGGGGTCCCGGGGAGAACGCTTATAAATGATGTCCAGTAACAGCAGCCGCAGGACACAATTATAATCTTTACATAGCGCCAACATATTCCGTGGCGCTTCATAAATCAGAGGAAATATAAACAGACATCAGACGTCACAGAAAAACACGCATCTACAAGACCGGAGGGAAGGTACTGCAATGTAATAATCTCTGGTCACACACGTGCGTTTTTGAGCCTATGAGAGGCGCGTGGAGGTACTACATTTTCTCTTTAAGTCTAATGCTCCACCTGCACTGTGAAGTCTAAACGTGAACTGCCTTGTAATATTTGTTGCCAAGTTTCAAGTAGAGTTTGCAGGGCTCTAACCATTCCTAGAGACCCGTGGTACTCCAGAACTGTCTGTGGCTGAATTTATTATCCGCCGAGGGTCATACTGGTGTGTGAAGGAACAGTGGCGTCACCCATGACCACTAACGCCCTGTTATCCTGTTTAGTCGGCATTCCCTATCCTAGGGGTGTCCCAGGTGGCTTGCAGTGCTACTCTGGCACTGGCTGTGTGTCCCCCTTCGGGAAGGAGTCTGGTAAGTGCCACTGTGACAAGTCAGCACTATACCCTCCCAGCTCCCCACGTATGTCAGGTGTCCATGGTAACCATATGGGATGCTGCACTTACAATCTACGAGGCAATAGGGGGACACAAGAGCTTGCAATCTATAGGAAATAGGGGAACACAAAAGCTTACAATCTATGGAGAAGTATGGGTGACATGAGCTTGCAATCTACAAGGAAAAAGGGAACACAAGAGCTTACAATTTGCGAGGAAATAGAGGAGACACGAGCTTACAATCTATGAGCAGACGGGGGTGTTGGGGGACACAAGGTAGAACTGTTTGGTCTTCTAAAATGCTGGAGAGAAATGGAAAAATATTGAAATAGATGCTCATTGATCAACTACTACTATTGGTCTCCATTTCTGCAGTAGATATCTGGGGTTTCCTCTGTATCTCATTTTCATGGGCTCAAATACACCTGATATTACACTGTGGGGTGAGTATAATTTGTGTTCAGTAAGATTGCCAGCTGACACACCTCAGTGACATGACTCTGATCCCTCCTCTGTGATTGGTCAGTGACTGGACTATGGATACTTACCTGTATACTGTGACGAAGGGCTGCACAGAATTTAGATGGAAATGTAGATAAAGTTGAGTGATTTTGCGGTCCTGTATCTGGAATCGTCCCGTTCTGCTGTTAAACGTGCCGCTTTGATCCTCTGTGCATCTGTGAAACTATCTATAGGTGAGCTGAGTATAGCTAAGACTCCTCCCCTGCAGAACCCGATTACGTCACTGGAGGCGGAGTCAGACCTATCAGGAGACAAAACATAGGGAAGCTTAGACTCCTGCACAGAAATGTGAAATGTAACTCTTTGTGAAACTCAGTCTAATAAAGGAATAGTACTCTTGAGTCCTCCAGAGAGGGGGGTGTGAGCAGAAATTGATGTTAGAGAAATCATCAGAGATTTCTTAGCGTGTTTCATTGCCTGGTCCAAATGCACTCGATCCAGTTCTGTATGGCTAACTAAAACCCTTCTAGCTCGGCGTGCCGAAACCGAAAAACCCTTTGTGACACCGACCGTTTTCCTAGCACTATGTTCAAACTTTTCCATCTTTTATTCACAATAAAACTTTGGAAATACCCAAACCATCCGGGTCCATATTCGGAAAATACTAAAATCATGTCAGGAAAAATGGCTTTAACGCTCCACAATTCCCTTCTGATTTCGCATAACAGTTCAAACGTTTTAATTTTCCCAATGTCATTCCTTCTCAAATGAAACACAAAGATGCTTGGCTCAGGAAGGACTGCCCTTTCCAACCTCAGCAAAGGCATGAGTGAGAGCCATTTCATCCCTCCCACTCAAAAAGTCTCAAAAAACTGACACATCCAACCCCCAAATCATCCGAGTATCAATGATCCACTGCTCTCTGCTGAGCCCAGTGAATACACGAGTGTCCAATGATCCACAAAACCATTCGTTGATAACCTAAAGGAAGACAAACTCACACAGCAATGTTATTTCCTCAGACACATCTGACAGTAAAAGAGGCAAGCAAATCACTCAGAACTGAGCCAGAAACCCTCCGCATCCCAACACTCCAAAATACACTAATAAAAAGGCGAACTGCAACAACATCACCTCCTAACCTGAGCTGCAACCAAACACTTCAATAAGCCAAACGTAATAGCAGCCCCTTGAGCTTAATTTTAATTTGGATGATAAAAAACTAAATCCGTTTGCGAAGCGGAACTACCATTAAACACTAGCAAAACTGCATCCATGTGAGCCGATCATTCTTCTGAATTGGCAGTCAACATGCTCATTGAGAGAGTGAGGACCTCTTGTGACTCTAAGATCTTCTAGAAAGAAAATTAAAATTAAAAATTAAATTACCAATCAGGATCACACAAGATGATACTACAACTATCAATTATAATACCCAAGAATTCCAATCCGGTGCATGAAAAAATGCTTCCCATGACCCAGAGGGATACCAAAAATTCCATCGTTGAGCAAAACCTTTTACCTTTCTTACAATTAGCTTCAACAGGAGGACCAACAAATGAAAAGTCATCCAAATAATGTATCACCCCCTTTTTAAAAAAAAAATCCTCTTCTAACTACCGACTTCAAGGAAAGAAGCAAAAATCTCAAAGTAAATACATGACTGAGAAAACCCACGGATGAAGGAAGCCATGTCCAAGAACCTTGAACTGCAAACCAAAGAATCGAAGACAAACTGACAAGCAATTCAGGTTCAACCTCAACCTTCAGAGAAAAATGCCTTGGGTAAGATAAATGATAAATTATTCTGAGAGGAGGTAGACTCCTTCTTTGGTATCGCCCCTAAAGGGAACAACCTCAAATTGACTAACAGAGGTATCAAAATGACCTGCAATTTTGCCCTAGTCCATTACCTTAACCCTTTCCAATCCACTGTCTGACGTCTGAAGACATTATGATTTAAGGCTGTCCAGCTCCGATGTTGGAGTTCTCTTACTGTATATTGCCGGCCTCTCTGCTGTCAGAGTCTATCCAACATGTCACCGCATTCAGTACTGGCTTTATCCAGCAGAAAGTGCCATTGTATAACAGCAGAAAAAGAGTAATCCCGCTAGGAAAACCAGGATACAAATTGGATTGGAAAGGGTTAACAATCTTTTTTTTTTAACTAATAGCAAGATAGGAAATAACTGAGATTTAACTTTTTAACCTCCTTATAGCCAAGACCCTTGAACTCAGGCGCAAATAAGCCATTCAATAGCCTTTTTTAATGAGCTAGGCCTACTTCTAACCCTGTTAAAAGTCTCACCGCCTACTTACCCCCATGTCCAAGAACCTTGAACTGCAAACCAAAGAATTAAAGACAAACTGACAAGCAACTCAGGTTCAACTTCAACCTTCAGAGAAAAATGCCTTGGGTAAGATAAATGATAAATCATTCTGAGAGGAGATGGACTCCTTCTTTGGTATCGCCCCTAAAGGGAACAACCTCAAATTGACTAACAATGACCTGCAACTTTGCCCTCGTCTATTTCCTTAACAATCTTTTTTTTTTTAACTAATAGCAAGATAGAAAAAAACTGAGATTTAACTTTTTAACCTCCTTATAGCCGAGACCCTTGAACTCGGGCGCAAAGAAGCCAATCAATAGCCTTCTTTAATGAGCTACTTCTAACCCTGTTAAAAGTCTCACCGGCTACTTACCCCCTTTTTTTTATGAAATTCTCTATTTCCTGGATGAGTGATGAGTAAGGATTTGGCGCTCACTAGAAGGATACTGAAAAGTGTAGTAGGTGAGGGGTCTTGATTGCCAGGTGAAGACGAATATTCCTAGGTGCTGTAAACAATCTCATAGGAGACAGCGGCTAGAGAGAAACTCCAATCATGGCATGAAGGAGGAAGATATAAATGAAATAAAAGAAAAAAAAAAAAGAAAAAAACCTCAGCGCTCGCACAGTGGAATAGGTGGAAATAGAATATACTGAAGAGACTAAGTGATATAACTTTAGTCTCTTCAGTATATTCTATTTCCACCTATTCCACGGTGCGAGCGCTGAGGTTTTTTTCTTTTATTTCATTTATTTCCTGGATGAGATATGGATGAGACCAGCACAATATGAACACTCATGTCGGTACCTACAATTCTCCTTTTACAATGATTCCCATTAAATGCAAGGCATCCCAGATACTGAGGTGCCCCAAGGATGCACCCTAAAAACCACTTAATTACACTGAGGTAAAACCAAATTAAGCCATAATCTTACATCCTTCACATCCCATTTGATATTGGGGTAAATCACCTATTTTGATGAAATATCTCATCTTATGAAAACCAGGAGATGTGCTCCTATTAGCTTCTTTTACTGAAGGTTATGGTTATAAAGCAATTAACTAAAAACAAATCTGATTAACTCCAGCAGCATTCCAAACCACCGGCTGCTACAGACTCCATGCAGTGCTCAGAGGTACCACCAACAGAGTCCATGCAGTGCTCAGAGGTACCACCAACAGAGTCCATGCAGTGCTCAGAGGTACCACCAACAGACTCCGTGCAGTGCTCAGAGGTACTACCAACAGAGTCCCTCAGAAATGCCACCAGCACTCTACAGTTACTAATACTCTCCCAAACAGCAAGACCTCAGAAATTCACTCAAATCAAATCAGCAACTCAGAACTATATTCAGATATATATATATATATATATATATATATATATATACATATATATATATATATATATACACACTGAGTAGACCTAGCCCTAGATGATCCAGTCTACTAACAACCACCAAAATTCACTCCATTTTCATGCCCACCCACAACAGGCGGGCTGCACTAACATATATATAGTAAGTAGACTTAGCCCAACATGCTCCAGTCTACTAACAACCACATTTACTCCATTTTCCTGCCTACCTATAGCAGACGGGCTGCACTAATATATATATACTGAGTAGACTTGACCCTACATGCTCCAGTCTACTAAAAACCACCCAATTTTACTCCATTTTCATCCCCCCCCCCCCCTCCGTGGTGGGCAGCAATAATATATATATTTTACTCCATCTCATACCCACCCGCAGTAGGCGGGCGGCAATAATATATATATATATATATATATATATATATGCTACAACCACTCTATTTTCATACACAGCAATCCATGTTAGCAGTTCTGCACTCACCATTAATAAAACACATTTGTTACCAAGCCGTAAATTCCCCATCATCACCCCTGACTAGCTCGTACCTGAAGAAGCCTAGGAAGGGTTAACACTAATACATTTACAACTGACAAATCTACCTTAACTAGTATCCAGGATACATCCTTCTATACACCGGTGCCAGTAACCAGGGGTACCACCTGGTTATCGGGGGTCTCACCATCTTGTAGAGCTTCACCCATACCCTGCAGCGGCAGCAGCACAGGACTTGGTGTTGGCATCTGGTGGGCACTGTTCCCGCTATCAGGTCTCATTTGCCTCCGATCTGATGAACGGGTCCTAAAGCTTCCCGTCACGCTTCTGACGGGTCCTAAAGCTGAAGCGCAGGGGATTCCAGATATCTGTGAGGCTATTCCTCACTGTCCGCTTCATCTGCTCTGATGATCAGCCGCTGCAGAAGGTCCTCCATCTTCACATAGGATCTGAAGCTGTGGCAGGAACTGTAAGAGGAAAGATAGTGAGGGAGATCCAGCAGCCACACTAGTAGATAGCCAAGAACTTGATGAGCCACACAGCAGGAACCATGAACCTTCAGTTCCCACTAGAGTCCATAATAGAGAAAGGAAGTGGCAGCATCAATGGTGGAGTACAAATAAAAGAATCCCCTAATTCTCCATGATATACCGGAGTTGTGAGAGAAGCTGACAGGAACATGGAACCTTCACTTGGATTCAGTAACTGCTCACAATCTTGTGGCATTGTATAAAAATCTGAAGCCGCTGTCCCGTCAGCACCTCCTTATATCAGCTCTCTCACAATCACTCCCACCAATCAGCTCTTGTTGCTAGGGCCCGAGCTTCACAGAAGGATCCTACAGGCTTCTTCCCGCCATTTTCTTCAGACCAATCACCATCCATCCTAGGTCTCCAACGTTTCCCCAGCACCTCCAGCACCTTCCATTCTGCTCACAGCTGACTCTGTAGTGAACTCAAAGAACATCTATTAAATACCTACCTAATAAGCCAATAATTTAATAATGAATGCCCAAAAGACCTTTTACAACCATTTCCGCTCAGATTCCATGAGGCCTCAGTCCCTAATTGTCCTTCAGTCATACAATATAAGGAGTGGAGGTATATAGTACATATGAATCATATGACTCACCTCACTACTGCAGTTTCTCCAATTGCTCTATCATCTGAGCCTTGAATTTAAGCAGTCGGACAATTAAATCCTCTTTTTTTCTCTCTCATCCCTGTTTGAGGGCAGCAGTTTGTTAGAGAAATCATCAGAGATTTCTTAGCGTGTTTTATTGCCTGGTCCAAATTAAATGAGACGCTGTGTACACAGATCACTGACACATAAGACAGTCTGTATCATCCGACAATGAAAGCTCTTCTGAGTTTATTACAAAGCAGCCAATATATATATATATGTTCACTTACGTATGGTCAGAAATACATGCCCCCTGTAATCATAAGAACTCATGATTGGCTCTAGGTGCTAATGGCTTAACATATGTTAACACCTCAAGGCGTGTCACTCCAAACACGTAATTCCCAGGAATAGAAACTTAGTTCTGTATAGACTGCCCTAGCAGTTTCTATATGTGTGGAGGATTAGAAACCATTATTTCTAGACATTTGCTAAGCCGTGACAGAATATAGAGAGAATATGACCCTATCCACATACCAGTATACATATATATACATATATCCCCACACGTGTTTGCCTAGGCTGATATGAGAAACATATTAGTATAACAGTGAGAATCTCATGAAATGTCACTTGCATCACAATGTAGGAGGGACCTCGGTATTTGCGTATTTTATCAATATGAGTATATGGGAGAAGCAAGGTACATGTGCTAATATATCTCCCTCATTCCTGATGTTTAGGGGGTGAAGTGGCTATTGAAGGGCGTGGCTAATCCCTGGCATGCCTAGAGAGTCACATGATAAAGTTTTGCTGTCTGCAGCCCCCACTAGGGGATCTCACTGTATACAGATATATACTCTCTCCTTGGTCAGAGAATTTTCTGTCCACTCACTGTAGATAACAGAGACGTCCCGATCTTTCCTGTGGTGGGATGGTGGTATGTGCTCTGTACTGTGCATCCTCATCCAGCAGAGCTAACCCTGCGCACACCTGATGGGGCTTCCTCCTACAGCCCTAACTACACTTGGCTCCTGCACTGTAGCAGATCCTCTCCAGCTCTCCTTCCGTTGGACCTTCCACTGAATCCTACTTACATTGGGTAATGGGAGTGGTATATGAGGAGGAGGTGTAAGATATTAACTGCGCTCTAGACCCAAGGTCATGTGAGGATTGTGGTGGAGCCTCCAGTCAGGGGGCAATAAGATTTATCAGTGATTTTATCCAGGCTCTATCACTGTTGTGATCCCGGCCCAAGCTCTCCAGGAGTCATGGTTGACTTATTGAGCCAATGATAACACGATCAACAGAGGTCATGAGGACAGTGACAGAGTGTAGGACATGTGGTAGAGCCCCTGACATCTGGATTTGTTGTGGCAAGGAGCACATGGAAGGCCAAGATGTAGACTCAGT